>NW_027185392.1:23551003-23998503 GCF_022577435.1 Embiotoca jacksoni | reverse complement strand
AGTGAGTAACGCATCACGGACTGAAGTCACTTCAGGAAAATGTAATCCTCCAGAAATACATGTTTAAATGAAAATCTATGACCATCTTGAAATGTCGTTCTAATGGTGTGTGTGAGAGTGAGAGAGTGAGAGTGAGTGTGAGAGTGAGAGTGTGAGTGAGAGTGTGAGGGAGTGAGTGAGAGAGTGAGAGTGTGAGAGTGTGAGGGAGTGAGTGTGAGAGTGAGAGAGTGAGAGTGAGAGAGTGAGAGAGTGAGAGTGAGAGAGTGAGAGTGTGAGGGAGTGAGTGTGAGAGAGTGAGTGTGTGAGGGAGTGAGTGAGAGAGTGTGAGAGTGTGAGGGAGTGAGTGTGAGAGTGAGAGAGTGAGAGTGAGAGAGTGAGAGTGAGAGAGTGAGAGTGTGAGGGAGTGAGTGTGAGAGAGTGAGTGTGTGAGGGAGTGAGTGAGAGAGAGTGAGAGTGTGAGAGAGTGAGAGTGAGAGAGTGAGGGAGTGAGTGTGAGAGTGAGAGAGTGAGAGTGAGAGAGTGAGAGTGTGAGGGAGTGAGTGTGAGAGAGTGAGTGTGTGAGGGAGTGAGTGAGAGAGAGTGAGAGTGTGAGGGAGTGAGTGTGAGAGAGTGAGTGAGAGTGAGTGTGTATGTATGTGTGTAGTTACCCGTGCTGTGGTCCTCCGTCATTAATCACCCCGAGTCGAGCCAACTGTCTCTTCAGGTGCATCTTAAAGCCGGCGTTGATCCTCAGGAACAACATCTGGAAGGTGAAAACAGGTGTGACCTTCGGTGACCTTCGGTGGACTCGTCCCCGGCGCTCAGCCCACGTGGGGATGTTAACGTGGTGCAACATGAACATGAACGTGAACGTGAACATGAACATGCTGAGACTCACCTGCATCTGCTCTTCAGGTATGAGGTCATAAATGGCTTCGTGCATCTTGGCCATCTGCTTGCAGACGTTCCTGAAGCAGGCGGAGGGCATCGGAGCCTTCACCTCGTACTGAGGACACAGCAGACAGCCGACTCAGCACGCAGCTGGTTCTCACCTCAAACAATAACTTTATTCTTCTAGCAAAGAAATACAATATTATATAATGATATTATCCACATAACTACAGCGGATTTTCTTCGAGGAGTTCTCCTCTTGCTACAATAAACTAAAGAACATACTGTTCAATATAATGTTGGATATTTATCTGAAGAAGCTTCCAGCTCAAAGTGGACCTGCTCTCATCTTCTCTCTAATAATTGATGAGTTTTAGTTTCCTGCTGCTTACCTTTGATAAAACCTTCTCAAACAGGCTGTCCATGATGGCCACCAGCTTGGCAGAGATCTCCGCGATGTGATCGTTGTAGTCCTGCAGAACAACACAGACACAACTCAACAGCAGGGAGTCTTTGGCTTTCTGAGGTCTGGACTCTACAGGATGAAGATATGCTGCACGTTTCAAAGGACACAATGAAATGTTCAGTGTTTGTATTCAGATGTCTGAAGTGGACGGCTGTGCGTTACCTTGGTGATGTGGTCAAAGTGTCGGAGGACGCTGAACTGTTTGGGCTGCAGTTTGGTCTCAAAATGAGCTCTGATGATGGGAATGTAGTGGACGACCAGCTGCAGGCAGCGGGAGGCTAGTGCTACACACACACACACACACACACACACACACACACATTAAAGATTCCTTCCTGTGTTGATGCCGGTGAACGTGAGCCTGACTTGGTCACCTACCGAGGTTTTTGGTGGTGATGGTCTTGAGGCCGACGACCTGCAGAGCTCCGGCTCCCAGAACCAGCTGGCAGCTCCGGGAGTTGAAGTGCTGCAGAGACACATGAAGCTTTGTAACCTCCTCTGAACGTCTCAGAGAAACGTAAACACATCACCGATTCTGACGAGGCGGATGATTTCACAGCGTGTTCTTTCAGTTGGTACACTGATGGAGGGTGAAGTGCTGTTAGTGACTCTGACCTTCAGGAGGTCCGACAGACGCGTCAGCATGTCGGTGGCGTTGGACGGGATGTCGTTGACACACTGACAGTATTCCAGAAAGATCCGGATGAGCAGAAGAACCGTCCTGAAGAAACAGGAAACATCCAAACATGTCTCAGTGTTCATGGTGAACATCAGGAGGAAGAAACCTGGAGACTCCTGGTGCATCGGAAGCATTACAGCTGCTTTCATGTAATAATGATGATGATGATGATGATGATGATGATGTTACATCACTGAAGGATATGGAGGATGAAACGTACCCCACAACTGCATATTTCTGCCCGTTGACCAGCAGAAACTCGGCAGGTTTCCTGTCGTCAGGTCCTAAACGAACATGAAATATGTTCATGAACTCACATTAATGCTGTTCTGTTCATTTCTCATGTTTCTTTGTCGATTGAAGGTAATTAAATGTTTCTGAGGTTTTGGTAACACCTGGGGTTTTGGTAACGCCTGGGGTTTTGGTAACACCTGGGGTTTTGGTAACACCTGAGGTTTTGGTAACACCTGGGGTTTTGGTAACACCTGGGGTTTTGGTAATACCTGGGGTTTTGGTAACGCCTGGGGTTTTGGTAACACCTGGGGTTTTGGTAACACCTGAGGTTTTGGTAACACCTGGGGTTTTGGTAATACCTGGGGTTTTGGTAACACCTGGGGTTTTGTAACACCTGGGGTTTTGGTAACACCTGGGGTTTTGGTAACACCTGGGGTTTTGTAACACCTGGGGTTTTGTAACACCTGGGGTTTTGGTAACACCTGGGGTTTTGTAATACCTGGGGTTTTGGTAACACCTGGGGTTTTGGTAACACCTGGGGTTTTGTAATACCTGTGGTTTTGGTAACACCTGTGGTTTTGGTAATACCTGTGGTTTTGGTAACACCTGGGGTTTTGTAATACCTGGGGTTTTGGTAACACCTGGGGTTTTGGTAACACCTGAGGTTTTGGTAACACCTGTGGTTTTGGTAACACCTGGGGTTTTGTAATACCTGGGGTTTTGGTAACACCTGGGGTTTTGGTAACACCTGAGGTTTTGGTAATACCTGAGGTTTTGGTAATACCTGGGGTTTTGGTAACACCTGAGGTTTTGGTAATACCTGGGGTTTTGGTAACACCTGGGGTTTTGGTAATACCTGGGGTTTTGGTAACACCTGGGGTTTTGGTAACACCTGAGGTTTTGGTAATACCTGGGGTTTTGGTAATACCTGAGGTTTTGGTAATACCTGGGGTTTTGGTAATACCTGGGGTTTTGGTAATACCTGGGGTTTTGGTAATACCTGGGGTTTTGGTAACACCTGAGGTTTTGGTAATACCTGGGGTTTTGGTAATACCTGGGGTTTTGGTAACACCTGGGGTTTTGGTAACACCTGGGGTTTTGGTAATACCTGGGGTTTTGGTAACACCTGAGGTTTTGGTAATACCTGGGGTTTTGGTAATACCTGAGGTTTTGGTAACACCTGGGGTTTTGGTAATACCTGGGGTTTTGGTAACACCTGAGGTTTTGGTAATACCTGGGGTTTTGGTAATACCTGAGGTTTTGGTAATACCTGGGGTTTTGGTAATACCTGGGGTTTTGGTAATACCTGGGGTTTTGGTAATACCTGGGGTTTTGCGCTCCGGTAGTGTTATTCTGCCATCAGCGATGGAGTTCACCAGATCCTGAAACTCAGCAGGAACCTCCGCCTGCTTCCAGCGCTCATTATCCAGGAGGAGGCTGCAGACACGAAACAACAACAACCAACAATTATACAAACAAACATCAGTATCAGAACACAGACACCCGACACCACTGCATTCATGGATTATCAGTTTGGCAACCAGTTTGAAGAAGTTGCTCAATATTAAAAAACCAGGACTAAAACTTTACTAAGACTTCACACATCAACACAACATCCACCACACAGGTCCAGACCGAGATGACACATCTGAGCTGTGAGCTTCGAAAACGACTTCTATCTGGAAAACTGTTAATTTTGTGAAAATTAATTCACATAAAAGTATAATTTACATCATGTTAAAAGACTCATGATGTCGCTCATAATCAGGTTTTACACACAACTGTGCGACGAGCTGCACGTTACCTGAGTTTGGTCTTGCGTTCTTCGTGGAAGCGGTGGACGAAGCGGTTGGCCTGGCTCTGCAGCGCCCCCCTCAGGGAGACACTTCGCCTGCCGCACAGCTCCTCCGTGTCCCTGACGAAGGCGTCCACCGCCTGGGAGAGACACACGAACTCTGCCGAGCTCAGCCGCTCCAGGGAGCCGTCCTGCCGGAGGGGGACACCGCCACGGATTATTACAAGCTTTTTCGAAGTTTGTCTTTTTGAAAAGGAGCGACGTTCGGTCTGGTGCGTCCTACTTTGGCTCTGGCTGTGAGGACTTTGACGCAGCGGTCGTGGCTGACGTCGGAGGCGGTGGACAGCAGCTCCTGCAGGTTGTTGATCACGCGGTTGAGCTCCAGGTCGGTGGGCATCATGTTCTCACTGGACCTGAACACCAACAGAAAGCTTCAGCTGCCACCAACGGTTCTTATTCCACCACATTAAGAACAAGTCAAATGAACCACAGCTATAAGTAGTTCTCCAAGTTCTCCACCTTTCATACAGAATGGACATGAATTATAAAGCAGGGCATGAGTTTGTTTAAACTTTCAACTTAAGTGGAGGTTCATCTTATGTATTTATAAATGAACAGCCTGCATACAAATCCATCTTTACTGGCTCCATGTTCCACTGAATATTACCATACACCAGAGAGGCTAACATACAATGTTGAGGTACATCTTCAGCAATATTTCAGACATCTGAGATTCCTCTCCAATATTAGTATTAACAGTCTCCCTATAAAATCCTGTATGGTTTTATTCTTAAATTGAATATAATAATTGTAAAAAAACAGCAACATTTGCTTGTATTAAAAAAAAAAAAAGATTTTTGATGCAAAACTGGAGCTTTTTTTTTTTTTTTAATATGGAGGAACACATTTCCAAACTTATTCCAAATGTGAAATCAGTAAAGACTTGAGATAAAAACAGATTTATAGAATTACAAACATTTCTTACAGACCCGACTGAACTCTGAATCTCATTAACCACAACAGCCGTCAGACCACGTTCAACTAAACAATGGGCCCAAAGTGGAGTCCTGATTCTGTTACTGCTGGTGGTGTAATGAGACCGTAATGAGAATGAGGTTGTTTTAAGAAGGAGTAGAGAGGAAGTAAGACAGTGGAGATAAATGGGACGTACATGAAGCTCTGCTCCCTGCTGGCAGACGTCTCTGTGGTCTCCACGCGGGCCTGCTGGATCCTGGAGCCCCCGGCCGTGCTCCGGTCCTGGGTCGCCAGCGCCGCCTGCTGCTGCTGCTGCTGTGCGTCGTTCAGAGCGTCGCTGATGAACAGACCCTCGTGGGTGAGGAAGGCCAGCTCGGCCTCCCCCTGCAGCAGCGACGGGGCCTGGGACGTCTCCTGGCCCGACGCCCCTGAACTGGCCTCTTCTAGGAGCCGGATCTTCTGATTAGAGTCCAGAACCTCCAGAACCACATTTCTGATCACGTTCAGCGTGGCCTGGCAGACGAGCAGAAGGAGAGTTTACAAAAGGTCATGGGGGCGTGCTGGCAAGTGTTCAACTTGATAGCTGCGGAGTGAAACATGCAGTCAACACCCTGGATGAACATTTTGGAACAACAGAGACGATCTGACTGTCCTAATAACGCAGATTCAGGGTTTCATACATCACAAACCTGAGGAGCCAATCCCTCAATCAAGCTGTGGAGGGGAGGGTGGAGAAAGAGGCGGGGACTACTCGCATATTCAGAGTTCCGCAAGACTAAGGTGTCGGGTTACATCGAAGGCACTTAAAGGCACCTTTAAGTAAGTAATGTAACTTTAACAGAGGTGAGTGTTTAAAAGTCTCATCAATGCCAGAAGAGCAACTTTCAGCTTTTTGTTAAGAGACAGATTGATGTTTGACTTCTGTGATAAGTGAATCATCTTCTGAGTGTATTCACTCTGGTCTTCAGTCTGATGTTTGACCGTTTCCTGAAACTGCAGCTGAGAGTTTGGACTCACGTTGATTCTCTGCAAGAAGAGAAGGAAACTCTCAAAGACGTTCTTCAGCAGCTCAAACCACTCAGGGAACATCATCAGACGTATCTGGTCAGCTAGCCTGAAGAAACACACACACACACACACACACACACACACACAGTCATTTAACATGACGTCAGCAGGTTAAACATGTGTTTGTGTTTTAACTCTAAACCTTATGATGCTGTGGATCTCTGACATTGGACTTTTTTTCATGCTGTCATAGTATCGTTCAAATAAAGTCCTCAGGCCTTGAAATCCTGGCTGAATTATTTTCATATTATAAAACACCATTAATCTTTTCAGACTGTTCATATGTTTTGATATTTTTTTGATCATATCGCCTGCAATGACCTAAACATCAGAGATAACACTGGACAGCTACGACAGTAGAAACAGATCTGATGAATAACCCCAGCAGACAACGTTCATATTTCTACTTACTTAATGACGACTTCGGTGTCAATTTCTTCAATGTGCACAACACTTTCTGCCACACACTGTAAACACAGACAGGTTTCCATTAAATAACAACTGAAACGTTGGATTTGCAGTTAAAATGTAGATTTAAAACATTTATTGGGTTTAAATTAAAGGATTTGAAGAGACAGCCTTCTTCCTGCAGCTCGAACACGGTCACACCTGAAGCCCCTCCCACCAGACAAGGCGAGCCCTCCATATGTGCATCTACCTGTGGCTTCTAAGCAGGTTTCCCGAGGCCACGTCGGCGCCCTCTACTGTGGGCCATTAGGAACTCTCTCTAAAGACCTGTGGGAGCTACAGGAGCTACCTGCGTGACGATGGCCTTCGCAGCTACGATCATCTCATTGTTGTAAATATCCAGGAAGTCCAGCTTCCGCTGACGCAGCAGGCCGAACACCAGCGACTCCAGACGCTCCTGAAACAAACGCACACATGTCATACACGGTTGCAGATGATTGCAAATGTGTTTAAATTTAGCAGAAATCATGAATCCAGATTAGTTTCTCACGCTGAGATTAAAGCGGTTCACCGTCACAAGCAACATTCATAATTAACCGTTTCATCAGACAGGGACAAAAATCACATGCAAATAATACAGCCAGTGCTCAGCATACTGACATGAAAGTCCATCTAAACCTGAAATCAATATTTTTTTATCGATGATACCATGAGCTCTGAATCACAATACAACCAAATTAAACATCTTCAAATTTCATTGTTTTCCACTGACTATTGAAAATAAAGCAGACATAAATGTCAGTCATTTCTTTATACAGGAGATTTTGAAATAATATTGTAGTGCATATTTTATGAATCATGCACCACAATATAGTTCCAAATTAAAGATATATATTGATTTTACTGACATTAGATCTCCCCAGCTTGAAATCAAATATCAAGAGATTTTGGAGCATCAATCAAAGCAAAAACAATTAAGGTGTTTTTTTTTAACATGTTTAGAGACTAAGTGAGTTCACCACTTTTTTTTTATTTTTTTTTAAATCAGTGTTTAGACACCAACAGAAAACTCAAAAGTTGTTTCAACAAGCTTCCCTGAGTTTGAAAAGCAACATGACATCAACTGAATCATCAGAAAGCAGCGAACGTCACTGTGGTACTCAGAGCACGTTACAGCAACACACAGGAATTATTCCATTGATTATTAATGCACATCCTGATGACCGAGCAGCAGACATGATCTCATAGATTTGATGTGATTTTAATATATATATATACACATATAATCAGTGTGTGTGTGTGTGTGTGTGTGTGGGGCCCACCTTTTGTGAGGCAGTGTTTGGTTTGTGAACCTGGGACGAGCACAGCACCCATTAAATACACAATAATTCACATCAGTGCTGTAAAGTGTGACTGACAGCTGCTGGTTGTTTAGCACCGAAATAATCTGAATTTAAACGGGTTTCGAAAAGCAGATGAAAAAGATAACTCGGCTGCGTGACAATAAGAAACACTAAGACATGGAGATTTAAAAAAAGAAACATCTTTTGTGTTACCTAGGACAACTCCCTTCGCTTGATTTGTTTAAAGAGGCTGAACCAGTTTTGTGAGTGTAACGACTGTCAGAGTGTTACGTCATCTTTTAGTCTCTGATCTCAGCAGAGCGTGACAGAGGAAAGTGTTCACACCTTCTCCAGGACCTGCTGCTCGTCCCTCAGACTGCGGTTCAGGTCACTGCGGGCGTACATGCTGAAGTCCTCCACCATCATCTTATCGATCAGCTTCTCCAGCTCACACAGCTGGGAGCCCAGATGTCTGAGGGGCGACGACACAGACAGGCAGTCAGACAGGTGACATCACTGCTGTTTCACCTGGGTGGCAGTTTGTGTGGTTACACTCTAGTTTCAGCTGCACTTCCTATGCTGAGGTGGAAAAGATCTCATTAAATGATTTAACATCATCTGTGGTTTGATGCGTTTTCATGACTAAATCTCAAATGTACAAAATGTAAACTAGAAAAAAAAATCAACTGTATACTATATGTATACTATATATATATATTACTACTGAAGTAATACAAAAAACAATAAGATGAAAATAACTGCAGTGATGTTTGTTTTTCTATTTCTATCTGTTCTGCTGTGGAGATTCAGCTGCTTCTCTCACCCCCAATATTAAAGACAGAAATGTTACTGTCAGCTTAAAAATGACTAATAACCCAACTTTTATAAATAAAATCTAATAAAAAAAAACAGGAGGAGGTGGCAGACTGAAGCAGATCAGACGTTCAGACTGATTTCAGGACTAATCAAAGTTCCAGTTTCAGATCATTAAAGATCTCATGAGAACGATACATGAACTCCCTGGAAAACTCTTTTCTATTTTCAGTTGTGACCTCATGTTGCACTAGTAGGTGTAATAATAAAATTGCTCTCCATAACTTATCTGTTGCTTTACACACGAGACCGAGCTCTCTGTCTGATGTGCTGCTATAATTCAAATGTATTTATCTCAAGTTATGAACTCGTGGAGGCATTTCTGAAAATACCCATTTATGCTGAATTATAGCCCACATTAACACACACACACACACACACACACACACAAAATAAAGTCAGACAAACAAATAAAACGATTCAGTCGTCAAATTTGTGGCAATAACCAAACACATTTTGTCGGCCCCCCCAGGGGCCCCTCCTGACCTGAAGCTGTGGATTCCCTGCAGCTCCTGCTGCAGCACCTCCTTCGTGGTGGAGATGAGCTCCAGAGCTCCGACGAACTCGGAGGTGGAGAGCAGCAGCTGCACGGTGGGCTGCGTCTGGTGCACCGCCGCCATCAGCTTCAGCTTGTTGTGCAGCTTCACGCAGTTGTTGCGAGTCAGAGCGGTGCGGAGGGCCTGGAGGGGCCCCTGGCACATGACCCGGTCCATGGTCGCTGTCCGGCCCCGCAGGATGGCCACGGCGTGCTGCGTCTCCTGCAGCCGGTCCTGCAGCTCGTGCTGCGAGGACATGGCGTGGAAAAAGGCCTCGGAGCGCAGCGAGATCTGCCGAGCGATGCTCACCTCCACCACGTCCAGGTAGTGACTCAGCTGGAGGAAGAGGACGAGCACAACACCATTAATATACACACAAGTAAAATGGCCGTTCAGCTGCTTCTCTTTGCTGATTGTTTAAAAAAAAAAAAAAACTTAAATAAGGACAGGCCTGAAAAAGAGTCAAATTAATCTTTCAAATCTAATACAAATAAATCCCAGTGTGACCTGTTCATCTGCTCCCGACGAGTTAAAGTCAAATGACTTCACACTCTAATGTGCAGGAGGACCAAAGCACTGAAGACATCAGGGTCGGAGGAGCTTTGATTCTCCACTCGACCTATCCGTCCTGAAGATGTTTCATGTTCAGATAAAACCCTCTGCTGGCTCATCCCTGCGTGTCTTTCTGAAAGTTCACCTTCTCCTGCAGCAGTTTGGAGGAGGCCACGTCTCTGCTGCTCTTCCCTCCACTGTTGAAGTGTGACCAGGGCAGCACAGCGTTGAAGGTGGCGGGGTCATCCAGGGCGAAGTCAGGCTTCATAAAAATCTGAACACGAGACACAAACCAGGACAGTGAGACACCCAGAACAACTGTGGAAGCAGTCTGTTGTAACTCTGGGAATAAGGCAGGTTTACATGAAGTTAATATATTAGACGTACTAATTCTGAATATGTTCAACAACATGCTTCTGAACAATGGATCTCAAAACGTATGATTCTTCACTCCTCTCAGGGAACAAAGTTGTGAAATAAAAAGAAAGTCAAGTACATTTTGTTTATACAACCCACATTTTCTGATCTGACTAATTTGTCATATTTAAATCACGAGTACACACAACGGACGAGTCAGTCACACACTGCTTTTATATGAAAGGATTTCAGAGTGGCGATTCCAGGAACTTTGAGATCTCGCGTGATAAAACGTGACTTCAGAGTAAAACAAACGAGGAGGCGGAGCATCAGCTGGTTGATCTCTTCACACTGTGGCTCAATCAAGACATGACAAGGACTTTGTACTGAGGAGCTGACGGAGTGAGGTCCATTTAATGTCACATTCAGACATACAGGTAACGGCCAGATACGTGCAGGGATGTGTGTGAGAAAGGAGCTCTAAAGGTAACTCAAATCTAAAAGTAGAAGAATCATTTTCAACAAAACTTATAGAGGAAGCAGAAAATAAAATAGAGCAGAAGTGTTACCTTTGGAACTTGTTCCAGCTCAGCTCTGGATTTGTCTGGAAAGAAGCGACAAAAGCTCCGAGTCAGTTATTTTCATCGTTGGATTGAAGCTCATTATTAAACACGTCTACGGGTGTAGAACGGCTCCAACAGGCTTTCAGTGTGATTAAAAAAGCACACATGAACTTTGAAATGAAACATGCTTTTTCCCCCCTCTTAGCTTTGCTCAGCTAATAATCAGGTACATGATCGTTGAAGTTAACACTGACCAGATGATACAAAACCCATAAAACAAAAAGCTATCAAGTTTACATTCATGGCACTTTCCAAACTGGTGGGTTAGGGTTCGGGAATCTGATGATCTGAAATGTGCAGTGTAGAAAACATAAGCATAAAAGACATAAATTATTCAAAGGCTATTCAATAAAGAATAAGAAGTGAGCTAAATGAAAACAATAAAACCGTCACAATACCAATACTCAAAATCCATGTCTGGATGTGAAGCTGATGTGTGTTTACGCTGGTCATTTCATGAACTAAATAGACTTGAGGTGAGGAGAGTCTTGCAGCAGCTGGTTAATAATTCATACCGTGGTTGGTGGCGATGCAGGCGACGGCGTCCACATCGTCTTTGTTGGGACATATCGTCTTGCAGCGTTCATGGACTCGTTCCCTCTAAAAATAAAAATCATACAAAGACAAAAAGATTGAAGGGTTTTAGTCACAACGTTAAGTCTACACAGCAGCTGTCTGGTGAGGCAGCAATGATCATCACACAGAACAAACCAAAATGCTCTTTTATTAAAAATATAAAGCCTGAGAACATAAAAATGAGAGAAACAGAAAAGCTTCCAAAGGCCACAGCGGGCGGTTAAATAGGAAACATAAAGCAGCTGAAGGAAGAAGGAAGCAGCAGAGAAATGTCTGACAGCTGTTCTCCTGTCTCAGTTATCTTTGTATTTGTCATTCTGAGCCATAAAAGAGGAAATAAATGCCACAAAGACAACGAGAAGACTCTTCCAGGGACAGGAAGTAGTCCTCACAGGGGACAAACGTCTGGGAGTGAAACCTCACTCTGTTCTGTAGTTCAAAACTTTCAATTCCTTTTACAGCTTCATGAAACTGAACCCAAATACAAACCAAAAAACACAACTAGAAAGAAACAATGAAAAGCTGCTGTGTGAGCAAATGTGCTGTTAATAAACTATAATACACCGGGGATGCAGTTTGTAATTATGCTCATCTGGATGCATTTCAAGGTAAGATGCAAACAAAATAGTTAAATTCAAGACACTTATTGAGATATTAAATTCCAAAAACTAAACGGGACGGATGAATAATGAATAAATCACTGAACATGTCATTCCCTGCCTCCTCCGTAGATGCTGCTGTGTTGCTCAGTAAGGACTCAGAAATATCACAATAACTCAATGTGGCCCAAATGTAAATTATATTTTACAATACTGAGGCTCATTTCATTTCAAGAAATGTTAACAAATCATCAAGTACTGAGAACGCTGAGCAGCAGAAAACACAAAAGCTTCGATGTTTGTGGCTCTCGCTTCATGTTTTACTGGTCGGCTCGCTCGTCAGTGCAGATTTCTGGGAAACGCAGCACTTCGTGGGGCGAGTGGTGTCGTTCAGAGGACGCACCGGGAGGTGGTCTGACCACGGAGGTTCAATTTAAAGATGCAAACACGGAGATTAAAGCGCCAGAACCTTTCCAACAAACCAAAGTTAAATGAAATAAGTTGCTGCCTTCAGCCACAGAAAACAGAGAGTAGGAGCTGAAACTGCCTCGACGGGATTCCTGACACGCCCACAGAGGGAACTTCAGGACAGCTGAGCGGAAACGAGTCCTTCAATACCACAAAGGTTCAATCAGCATCACGAACACCTGCCAACACGTTTCACCAGCGTCTCACGTTTCGTCCGAGACATTCCCGTATTCGCACGGCCCCTCAACTCTAATTATAGATCATGATCAGGACTCTGAGTATTGATCAGGGTGTTACCTGAGCCATCTCTTGCAGGTAGGGTGCGAAGTGTTCCCTGGTGATGTTAGGGAGGTAGAAGGAGGGCATCACGTCTGTCTCTGCGAAGTCCAGCCCCCATGTTTTGGTAAAAAAGTCAGACTCCCGTTTGGCGAGCCGCGGGTCGTTGAGCGCGGCCGGGAGGTTGACCTTGGAGCTGTACACCGTCCACCTGTCGTGCTCCGCCACCACGGACGGGCCGTTGCACAGGCCCCGCCCCTCACCTGCAGGATCACAGGAAAACACCTCCGTTTTATTTTTTCCCAATTTCAGAGAGAATTTGACTTTCTCTGCATTATTTTTCCATCGGAGATGAACATCCTGTAACTTCAGGTGTATCCAAGTTCCCAAAGCTAAATTTCAGCGCTACTCAGGTGGTTGTACATCCAAGTTGGAGGTCCTCCAGGGAACCCAACAACTGGCACAGAAGTTAGCAATGCAGGATGTTAAAACATACAGTTCACTGGGACTTCTGGGCAACAGTGGAACCCAAAATCAAGAGATATTGGTAGTATTGAGATAGCTTTTCCTGCTCTTAACATGGCAGCACAACAAAATGCCACCCGGCTATATCTTCTGAAAAGCTGAAAAGATTTCCCCCAATTCCCACGTCTTTCTCGTCTAACTTATCTTCTCCTCTGGCGTCCTGGGCTGCGTGGTGCACTTTGATGGTATGGAGCAGAGCGAGCGAGTTATGGACAGCCAGTCGCACATTTAAACATAAAAGACAATCTAGGTTAACAACACTTTCTCTTTTGCCATCAGTTCCACAACTGCGTTATAAATGTCAACATTTACCACCATTTGTTGACTGACAGAAATTTTGTTCATCATTTAATGAGCAAAATATCAAACATTTAGTGGCTTGAGGATTTACAGCTTTTCTCTATAAACTGCATTTCTTCGGGTTAAGGCGTCACCTTACACTCTGAGAACTTTTTCCCGACTTTCTGACCTTAAATAAAATATTTATCGTTTCGTTTCCAGCACTAAAAGTTACGTGGACACGTGCTCAAACATTAAAGCTTGCAGTGTTTCCTGACCGGTGGGCTCCTTTGGGCAGACGTCGGGCAGGGAGCGGATGGGCCGGCAGCGGCCCGGGGAAGGATCCCGCTCCTTGGGGTAGATCCCATCTCGGCCTCCGCAGCCGGGACGAGGCACTGGGGAGGAGCTGTGGCTGGAGGCCATGGCATCGGGGCTCGCCTCCCGGGAGGCTAGCTGGAGACACACAAACACAGCTGTCAACAGACAAAACGAAAGAAATCACTCTAATGCCAAAGTTAGGCTGGAAACATTGATATTTTTCTCCGTGTTGTCAACAAATCAAAAAAAGTACCAAACCAAGAATGTGTTAGTCTCTCAATACTTTGATTTCCACATATCTGTCTGTGGTTGTTGGAAGCTGCAAAGCCCACTGGTTCCTCCCTGAGATGTACATCTTTCAAAACACTTCATAAACATAGTAGGAAAGTCACAATTTTACCAAAACAGCTGGACATCGTAGTTTTTAATCAAACAAACAGGATGTATTTGTTGGGGACTATTTTCAGCGGTGGATTAATGAGAGTAATTGTTGCAGGAGGACAGTGTCTGTGGGGTCGGGTCCAGATGTTCATGAAGGCGCCGGTGGCCCAGTTCAACAGGTTCCATGATGTGTTTATCATAGTTTTGGGGCTAAAGGAGCTCAGTGGCACGATGGAATAAGATCCATCAGTCTAGTGCACACGACTCGTTGACACATTCCCACATAATCGGTCTGGACATGGGATTTGTTGGAAATAAGAAAAAATATAACCAGATGTATCCTTCAAATTCACTTATTTTAGCCAAAAGCAATAAATACACAGAAAATACTCTCATTCACACGGACACAGTTACTGCTTGTTCATCTGCTGGCAGCCTTTCCACCGAAAGAACAAAAGGTTGGTTTATGTACAGGAAGTGAGACCTGCTTTGTCACGAGGCTGCAGAAAACCAGAACTCAAAGTGCTGATTTACTGTCGCAAGTTCAACCGCCGATCGACCTGCGTGGCGACTCTTCACCACCTGTACAGATCAGCCCCTCAAAAAGAAGTAATTAGAGAAAAGGCTGTTTGTTAAAAGAGCGAGCGGCGAAGGATGTGAGGCGGCGATGTGATGTGCTGACAGGTCTGGGGGGAAGGAGGAGGAGGAGGAGTAGGAGGACGAGGAGGTGGACGAGGAGGTGGACGAGGTGGAAGACCCTCTGCTGTTAATCCCGTCACACAGATGAGAGGATGAGAGAAAATGCCTGCGACCTCGCTGGAACTACCACCACTGGTTTTAGCTCCTTCTGCTTTCACATAAGAAATACAAATTAAAAATAGCTTCTTGAAGCCAGAATAAGCATCTAAGAGTACGAGACTTCAGACGTTCAGAATCCAGAATCACAACCAGCTTCTAGAAACTACTGAGACGTCTGTGAGGTAAAAATAGAAATAACCGGACCGTTTATATTTTTGGAGACACGATCTGCTTCAGAGGATCAGGTGCTACATGATGTGGATTATCGCAGATTGAAGTCATAATTATTTGAGTTATTATATTTCTGCAGCTACATCAGGTAACAATCGGTCATGAGTTATTCATTATAAAGTCACAGAAAGTTCAGTGTTTAGCAGGCTGGTGCTGCTTGTTTGCAATGTTTGAGTAAATATACAAGCCAACAGACACACATGTAGTCCCACATGTAGTCCCACATGTAGTACCACATGTACCCCAGCTGGAGAGGGACGTGTTGAATAGACGAGCTGAGCCCCGACCACAACAAACAAGCAGTATTATTAAACCAAACATGTCCTCCTCTGGTTCTTTTTTTTTTTGGACAGGAAAGAACATTTTGATTTATTGTTCATCAAACAAATGACACGTGGATTACAAAAACACAGCAATGACTGCACACACGGCGCTCCAGGAATCCTACTTCTATATTTCTCTGTTGACACGGTGACCGTTGGTGCCGACAGTTAAAAGATTCAACGAGGCTTAAAAGTACATCAACAAATCGCTACTGATTCTTCAAATCTTTATAATCCATCTAATCAATATTAGTGCAGAGAAATGTTGTTGAGCCAAAGTGTAACGTGAACGAAACGATTTTCATTCTGCACACACAAAACTGATCGACTGTGATTCACTGTTCTTGCATAAGTCATGAGGACTCAGCAGAGTGGAAGAGATCCCCATGTTTACAACAGTGGTGCCTGCAAACATGAACGCCTGTGAATAAACAATCAAGTCCTACAGCTGCTAGTATCATCACTGAGGCGCCCAAATCTGTTTTACTGTCATCAATTTCCAAGAGCTTCAACGTGGATGTTGACATGTAAACTGTGAAATGCATAAATATAGTAAACTATGGAGGAACCCCAATCCATTAAAGGGTCATTTAACAAATACAAAAAAACAAGAGTTTTACTCACAGAATAGAGTTTAATCAGAATTGTTGGTGTCCATCTATGGAGCCACATTGGGCCCAAAAGTTGTGTTAATTTGAAAAAAATTAGTAAATGAAAAACTGAAAGTTCAAGATTTGATCTTCCACCTTTCAAAATACAACAATCTATTTAAACTAAGAATTTGTGAGAAAAGTTTTTTTCAACTTGAATATAATTTTGATTCAATTGTGCAATTATTTTGAATAAAAAACATTTTTAAATTTGTATTTTGTTATGAAATATAAAAGTTTAGCACTAGATTTTATGTTTTCAGATTCAGATCTTATTTTTTTCACTTTCAGCACTAAAATGTCTGAATTCAGAAGAAAATTAAAGTAATTTTTTTATTCAAAATACTTTCACAATTGAATGAAAATCATATTCAAATTGAAAAAAAAACAAAAACTTTTCTTACAAATTCTTTTAGTTTAAATAGATTGTTGTATTTTGAAAAGTTGAAGATCAAATCTTGAACTTTCAGTTTTCATTTACTTATTTTTTTCAAATTATCAAAACTTTTGGTCCTGATTTTGGCTTCAGAGCAAAACAACCGTCAACATCAAAATAAACTGTTTCAACCTGGAGCTCCGGATGATGCTCAGGAAGTGTGAATCTTTAGATCCAGGTAAAGAGGAGGCTTCCTTCTGGTTCTGATGTTCCTTCTGGTTCCCTGTTGATGTTCCTTCTGGTTCCCTGTTGATGTTCCTTGTGGTTCCGTGTCGATGTTCCTTCTGGTTCCCTGTTGATGTTCCTTCTGGTTCCCTGTTGATGTTCCTTCTGGTTCCGTGTCGATGTTCCTTCTGGTTCCGTGTCGATGTTCCTTCTGGTTCCGTGTCGATGTTCCTTCTGGTTCCCTGTCGATGTTCCTTCTGGTTCCATGTTGATCGATGTTCCTTCTGGTTCCGTGTTGATCGATGTTCCTTCTGGTTCCGTGTCGATGTTCCTTCTGGTTCCGTGTCGATGTTCCTTCTGGTTCCGTGTTGCTGCTTCGAGCTGTTAAACCATCGCTGTGACAGAAGCTCGCTCACACTTAGCTCCCGGGCATCCGTCGCCTGTGGTCGTTACATTACAGCCGCTCAGGAACCACAACAACTCCTTCAGTCTGGAGGACAGGCCGGTGGTGACAGGCCGGTGGTGACAGGCCAATCGTGACAGGCCGGTGGTGACAGACCGGTCGTGACAGACCGGTGGTGACAGACCGGTGGTGACAGGCCGGTCGTGACAGACCGGTGGTGACAGGCCGGTGGTGACAGGCCGGTCGTGACAGGCCGGTGGTGACAGGCCGGTCGTGACAGACCGGTGGTGACAGGCCGGTCGTGACAGACCGGTGGTGACAGGCCGGTGGTGACAGGCCGGTCGTGACAGGCCGGTGGTGACAGGCCGGTCGTGACAGGCCGGTGGTGACAGGCCGGTCGTGACAGACCGGTGGTGACAGGCCGGTGGTGACAGGCCGGTCGTGACAGACCGGTGGTGACAGGCCGGTCGTGACAGGCCGGTGGTGACAGGCCGGTCGTGACAGGCCGGTGGTGACAGGCCGGTCGTGACAGACCGGTGGTGACAGGCCGGTGGTGACAGGCCGGTCGTGACAGGCCGGTGGTGACAGGCCGGTCGTGACAGACCGGTGGTGACAGGCCGGTGGTGACAGGCCGGTGGTGACAGGCCGGTGGTGACAGACCGGTGGTGACAGGACGGTGGTGACAGGCCGGTGGTGACAGACCGGTGGTGACAGGCCGGTCGTGACAGGCCGGTGGTGACAGGCCGGTCGTGACAGGCCGGTGGTGACAGGCCGGTGGTGACAGGCCGGTCGTGACAGGCCGGTCGTGACAGGCCGGTCGTGACAGACCGGTGGTGACAGGACGGTGGTGACAGGCCGGTGGTGACAGGCCGGTGGTGACAGACCGGTGGTGACAGGCCGGTCGTGACAGGCCGGTGGTGACAGGCCGGTCGTGACAGGCCGGTGGTGACAGGCCGGTGGTGACAGGCCGGTCGTGACAGGCCGGTCGTGACAGGCCGGTGGTGACAGGCCGGTGGTGACAGGCCGGTGGTGACAGGCCGGTGGTGACAGGCCGGTCGTGACAGGCCGGTGGTGACAGGCCGGTGGTGACAGGCCGGTCGTGACAGGCCGGTCGTGACAGGCCGGTCGTGACAGACCGGTGGTGACAGGCCGGTGGTGACAGGCCGGTGGTGACAGGCCGGTGGTGACAGGCCGGTCGTGACAGGCCGGTCGTGACAGGCCGGTGGTGACAGGCCGGTGGTGACAGGCCGGTCGTGACAGACCGGTCGTGACAGGCCGGTCGTGACAGGCCGGTGGTGACAGGCCGGTGGTGACAGGCCGGTGGTGACAGGCCGGTCGTGACAGGCCGGTGGTGACAGGCCGGTCGTGACAGGCCGGTCGTGACAGACCGGTGGTGACAGGCCGGTGGTGACAGGCCGGTCGTGACAGGCCGGTGGTGACAGACCGGTGGTGACAGGACGGTGGTGACAGGCCGGTCGTGACAGGCCGGTGGTGACAGACCGGTGGTGACAGGCCGGTGGTGACAGGACGGTGGTGACAGGCCGGTCGTGACAGGCCGGTCGTGACAGACCGGTGGTGACAGGCCGGTCGTGACAGGCCGGTGGTGACAGGCCGGTGGTGACAGGCCGGTGGTGACAGGACGGTCGTGACAGGCCGGTCGTGACAGACCGGTGGTGACAGGCCGGTCGTGACAGGCCGGTGGTGACAGGCCGGTGGTGACAGACCGGTCGTGACAGACCGGTGGTGACAGACCGGTGGTGACAGGCCGGTGGTGACAGGCCGGTGGTGACAGACCGGTGGTGACAGGCCGGTGGTGACAGGCCGGTGGTGACAGGCCGGTCGTGACAGGCCGGTGGTGACAGGCCGGTGGTGACAGACCGGTCGTGACAGGACGGTGGTGACAGACCGGTGGTGACAGGACGAACAACGTCCGCGGCCCGAGCCAAAGGCTAACGCTAAAGCTACTGTTGTCAGTTAACCGTAGAGTGGCTAAATGCTAATCAGCTTAGCCGGACAGGCGACGTGGAACAAACCCTGGGAGGACCGGCCGTTTCCGTACCTGTCGTGGGTGAAGCACAGCGGCTGTCGACTCTCCTCTTCACCATTACAGGAACACCGGAGGAACCGGGAGGTAAACAACAGTGCACGCAGCAGCAGGTAGCGCCGGTACGCCGACCATCATGCACCGCCAGAGGAGGGGCGGCGTTTCTTCTGCGTCATCTCTGATTTCAGTCGCTGAGCTCGCTGCTGCCACCTGGCGGCAACCGCCGTCCTCGTTCGTGTACTTTAAACCACATAGTGTTTTTCTAAAAATGATAAATTATACCTTATTACTCACGGTATATACTTACACCGACATGGGGAGGCCTGCAACAACAACAAAAGTTTAACTATTATTGTTAGCCGACTGTTGTTGGCTGTTGGCTGTTTGATAGAGTTGCAAAAATGCAAATAAAAATGATAAAATAAATAGCCTATATTAAATGAAAATAGACTTATTTCTGAGAATGCTCCTCCAGTGGGTTTTAATGATAACAGACTGAGGTGCTGCTCAAAGTGTATTTCCTCAGTTTGAGCTGCCGGCATGTCTGTCGAGGTTTTGTTTTTGCTGCTCTATTCCTTAAAGTTAACTTTCTGTATTTAGGAGGAGTGAGCAGAGAGGAGAGGAGAGATCAGGGTTCTGTAACGTAACTATATTGTTATGAACGATACTGTCTCATTCACACCTGGTTTAAAAATACATGGATATACGTTAAAATGTCCATATTCTGACCAGAAAATATAGTTGTACTGGGTAGACATCTGAGGAACAGATACCCGACATGATGCAGATAAAAATGCTGTAATTCAGAAACCTGTTCTATTTGTGTTTATTTATACTTATTTATAATCATAAAATTCCCTGTTCGGTTCACTTTTTCAATGCACTGATAAATAAAGTTTAAAATGTTATGAATCCATTCCAGATCTTAGTTGTAAGTGTTTGATAACCACATTTTGGTTTATGGAACAATTATTGACTTAATATTGTCCTCAAAAATCCAGTATCAGTCGGACTCACATATCTATATCTATATCTATATCTATATCTGTATATATAGTATCTCTCTCTCTCCCGATAGATAGATAATAGATAGATAGATAGATAGTTAGATAGATAGATAGATAGATAGATAGATAGATAGATAGATAGATAGATAGATAGATAGATAGATAGATAGATAGATAGATAGATAGATAGATAGATAGATAGATAGATAGATAGATAGATAGACTTTATTGATCCCACAAGGGGACATTTTTCGTCACAGCCACATGAAAGATATGGCAAAAGCAATAAAAATTACTGATTAAAAAAAGAGGTAGTATAAATATAATTTTTTTTTTAAAAAGCACAGTATATAAAAATAAAATAGAATAAAATAGAGTTAAATACAATTAAATTAAATTAAATTAAACTAAACAACAGTGCACCAGTCTGAATGGTGAAAGACAGATTTTTGGAGGTGAGTTATTGCAGAGTCTGATTTCAGTGGGCAGGAATGATTTCCTGTGTCGGTCCTTTTGAGTCTATTGGAGTTGTTGTCTATTGTTTGACTACCTGTCAAACAGCTGAGACATATGTTTTTGTGAATGCAGCTTGATGGCAGTTTTTCAAAATGGGTTGATATATTAATACCTAATATTAAAACAGCTTCCTGATAAATTAAAAGAGTGAATCAGCTCCATCATCAACATCTCTCATGTGACTGGTCAGTTTACACTAAAATGATACTAAATAGTCTGTGTTGCTAGATATTAAGCATTGTACAACATTATTTGGTTTTTAGATGCTCGTAATTTACAACTTCTGAAACATGATTAGTTCACCGCAGCATTTCGATCAGACAGCAGGCTAATCTTGAATATTAACTTTTCGTTTTCTCTTTAGAATTTGAAGAACAAAGGTGTGTTCAACTAATTAAGGCTGATATGTTAATATCAGGCTCAAATAATCCAATTTGTCCAGTGGAGGATTGGTTTTTAAACCCTGGATGAGGTTGTGTTGAATAAAAATGTGCCTCTAAAACTGAAATAAAGGCAAGATCAGTGAAGTTGAAGCCGTTCAGCATTCATGTGACTGACTGATTTCTGGCGTACGGTTCATGATTGGTGAGGTTCCTCCCAATGGACACGCCAAAGACTTTTGAGTCATAATCAGTAGTTTGCTTTGAAAATGAAGTGACATTTTCAGCAAATTCAATTGACCTTAAATTCAGAATTTGTAGCTGAGTTTGTCTGAAATTAAAGTTGTTTTTTGTTCTTTAAGAGTGCAAACCTTTATTTGTTTGTATATTTTATCAGGTGTAATTTAACTTATCATTGTAAGAGATCGTGGGGATTTCTCACCTTCATGTTCTCATCTAAAATCGTAATTAAATCAGCTCTCCTTCATTAAAGATGGACTCTAAGAAAATGAGTCATTCGTGTCTAATAGTGAGTTCCTCTGTGGTGTTCACTTTAAAACTACTCGGTCCTGATGCAGCTAACAGTCAATCAGATACACTTCAGCAGGTTTGGACCTCATGACTTGTTGCTCCGACGAGCTCCAGATGCATCGTAAGCCATGTTTCAAAAAACAAATCATGTGACAGAGACAGCCACACAAACATTAGCAGTGAGTTTTTATTGTTTGCACCTGGTCCGGAAACCGTCAGCAGCACGGATGCATAGCTGCGGCATGAATAACAGACCTGAGATAAAATAATGGTCAATGAACACAGGAAATGAGTGACGTGCTCAGCGTCTGCAGTGATATATTTACCCTCCACCTGCAGGCTGTACCTGATGATGCTACCAAGTGTTCCCAGCTTACTAAACATTGATTGGTGCTTTTATAACCTTATCAGAGACAGAGCTGAGAATGACAGTCTTGAGGATGGGACGGGAGGTCATTCAAATCCAAACCGTTTATTCTCTTTGGAGCATGTAAGCAATTCAAGAAATTTGAAGAAAAGTACATGATAAATGTAAAGTGGAGGTTTGGCCTCATGGTGGCGCTGGAGGAAAAGTCAGAGAGGATCTATTGGGCTGTGTGGCTCTAGAAATACTGGGCAGTGTTTAATAAGTGTTTATCGCTCATATAACAACAGAGTATTGCTGGTTTGGAGTCATTCATGTCTGCAGTATACTTTCATGTTGTTGAATAAAATACTAACTGTAACTCTAAAGTGTTTCACAAGACGGCTTCTAGTAAAAGTTTCCCCTTTTGTTGACCTCTGGTCCAGAGTTTGCTTTGGTGACATGACAATAAAAGTATTTGGTCAAATAATAGTAATTAATCTGTCTTCACAAAATTGAAACACCAGTAAGGAGGTCAGTTGATGTCAGAGAAAAACAAAAACAAAGCAAAAAAATGATCCTGGACTTTGAACTGGTTAAAACTGTCGTGTTTCCCCGAGAAAAGCTTCCGAAGCACCACAAACACTCAACTGAAACCAAAGTGATGATGTCATACTGCTGACGGCTCTTTGATGCCGGGTGACACAGTTATCAGCCGGAAGGAACGACTTACAAAACAATGTTACTGAAGAGGTGATAGAATAAATAAAAAAGCGTAAAGCAAATGAAACATCATCAGCTGGGAAGAACTTTCAACACTCCCTGAAACATATGTGGTATATTTTTTAAAAAAGGGCGAGAATCAACCCGCACAGATATTGAATAAAATTAAGTTAAATTAAGTTATGAAATCCCCAGACTTGGTATTGTTCCACCCCTGCTGTTGGTTAAGGCTTCAGACAAAGAGGTGAAGTGGTTGCTAGTCCAGCGGGCTCTGGAAGATGAGTCTGACGTAGCCGGCCCCCCCGCTCAGCGACTGGATGCAGAACGGGCAGGCGGAGTGGAAGGCGTGTGTGCCGTGCGGCAGCGGGATCTGACTCCAGTACGCCGTCGTCTTCTCCGAGCACACGTGTCCGCAGGGGACGAAGGCGTGGGAGGGGGCCTCGGCGTCCACGTAGAAACCCGCCTCGCAGCCCAGCCACAGCGGCACGTAGGGGCCCCTCACCCGGCACATGGGGCACTCCCTCTCCTGACACTCCGCTTCCACCTCGGGGTTGCGGCGCCCCCCCCAGGCATGGTAGCCGTGGACGTGGCCGCAGCGAAGGTAGGCCCAGGGCTGCTTCTCGTCCGGGACGTCCTTGCGGCGCAGGCTGGGGAAGGCCAGCGTGTTGAAGCCCACGGGGCACTGGGGCCGGCCGGCGTTCAGCTCCTGCCGCAGCGCCTCCACGTGTTTCACCGTGGGGGTGAGACCCAGTCCCTCGGCCGTCCGCCACAGCAAGGTGGCGCCGCACAGGTCAATGAGAGAGCCGTCCACCAGCTCATTGGACTCAGACTCCATCTGGAGTGAGACGAACAAAAGACAGGTCATCATCATCACCTCAATATATAGTGTCTATTATACCTCATTATATGCGTTTTTCTGCTGTAACTACTGCAGGCAGATCTTTGATTCTTAATTTGGAGTCCCTGTCTGGACAAATTTACAGTTCCTAATGACAGCCATACTGTAAAAATCAAGCAGGTCTTATCATATAGACATCTGGATACGATGACAGATCATCTGTTATCCTGGAGAGGCTGAATACTGAATTTAACTGCACAAGGACAAAGCAAAGAATTGAATTTCTTCGGCTTCTTTTGGGGCGAGAAGACAAACTCTTCTGTTGTTCTTCACATCTGTGATTCTAAGTTTTCTAAAGTGTTGTAATACTATATGGTGCAAGTGTTTGTCCACCAGGTTAGAGTAGAAATAGCAGACAAATCCGTGGAGTGTAATAGGAGGGCGGATCCATTCGTTTCCAGACTGCTCCTGTAAACAAGGATGTAGCACGGTGACGTTCACGGAGCAGCAGGAAGGTGGATGATGAGGAAATGTTACACATTTCATTGCTTGATCAAAACCATCACTTGAGTTACACGTGGTTTTATGAGCAGTGGTCCGGGTGCATCCGCGGTGGTTTGAGACAAATGATTAGGAACAGAGAGAAGCAGTAAGGAGCCGAATGCAGTGAGTAGAGGTGGAGGGGAGACAAGTGTGTTGTTGTGGGACAGAAACTTGTGCATTTTCAACGCGCTATTTTCATTTTGGAGAACTTAAGCGACACGGCGTCACAGTTCAGGTCATTTGCACTGAATGTTTTCCCTCCGAACATCCCAGCCGAACAGTGTTGACAGTCTGACTCTGACGGAAGAATTCACAGTCCTGCTTTCTCCTGACATGACGCGTCTTTGACGGCTCCTCAGAAACACGAATGTCACTCAAAACAGGCTCATTGCTTTATTGCCCAACGTCTTGTGAAGGATTTTAAGGGTCTTTGTTGCCCATTTCCAGAGTTTGACACGAAATTGAAAGTGCGGCCTCTGGTCATGTTTACGGAGAAATTGCAGTCGCACCGATCTGACGCTCACAAAAACGTGCGTAACTCCGGTGTTATTCTTGATTAAGCGTAGACATTTCTAACATTCACTCATCAGGGTTCCAGCTTCCTCCTGCTCCGTGCACACCACGGTGCTGCGCATCGTTCGCATGCAACAGGAGCAGCCTGGGAACGTATTGATCCGCTCTCATACATTGGAGGGTCACTAGTGACCTGAGGGTTTCATTGGAGGGTTGCATACGTTCTCTGTATGAGTTTGTGTGAACAGCAGTCACCCACCATTTTGCCCCTCTGCTGGGCTGATCGGGTCTCCCGTAGCGTGAAGACGTTCCCGCAGACTGAGATTTCCCTCCACAGACCAGGTTTGGAGTCCTGGCTGAAGCCATGGCAAGGATGCATCACCAGAACGCCATTTGTTGTCAGAGCGTCCATCTGCCCGTCCTGCGTCCTCCACTTGGCTGCCTTCTCCTGTGAAGAGGTCATTTTTAGCATCTCGACACCGAAGAAGAGGGTCACTAGTGACCTGAGGGTTTCATTGGAGGGTTGCATACGTTCTCTACCATCGAATCTAATCTAATCTACCATCGCCAGTTAGTGCATCCTACCCCGAGGAAGATGTTTTTGGAGGAGTCGAAGCCGGCTGCGTAGATCCGTGCGCAGTACGGCGGGTTTCTTTGGCAGATGATGCGACAGGCAAAGCGGGAGATGGTGCTCTGAGCGGCCGGACCGTCGGCGTGGCTCGGACCGCCGGGCATGGTGTCCGTCACCACAAAGTCAATGGGATTCTCTGTGGAACGACCAATCTGCAATTACACAGATAAAAAGAATGTTTGAGTTGAAAATCCTGAAAATAAACCCGATAGGACACCATCGGATCTGTGATTCAGGGGCTTCCACACCTGGAACATGTCCGTGTTGCTGTCGTGGGTGTACTCCACCACCACCGTCTGCGCCCGCGACAGAGTGTACGATATACTGTGCTGCTCCTTGTTGCTGACAGCCTTCAGAAACACAGGAGAGATGCTCCGTTAAAACGTGTTCACAGCAGGAAAAACAACTCTGTAATTATTCTCTTTGTTTATTAACGGTGTATTTTATTCTTGGAGCAGTGAGGAGTGAGAGACATCACCTCATGTTGTAGTAAAATACTATTGAGGTTAAGCTCCTTATGAGTCTGTCCTGGTAATACCAGACTTCAGTACCACGGCGGGTCGCGGTCGTCCTCCCTGCGTGTTGAGCTCTCACCTTGGCGGCCTGCGGTGTGCAGGACGTGTGGACGGTGCTCGGCCTCACGCCGTTGGCCTTGTTTCTGCGGCAGAGAGTGAAGCAACTCTTCCGCCTCCCTTTGTCACCGTTGGGCAGAGACCCGTTACACCTGAACACAAACCACGAGCATCGTGAAAAGGTCCATAAAACTCCATGCAGGTCTGCAGGGTGTCGATAAAACAAATAGTCGTACTGTGCATGTCCATTATATCACCATGACAACGATTATTTTCAGCCTCTTTACAAACGATGCTGCGCAAACTTCATTTGGATTTAGAGTTTAATTAGAGGCTCATATATGAGGCAAACATGGAAAAGAACATATTTTAATTGAACTAAATCTGCCCCCCAAAAAAAGACAACTATTAAGACGCTGGAGCAGTCGAGGTGCCCAGACAGCTTCATTTCAGGTCTGCCTACAATACCACGAAAATAACGAGAGCTGAACCTCAGACGCACTCTGGTGTCCACAACGGCCTTCAGACAGGAAGCCAGCGAAATTCTTCACTGTGGTTGAGTTTTTCAACACATAACTGGATTTTTGTGAAAAAAAAAAAAGACCCGAGAAAAAACACATAATCATTGTTTTGCAGCGCGGCGCGGCGGTTGTTGGGCGGTTGGCGCTGCCTCAGCTGAAGGTTGTGGGTTCCAGCGAGCTGCTTGTCTCCGGAGGTTTCTCCCGGTGTCTGATGGGATATTCCCGCTCAGTCCAAAGACATGCGGTTGGTTCTAGAACGGTCGTAGGTGTGAATGTACGATGAGCGGTTGTCTGTCCCGGGTGAACCCGTCTTTGTTTCAGCCCCTCAGTGACCCTGTTCAGGATATTTATGTTCATTATGTGTCCCGGTGTGAAAAACCTGAATCCTAAAAGATGAATGTTTCTGCACATCACATTCATACGTCTAAAGCTCACTCACTACACATTGTTTATCAAATGATTTTAATCTTTAAGCTCAGGGAGAATTCTCAATATCATCGTTATTGACTTTTACTAACAATAATTTGCATCCTTTCATTACGGCTGTCCTTAGTGAACAGTTGTTAGCCAGAGCCGAGTCATCACAGCCAGTCTGGCTAATCAATGACAGACTTAGAGTCACCAAAAAGGCTAACACAGACGCTACACTAGGTATAAATACATTGAGTGAGTAAACGATTGTTCTTATCGTGGCAGCAGCTGTTTTCTGGTGGCTTTGACATCATTGACAAAGACGTGGGGATGTTTTCTCTCTATCATCTATCTGGTGTACGTATGAACTGAGGAAAACTAGACCATAGATTTTACAATCCTGCTGCACATGACGTTTAATACCGGTCATATCCATATCTGTGATCGATTAGTCAGACTGGCTGTGATGGCTACATCGACAACAACTGTGTTAGTTAAGGACAGCTGTGATGAAGGATGTGAAGGATTATTGTTAGTAAAAGTCAATAACGATGATATTGAGAGTTTGTGATTATATCGTTAGCAACATGCTAACTCTGAGGATGCTATCGCCTTTATAGTCGGTCAGCTGACAGTTGAAGCAGGTGACCTTCATGCTGAGAGGAGGAACTGTTCTGCTGTGATGTCTCCATAGAAACTCATCTCGTGCGCACAAATGAATTAAAACGTGCAAACAAATGAGTCTTTTTTCTTCTTCTCTTCATGGCCACTCCGTAGTATTCACAGCTTCAACACACCTGTTAATTCTAGAAACAAGACACAACAAACCAGCAGTTTTGGATCTGAGAGAGAAAAGTGAAACAACGGCTTCGTTCCGGGATCAGATGCAGGATGTTATTTTACCAGCTGGAGCGTCAGGATGTCTGTTTAATTTAACTTTAACTGATTTACATTTACTTGCAAAACACCATGAAGAGCATTTTTCTCGTCCTCTCTGGGACCTCTAGTTGAAAGAGTTTGTCTTCGGGGCCAGACGGGTCGAGTAAACATCTGAGCGCGGTTCCGAGTCGAGTCATTCTTTCACTGGGTAATACAAACTTCCTGCCTTTCAGATAAAGTAACACATACCTTAGACAAACTCAGACCACCCCGACTCCACCCAGGCGCCACTGTAACACATAACACACCCTCTGTTCTCACCACCATGTGGCTCTTTAAAATAATCCTTATGACCGGTGGGATTACCAGTTGCAGAAACTCCCAGTAAATCATACAAAAGCAACCAAAAGGTCCGAAACCGCAACTTTCCTGACATCCCTCGACCTCCCTGAACCACAGGGTCCACAGTGAATGATGTCAGCGGCATTCTTTGCTGATTTAGACCGAATTATGCAGCAAACAAACTAAAAACAACGGACCGACTTTCACACTGTGCACTTAAATGGATTCAAATTCTTATCTGAACCAGAGGTTCCATACTTGCAGGAACGAACACACACACACACACACACACACACACACACACACACACACACAGACTCAGACTTGCCACAGTGCAAAAGAATGCAAAAGTCTGCGATGGTGGGGGGAAATATGAAATATAAATTGGGAAATTCAGATTAACAGCTGATCGAATGTTCAGAGCACGCTGCAGATCCACAAACACCCAGCTGTCAATCATGTCATTCATGATTAAACTCATTGTGCCCATCATAAACATTTTGTATAAAGCAACTCGGTACGACTGCTGGTGTTGAGGCATCTAACACAGAAAGAGAACTCTTTCGTTAAATTAAAAAAAAGGACTTAAAGGACAATATCCAGCCCTAGCATGTGATCATTAATACTCATCTGAGGGGGAACTGTGGACCCTTGGATGTCATGGTAACCATAAAACTGTGTTTCATTTAGATGCCGACAGAGTAAACAGCACAATCAGATAACGCGGAGCCTGTGAGTGGTTTTACTTGGTAATGTGTTACATGCATGAATGGGGAAGTCGCTTGTTTTGGGTGTTTTTTGTTGCAGCGTTACTTTTATTACAAAAAGACCATTTTCCTTCTATACATAGAAGAAATACAATGATGTAATTAATGGAGTTCCACTAATTTAGAAGAATTTCACCTGCCTGGAAGGATAGTCTAATATTATATAAGAAAGCTCTTCATAAGGCCAGAACTTTATATTATTCATCATTAATAGAGGACAACAAGAACAACCCCAGGTTTCTTTTCAGCACTGTAGCAGGCTGACAAAGAGTCCCAGTTCTGTTGAACCCTCTATTCCTTCAGCTCTCAGCAGTAATGACTTCATTAACTTCTTTACTAATAAAATTCTTACTATCAGGGAGAGAATCGGGCCGACCCTTCCTGACACCATCACTGATGTGATGTTAAGCACAGCAGCCCTGAAAGCAACTGTAGGACCAGATGTAAACTTGGAACATTTCTCTCCTGTTGAGCTCTCTGAGTTAACTAGAATTATTTCTTCATCTGGATCCTCTAGCTGTCTGTTAGATCTCATCCCAACTAAACTTTTTAAGGAAGTCTTCCCTTTAATTAATACTTCCATATTAGATCAGATCAACCTATCTATTGTAACTGGCTATGTACCGCAGGCTTTTAAAGTGGCTGTAATTTAACCTTCACTTAAAAAGCCGACTCTTGATCAGCTGTTTTAGGAAACTACAGACCAATTTACAACCTGACGTTTATTTCTAAAATCCTTGAAAAAGTTGTTGCAAATCAACTTTGTGATCATTTATAAAGGAATGATCTGTTTGAAGATGTTCAGTCTTTAGAGTTCATCATGGCACAGAAACAGCTCTGGTGAAAGTTACTAACGACCTTTTGTTAGCCTCAGATAATGGACTCGTCTCTGGACTTGTTCTTCTGGACCTCAGTGCTGCTTTTGGTACGATTGATCATACGATCTTATTACAGAGATTAGAAGATGTTACGAGGATTAAAGGAACTGCATTAGACTGGTTCAAATCCTACTTATCAGATAGATTCCAGTTTGTCCATGTCAACAATGAGTCTTCCAGACAAACAAGAGTTAGTTATGGAGTTCCACAAGGCTCAGTGTTAGGCCCAATACTTTTTGCTTTGTACATGCTTCCATTAGGAGATGTCATCAGGAAGCACTGCATCAACTTCCATTGTTATGCAGATGACACTCAGCTATATCTTTCTATAAAACCAGATGAAACTAATCAGTTAGTAAAACTTGAAGCCTGTCTAAAAGACATAAAGGCCTGGATGACCAAAAACTTCCTGCTTCTAGATTCAGACAAAATGGAAGTTCTTGTACTTGGTCCTAAACACCTCAGAAACTCTTTCTGTAATCACTTAGTTACTCTAGATGACGTTGTCTTGGCCTCCAGCAAAACTGTGAGGAACCTTGGAGTCATCTTTGATGAGGATTTGTCCTTTAGACACCATATAAAGCAAATCTCCTGAACTGCCTTCTTTCATCTACGTAATATTAATAAAATCAGGAAAATCCTTCCTCAGCGTGACGCAGAAAAACTCATTCATGCGTTTGTTACTTCTAGACTAGATTATTGTAATTCCTTGTTGTTAGGATGTCCAAATTACTCATTAAAAACCTGCAGAGAGGATTTCTAGTCTCCAACTGAATAAATACAGAACATAGAAACACTAAACTGCTCAGCTAGTTCAGTCTGGTTGGAACAAAAATATCTGATGAACAAAGATATCTGATGAACAAAGATATCTGATGATCAAAGATATCTGATGAACAAAGATATCTGATGAGTAAAAATATCTGATGAACAAAGATATCTGATGAACAAAGATATCTGATGAACAAAGATATCCATGTTCTCATGTGTTTTTAACATTTTAGCTCCGTGTCATGTGTTCAAACCAAACCGGTCCAGCTAGCCTCCTCTAGGACTGTAAGTGCGTGACTATCCGTGGTGTTACGGTACGGGTGCTCGGAGCGACCAAAAAGGACCAAAAGAGACCCGACTTCACCAAATGGGTCATTTAATAGAACTATAACAAGTAGAAACTATATTATATTACATATTATATGAAACTCTATTCTAATTCTATATTCCATTGAGGAGGTGGAGGGATATTTCTAGTGATGAGCAGGATGTGATGTTATGATGATTTGTTCCAGATGTTCAGTTGACCAATCAGATCTCTGGGGGCAGAGCTACTTGTTGTTGAATCCAAATGTACGCAGCTTCTCGTAAAATGAGTTTATCACAAAGCAAAGAAGTCTCCTGTGTTTGATTTCAACAATGTGAACCACAGCAAATGAAAAACAGCAAGTAGCAAAGAGTGAGACAAATCTATAAACCATCTACTGGTGTCAATATTTCAGATTCACTTACAAAAACCTCTTTACATGTAAGAAATTCCTGTTGTTTAATGTCCATGTTTGGTTGCTGTATGTGTTTTTGGTTTGAAACAACACACCGCTGTGCAGTCCTGGAGGCTTTTCACACAGTACCTGGTCAAAACTGAAAGTTTCAGTGTTTTCACCTGATCTGAAACAAGCTTGAGGTGTCTGAGGTGAAACGTTCTCAGTGCCGTCTTGAAGGTAGAAAAAGACTCAAAACATTTATGGCATTCTTATAATCAGCAGTTACGTGAACACACACGTTGCTGAAGCGGTGACACGCTGCGTGTGAAACGTGGCGAGCGAGCGTCTTACCCCAGCACGATGAGCTCTCCATACTTCACGGCTGCTTTGATGGACGTCGGGGAGGTGGAGATGTTTTCCTGACTCAGCGAGAACATGGGTGCAGCCCTCTGGAGGAAGCAGGGTGAGGCCTTTCAAAGCGGGTGAAACTCCTCCGTCACCGTCACAGCTTCTCCATCAGCGGAGGAACACAACACGTCGGCTGCAGACACAATCAGAAGAAGGTCGAATGATTGGACTTCAGCGCTTTCTGATGATTCTGGTGGCTGAAAATCAATGACTATATGTGAAGGGTATCATTTTTTCCACCAACAACCAGGGAAGCCATCGCTTTAGACATTTGAATTAAAACCCACTTGAGACGGTCATACAAACGCACACAAAGGCTTAAACACAACACCATTCATTGCTACAATGTACGCGCACTTGTCTTTGTGCAGGGAGCACCAGCGGCAGACAATGTATGTATTCACCGCGGCACACTGAGTGGGGTTGTTAGGTGTAAAACGGGGGCCGTGACGGAGTGACTCACTTAGCAGCACACTGGAATCGATGTTACAATCCTTTGTACCGTGGAAAAAAAAACACAAGCCGAGCATTCATTGAGAAGCCCAACTGTGATGTCAAAAGGCAGAAAAGAAGACGTCATCATAAATCTGGCAGTTACACAGCTGGTTACTATGACAACATGCAGCGATGTTGAATTAATAACCAGAGAGTTGCAGGTTTTTTTTCCCATTTGTAAGCGATGTCTGAACCCACGTATCATGCTTAGAAACATCCAGTAGAGTTTGGCTTTGACGTTCATTATTATGATCCGACAGCAATTTAAATGCAGTTCTTTCTTCATTCTCCCCACTGACGAAATTCATTAGCTCCATGTTTAAGAGTTCAAAATTCAGATCCTTAATACAATAGTGGGAATCTCACTGCAATTTTCTGTTTTACAACTTTGATTTATGACAAGTTCCTTTATAAGTGTACAAAACATTTGTTGACCATTTGAGCAAATGCAATCTTTAACATTTCTGTAAAGTCCTGCCAAATTTACACTTAAAAAAAAATCAGGATCTTCTATATCATCAAATTCTGATTTATATTCTTGTCTACAAGTTTGTCAGTGAATAAAAGCTTCAGAGTACAAACAGAGCAGACATAGATAAGTATACCTTTAGTATACGGCTGGACCGGGCATGAGAGCAAGAGGGCTTTTCACTAGCTAGGACCGCCTCGGCTGAGGGCGAACCTTCATTGATTGGGGGAGATTAAGCCGGGGTGAGAGTTTCGCGGTTTGGGGAAGGCTTAGTCGAGGATCCACTGCGGCTCCCGGACCTTGCAGATCCCCGAGATCTCCATGTGGGACGGAAGGATAAAGGCTATGAAACATGATAACCATAAGTGGAACGGTTTAACAAGAGGGAGGGAGGGAGGGATGCAGAAAACGTGAACAGGCCGAGGTTTAGAGTGGGTGGACATTTAGAGGAGTGTGGCCGGAAGTGGGGGAGTGGTTGAGGCGTGGTCCTGCTCCTGAAATTCAGCTAAAACTTTATCTCCAATTAATTTGAAACACATACAGGAAGTTGTGGCATTAGCCCGACCAATGATGACGCATCACTCAGTCACGCGCCATTTATTGTGCCGACCAATGGTGTAACTGTAACTGTAGTTTACTCAGTCAGTGGCAGACTTTTGCATTTCCGGGTGGGCCACGCTGTAAAAAACACCTAAAGACAGGACTGCCTGGTTTTTAAATTCGATTTCCTCGTAACCTTCCAGATGAAATCATAACAGCTGAGAAACAGAGAACAAGGCAAGAAACAAGAGAAAATATCAAAGCGTTGGTGGGTGCTGGTGCACAATGATGAAGAAATGATGATGAAGACAAACATAATCTGTGTTACCATGTGCTGAGGAGGATTTCACACCGGTTCTTACACGTCAGCAGGTATTTAGCCGTTCATATGTTTACCATGGTACATGCATGCAAAATGTCGGATCCAAAAGGGTTCAGATTTGGAGGGCGGTCCCGAGAACATTTGATATCATTCGACTCGGCGCAGCAAATTGGTAGTTACCTGGATGTAACTTCAGCTCTGTGAGTGTCTATTTCCCAGCCCAGTGGAAGAGTTACAGCAACAGTTGTACCCTCCTCGAGTGTGGCGGTGCAATTTAAAACCAGCATACTGAACAAAGCAGTGACTAGCATTGACCACAAATTCAGCAACGCCTGTCAGTCATCGTGCCTGTTGAAACAACCGGCGGTCAAAGGGAAAGTCTGTTTGTCCTTTTGTAAAAGGCTAGCGGGACTGGGGCATGACAAATCAGGGAAGGACACGTCCTGAGTGATAAGACCCAATCAGGAAGCAGACGTGGGAGTCGGCATCGCCGCTTTCAACGGTCTCCGTCTCCCCTCCTATAGACAACAAACACGGGAGTTACACAACTTTAACACCGGACCGGTGGAGGCTCCGCAGGTGTTAACGTGGCAAAAAGATCAAATGAGATGTAATCTCGTGTGGATGTAAACTTTCACGTCAGCATTTCCATCTGTGGAGCGGCTGACATGTCTATCAACTTTTAATAGGAGCGAACAGTTGGACAAAAAGGGCAAAGTTTCAGGATTTCAATGGGGAACAAAAGCAGCGTCTGCAGGAACAGATGCTGGAGTGGGACGGTGCATGCTAATCAGCTGGTGTGGCCAGAACAAAGCAGGCCAGCTGGGCCAGCTGGGCCAGCGGGACCGGACCGGCACAGCCCTGACAACAGGCTACGGTCATACGAGGACTGAAAAAAACATCTCGTTTATTTTAAGGTTTAATGACAGTGCACAATATATCGTTGGGTATTTTCACCAATGTGGGCTGAATGTTTATTTCCAAGTCAAAGCCACATGAGATGTCACAAGCACTTTTATTTAAAATAAACTTTTGATCAAAACGAAATACAAAGATGCAACAGTTACAAACAGTTTGAAAACATCTAGTAGCAAAAATGCAAATAAAAATGATAAAATAAATAGCCTATATTAAATGAAAATAGACTTATTTCTGAGAATGCTCCTCCAGTGGGTTTTAATGATAACAGACTGAGGTGCTGCTCAAAGTGTATTTCCTCAGTTTGAGCTGCCGGCATGTCTGTCGAGGTTTTGTTTTTGCTGCTCTATTCCTTAAAGTTAACTTTCTGTATTTAGGAGGAGTGAGCAGAGAGGAGAGGAGAGATCAGGGTTCTGTAACGTAACTATATTGTTATGAACGATACTGTCTCATTCACACCTGGTTTAAAAATACATGGATATACGTTAAAATGTCCATATTCTGACCAGAAAATATAGTTGTACTGGGTAGACATCTGAGGAACAGATACCCGACATGATGCAGATAAAAATGCTGTAATTCAGAAACCTGTTCTATTTGTGTTTATTTATACTTATTTATAATCATAAAATTCCCTGTTCGGTTCACTTTTTCAATGCACTGATAAATAAAGTTTAAAATGTTATGAATCCATTCCAGATCTTAGTTGTAAGTGTTTGATAACCACATTTTGGTTTATGGAACAATTATTGACTTAATATTGTCCTCAAAAATCCAGTATCAGTCGGACTCACATATCTATATCTATATCTATATCTGTATATATAGTATCTCTCTCTCTCCCGATAGATAGATAATAGATAGATAGTTAGATAGATAGATAGATAATAGATAGATAGATAGATAGATAGATAGATAGATAGATAGATAGATAATAGATAGATAGATAGATAGATAGATAGATAGATAGATAGATAATAGATAGATAGATAGATAGATAGATAGATAGATAGATAGATAATAGATAGATAGATAGATAGATAGATAGATAGATAGATAGATAGATAATAGATAGATAGATAGATAGATAATAGATAGATAGATAGATAGATAGATAGATAGATAGATAGATAGATAGATAGATAATAGATAGATAGATAGATAGATAGATAGATAGATAGACAGATAGATAGACAGATAGATAGATAGATAGTAGATAGATAGATAGATAGATAGATAGATAGATAGATAGATAATAGATAGATAGATAGATAGATAGATAATAGATAGATAGATAGATAGATAGATAATAGATAGATAGATAGATAGATAGATAGATAGATAGATAGATAGATAGATAGATAGATAGATAGTAGATAGATAGATAGATAGATAGATAGATAGATAGTAGATAGATAGATAGATAGATAGATAGATAGATAGATAGATAATAGATAGATAGATAGATAGATAGATAATAGATAGATAGATAGATAGATAGATAGATAGATAGATAGATAGATAGATAGATAATAGATAGATAGATAGATAGATAGATAGATAGATAGTAGATAGATAGATAGATAGATAGATAGATAGATAGATAGATAATAGATAGATAGATAGATAGATAGATAATAGATAGATAGATAGATAATAGATAGATAGATAGATAGATAGATAGATAGATAGATAGATAGATAGATAATAGATAGATAGATAGATAGATAGATAGATAGATAGATAGATAGACAGATAGATAGACAGATAGATAGATAGATAGTAGATAGATAGATAGATAGATAGATAGATAGATAGATAGATAATAGATAGATAGATAGATAGATAGATAATAGATAGATAGATAGATAGATAGATAATAGATAGATAGATAGATAGATAGATAGATAGATAGATAGATAATAGATAGATAGATAGATAGATAGATAGATAGATAGATAGATAGACAGATAGATAGACAGATAGATAGATAGATAGTAGATAGATAGATAGATAGATAGATAGATAGATAGATAGATAATAGATAGATAGATAGATAGATAATAGATAGATAGATAGATAGATAGATAATAGATAGATAGATAGATAGATAGATAGATAGATAGATAATAGATAGATAGATAGATAGATAGATAGATAGATAGATAATAGATAGATAGATAGATAGATAGATAGATAGATAGATAATAGATAGATAGATAATAGATAGATAGATAGATAGATAATAGATAGATAGATAATAGATAGATAGATAGATAGATAGATAGATAGATAGATAGATAGATAGATAGATAATAGATAGATAGATAATAGATAGATAGATAGATAGATAGATAGATAGATAGATAGATAGATAGATATAATAGCGTTATGACAGGAAAAACAAACCTTATACAACTTGTATCTTGAATGTTCAGATTAAAGATAAATCCGGTTCGCTGACGTCAGTAACATCAAATATTCTTCTGTTTTTCGGTCGTTAATATAATAAAATAACCACTTTTTTTAAATCTTATTAGTTTGTTTATTCAGCATTGCTCTAAAGCGGAAAACACACTTCAGTGTTAGTAAATTTACAAAGGAGGAAGAAAAAGTACCTCATCAACAATAAACTCACCAGAGTCGCAGCTTCTCCAAAAACATGTTGAAGTCCCGGAAGTCCTGGTTCCGGTATCTGACCGTCCGAGACCCGCAAAACCTGCCGGTACTTTAACGAGCTTTAGTCTGAAGAGAACCGAACAAAACCGAACTCAGTGAGGTGTCGCTTCGTCTGAGAAGCAGTTTACAACTAAGTTACATCCAGAGCGGATAGTAACGGTTCCGACTTCCGCATTTCAAAATAAAACTACCGCAGGTACAGATTACAGATGCTGAACATGTTTATTTTTCAGTTGCACATTGAAATTCAGCCCAACAACAACAATAAAAAACTGGATTTCAAGATACCCTCAGCTTTGTATAATAGCTGGGGTCTGGTCAAGGAAACAAAACGTTACATCAACTTGGCGAATTATAAATGATCATACTCCCTCCTCCAAAAAATCTGAATCTACAAGAATTATAATCTAAATTCATTTCAAAATTGAATGCTGGAGAAAAGATTCCCAGGTCCATAATTTCAGAACTGGTCAAAGTGAGTTTTAAGGTGAGCACTGCTGTGCCTGACATTTTCTCTGCTGTGCTAACGTTCTTCAAACTCACATAACTTCTTTTAGAATATGATTATAATATAATAATATGGAATATGATTACTCAACTGTGTAAGAGTATGGAGCCAAATCGGTGCCAAAAGTTTTGTTAATTAAAAAAAATAAGTAAATGAAAAACAAAAATTTAAAACTGAAAGGTCAAGATTTGATCTTGAACTTTTCAAAATACAACAATGTATTTAAACTAGAAGAATTTGTATGAGAAAAGTTTTTTCAACTTGAATATAATTTTGATTCAATTGTGAAATTATTTTGGCCCCGATTTGGCTCCATATAAGAGCTGGAACATGTATGACACACGATAGCCTACATATTAAAATGGGGGCTGGATGTTAAATAACACAGTCATTTAGTTGTATGCCTTATTTATTTTATAGATTTAGCTTGAAATCTTAAAAAGTGTGATGATATGTGATGAATTTCAATCTGAAATAACTTTTACTGAAATGACTAATTTCTATTGTGCTTAGCCAGATTCAGCTGTTTCTCACCTTATTTGAGAAAAATGAAGGAAACATTTGGACATTTAGCGTGTCTTTTATTGTGAAAGTTTAAAACCAGAAGGTCTGATTATCTCCTCGCTGGTTTGTCAGTGTGCTGTGTGTCTGAACAACCAGCTGTGACTTTTTGTTCCTGCCACTTGTTCCCGTGATAAAAGATTCTCATAAATCACGTGCACGTTTCTATTCCCAGGAGACACATTTGTTTGGGATCTAATTAGAAGCCCTGAAAACTGCAGTGTAACTGTGAGCCGACCAGGTTGTGTTAAAGTTGGTTGAAAATGGGTCTTCTAACACACACAACTAAAGTATAGTAAAGGAGACTTCCAAGGTAGAATTAAAACATACAGTGGCTTCAGTTATCAGAGATATAAAACAATAACAATAAAAGGACACTTTGAAGGATGACTCATTTACAAACCAAACCTCTGTGCAAACTTGCAGAGCGGGATGAACCAGAGGAGCACTGCTCAGATAGGAAATCAATTTAGCTCCTGCAAAACAAGTGATTTTAATTCATCATCAGATTCCCTTTTAATGTGTCTTTGTCCCCAGATAATGTTTCATCAGCAATAATTATCCAAACATCAAGACAAAAGACCGAATCCCATTAAACAGCCTGTGTGAGGCCATCTAGTGTTTGAGTTGTGAAATCACATGAAAGTATATATAAATATAGTTTCATTTTAAAAGAAAAGGAAGAATCTTCATATATAACAGATACATCCTTTTTTCTTTTTTTTTTTAATGGATCATTCTGATAAAATAAGATGAAAACTGATTACTTCGTTGAAAACGTCACAACTTCGTGCAGCTGGTTTAATCTAAACAAATCATAACAAATGGATTCTCACGGACACTGATGGTCCTCACATCACAGATCAAAATGTCTCTTGTGAAAAGAGACTCCTCTATTGGACACTGTGAAAAGTGTAGCTTACGTTTGAAATTAATTTTATGGTATTATAATTATGAATTAATCCAATAATAATTTCGGTAATCATATCGAAAGTTCCTGGATGTTTTCAGAATGTGAGTTATCTAATATCGTTTTATCATCTGTTATTTATCTATTGAACAGAATACCTTATATGCCTTTTATTTACTTGTAACAGTTGGCCTCATTTGCACTCTTCTGACAGGCAGCACTCCTCAAACCAACTTTTCCGGTATCCGCCTCCTTCCACGCGCCAAAAACAGTAAAAAAAAACAACCCAGGCTGCGGTGTTTGATTCATTCATTCATTCATTCAGTCAGTCAGTCAGTCAGTCAGCACCGGACCGGACCGGACCGGTCAGACCCGGGAAACACCCTCCCCGACCCGCAGGTGAGCTCCGCATACTCTGCGTTTACTATTGTGTCTAAATGTGATGATTTCTTGACGGACCTCTGAATGGATGAATGGATGAATGAATGAATGGATGAAGTCTGACACGTGTTGTGTTTGTGTGAGGTTGTGTCTCAGTAGAAGAAGGCGCGTTAACTGAAGCTTATCTGGTGAATTACAATTTAAAACACAAGCGGATAAACTGTTCAAGTACTATAACCACACTTATTATATTTAACATCCGGAGTAACCGGGTACATGTTGATGTTAACGCGGCTTTCACATCAGTTAGTTTGGCGACTTTCTCTTGTTGACAAAACGATTAAAGGCGCTGATGTTATTCAGAGGATTCAACCTCTCATAGAAAATGATTATTAGTTGTATTAGTTGTCTGATATTATTCAAAAGAGAATATAAGCGCGTTCACCGCTGAATGCAGGAAATGAATTGGCGCCATGTGCTTCTATAATGTCTGAGTCAACCTGCATCCTGAATGTGATGAGACAAACAGGGATGAGGGGTTGAAGCTATCTGACATTTGAGACTCAAACTTTCATCACTGGTTGTACACGTGTATAAGGGAGGAACTTAGTGTTGATTTAAGAAAATATGAGGACAAATGGCGGCATATTTACATTATACATTTATACATATATTCCTTATGAAAATGAACTTAAATTGACATTAGGCCTGATTTCTATCCTAATATTTGTCTTTATTGATTCTTGACTGAAAAATCAAATTTAAAATTTTGTTCAAATGTCCATGTGTCTTTTTTTTTTTTTTTTTTTTTTTTTTTATCCTATAAGACATTCTCAGTAAAATAAGCAGTCAACGCAGCTGTTCAGCAACAACAGGCTCCAAAACATGGTCCTCCTCTCTAATCAGACCTACTTAGTTGGTGTTTTGAGTGCGTAAGTCTGCACACAGTATCAAGTATGGAAACATGTGCAGATGGAGCTCTCACACTGAGGACTGAACGCAGTACTTTATACCCAGGGGAAAGGGAAGCTGTCACTGTCACAGTATACAAATATACAAATACAAAGTTGTACAGGTCGGGTCACACCTGATGCATTCAAATGTTATGGTAATTTCAGTAATTTTGCAGTTCATCCCTGTGGTTGATCCAATCATGGGGTAGGTGGGTGGAGATGGAGGCTGGGGATATTTGTGTATTGATAGATTTGCATACTGAGTGAAGGTGTAGAATTACATCCAGGACACTTTAAGGCATCAGGGGATTTGTGTTTTTTCAAAAAGAAACATCTAAATATGTCATTTTGATGAGCAGATGAGTTTTTAGGGGTATAAAGCAGGGAAAGCCACTTTAATGAAAGTATCAAAAACAAAGACAAATAAATACATTAAATATCAACTCAAATGTCAGCATTAACAAATCACTGATTGAGTAAGTAAATACGATTAACGAGGTTTAATTTACATAGTTAATGCATCCATAAACTTAGACATTTAGTAGACATAAAACACACATGAAATATTTAACAAATACGATGAAAGAACAGGTGAAATTAGAGGTCCATTTTCACTTACTGAGCCTCTCTTTGTTCTTCTGTGTTTGGAGGGAAAGAGGCTGCTCTGCTGGCCGGAGGAGGCGGAGTTATATAGTTTCCTGGGCGTGGCCATGAAACTGACACACCCACCATGTAGCTTAGACATCAGGTGCAGTCAGGTCTCTTCAACATGTGATTTAACAGTAATATTATAATGATAATTCACAAGTAAAAGTCTAAATTCAGAATTTTACTCAAGTCAAAGTACAAAAGTTTCATCAGGAACCTTTTGATGATGATGCGGGCAAAATTTTACATTTTAAAAACGAAACATAAACTTAGCTGCTCCTATTTTTACTTTATGACATCAGTAATAATAATTATAATAATGCAATGATGTACCATAAACTCTGAAAGTTTTAATTTGGGATATTTGCTGACAACACTTTTGTACTTTTATATCAGTGAAATGTTGAATGGAGGCCCCAGTAAAGCAACACTGAGCCTCTTAGTCTGTTCTCAAGTAACGAATCATCACAGTCCTGGATTCATTCCTAATTACCCACATTTTTTATGTATTGTGTTGTAAAGTGTTTCCTTTGTCAGAGATTCAGTGTTTTCCCAGAGTGGTCCTTTTATTTAAGTAAAGAAGCTGAATACGGGAGCAGCAGGACATGAGGATGATGTGGACCGCCGGTCAGCACACGTACTGTGTTCTTACAGTTTCTATTTATTTAGAGGCTTCTCTTGAACTTTCCACAGAAACCAAACAGAGGAGTCAGGATGTGGAACGAGAAGAACCAGAGTCCACCAGCCGACCAGTGAGTGCCACATCTGGAACGTTTATATAGAAATGTAAAACATGAAATGCTCGTGGTGCTTGGACCGAGCTGTGTTTTGTCCCCCAGGGGTCAAGCTGTCGGCCTCATCATCTTTGTGCTCGGTCTCGGCAGTCTGCTGCCCTGGAACTTCTTCATCACCGCCTCGCAGGTTTTACTCTCACGTCACATTAAATCCTTTGTTTTTTTTAAATCAGAACATCTCAAGTCCTCTGGAGCCACAAGCTGCTTGTTTATTGTAGATGAAGTTGGCATTTTTATTCCTTTTACTATACAAAGCCAAATATTATGCATCTGTATTTTCAGCTAATTTCTTCCCGCTCTTGTAAAATGTATTAGTACAAGTCCAAAAAAAATTATGTTTTTGTCATGTAAACCATTGCAATTTATAAAATAAATAAAAAGTTATATTATAATAACTATTATTATATTATACTTATAATATGCTTATTAGATGAATCGTAATAATAAATGACTGTTATAAATTATTGTGATGATTATTTTGTCAAGGCTTCCTCATGTTTGGGAGACTAAAACCAGCAGAAGAACATTTTTAATTATCGTCCAGTCATTCAGTTTCTATTCAAACTGCTGAGACACTGAAAAGAAGAATTAAAAACATGATGTAATGCAAAAAATGTAAGAAAAGAAGTCAACAAATGCTGCCATGATGTTTCATATGGACCCACATTATACATGTTTTTTTAATGCTTTTATACACTCTTAAGTTGTTGAATTCTTCTTCTTCCTCTTGAAGTATTTCAATGAGCGCCTCGACGGGCCGAACGTCACCTCTAACAGCACGTCAGGCGGCACGTCGGGCGACTACAACTACGACAGCTGGATGGCGCTGCTCTCCCAGCTGCCGCTGCTGCTCTTCACTCTGCTCAACTCCTTCCTGTATCAGCGGTGAGTGATGAAAAACTCCACGACGCCGGCTGTGACGAGACCGTCAGCGGGTCTGGCACACGGTCGCCGCCGCTGGCCGATGATGATGATGATGATGATGATGATGATGATGATGATGAAGATGTTGCTCTCCGCAGGGTGAGCGAGCGTATCCGTGTGGCCTTCAGCCTGCTCGTCATCTTCCTCCTCTTCTCCCTCACCGCCGCTCTGGTCCAGGTCCCCATGCCGCCGGACACCTTCTTCTCCATCACCATGGCAACTATCTGGTTCATCAACAGTAAGTTCGTGCACGTGAGCGCGTGATCCTGCTGAGGAAGGAACTGTAGATTCTTTTTATCCGCTCCCCAGATTTCAGGGGGTTGAATGCAACGGGACAAATTCAGCTTTAGTGTGGAAAAGGCGTCTCACCTCAGTTACGTTGGCTGAAACAAGCCGAGACCACCGAGTGAGCACGGAGGACAGCTGACTCGTTTAGCTTTACAAAATCTGATCAATCACAAATTTGTCAGAAATTTTCACCACTGCAGTCCGTCTTGTAACGCTTTCATAGTCCTGTGTCAAAATCTTTAGACCTCAACGATCACAGGTTATCAAAAAACAAAGACATAATTGGAAATAGTTTTTTCTAAAGAAAAAAAATCCCCTAATAACTTAAACGGGTTCGATGAAACTCTTTGCCTTCCTTTCGTGCACTCAGATCTATGAAAATACAAATGTTCCTTGCCTTTGAGAGGTGAGGTGCAAACACAGGTGCAGCTTTATGGAAGGTTATATAAAATATATAAAGTCTAAATGATCCCAAAACATAAAGATGCTCCCCAGTAGATTCACAGCTGTCGAGGCTCTGCTTTAATTACTGCTCTGCTCTGAAGAGATGTCAATCAGAATGTAATTAATGTGTGTGTGTGTGTGTGTGTGTGTGTGTGTGTGTGTGTGTGTGTGTGTGTGTGTGTGTGTGTGTGTGTGTGTGTGCAGCGTTCAGCGCCGTGCTGCAGGGCAGTCTGTTCGGTGTGGTCGGTCTGTTTCCTCCCCGTTACAACACTCTGTTTATGAGCGGTCAGGGTCTGGCGGGGATCTTCGCTGCCGTCGCCATGCTCTGCTCCATCCTGAGTGAGTCCTGAACATCTGCACTCACAAAATGTTCCATTCAGACCTTCACGTAGAAACCAACTAATACCAAACTGTACAATGAAAATCTTATGTTATTTAAGTGTGTAATCAGGAAAATGTACTTAAAAACAAAAGTACTCAATGGAAAATAACGACTCCAGTCAGCGATTTACTGTCATGTATTATGTCATGAGATTGTTATTACTGATGCATTCATGTAAAGCAGCATTTTACTGCTGCAGCTGGTTAAAGTGAGTATTATACTCATGATATTATTTACATAAATCTGCTTAATTACACGATACCGGTGTTGAAATGACCTTCGTGTTAAATCCTGTGTGGTCTGAGAGGACAGATCTCCAACAGAGACAGAAGATAATCCGACCAGATCCAATGAAATAACAGAAAACAGACAGTTTGCAGATGAGAACGAGTCTGTTGTTGGTCTGCAGGTAAACCGGACAGCCGCTCGGCTGCGTTGGGATACTTCATCACTCCCTGTGTGGCCACTCTGGGGACTCTGCTGTGCTACCTGCTGCTGCCACACCTGGTGAACACAACTGTGGTTATTGTATTAGTCCTAAAGCAGAAATTTAACTGGTATTTTGAAAAATTCAATTTGATATAAAAGGGAGAAAATTCTGTTGTGCTGAGAAAACACATCAAATGTTCTCGTATCTCAAACTCGACTGCTTGTCTGATGCTAGGAAGTAAGATGATGAATAATATGATGAATGCGATTTTAATTTAATTCTATTTCACACCAAGGTGTCATCTTAAAAAGACTCCACATGTCAACTTACCAACAGGAGGAACGCAGCTGTTTCCTGCAGTTATTTTATCTATACGTTCGTTTGTTTAGACAATCGAACGTAAGACGTTTGTGACACATGATCTCTATGTCAGGTGCAGAACACATTTCAGAACCCTACAAAGTACCGGAATAACCCTTCTTATCATTTAAATTTGATCTTTTTCATAAGACAAATGTTTAAATCTTTAACATGAAGATTGCATGGCCTCTGTCGAACCCACATTAGGATCCTCTGACAGTGTTCATTCTCTCCTGCAGGAATTTGCTCGTTTTTACGTGAACAGAAGTCAGTCTGATAAGTTGGAGACATCGAAGGAGCTTCTCAGCTGCACAGGTCAGTTCTCATTCAGTGTTATTTCATGTCATTACTTTTGCTGATGTAAGTCCGTCCTGCCGAGTAATTCCACTTTTTACCACAAGGTGGGATAGTGAGTCATTGTTGTGTGCAGTTTGCCCTCAGTCCAACAGGAGAAGAAGTAGAAGTTTATTCTAACTGTAGACTGGATATAAAAGTGTTCGTAGCTTCCGGGTCTGAAAAATGGTATCGTCAGATTTCCAATCAGATCAAATCAATCAAATGTCTAAATGTTTAACTAAGTCACTCAATCTTTTTACTTTTTAAAGACAAAAAAGGCTCAAACAACAATGAAAAAAACCTCGAGCCCGCCGAGAAGTTCATCAGCGAGCTGGAGGGAGGTCCGGGGCGTTCCTCCGTCCCGCACGTCTTCAAAAAGGTGAACATCAGCTTTCTTCCCAAAAACCACGACCTTTTATACCCCGTCACTTCCTGTCTGCAGCCAATCAGGGAGGTTCTCTGGAATTCGTGCCACTGAGGTGGAGCTCATCTGTCAACAACCAGGACTGTTTGGTTCCAGCTTCACTTTTTACAAGAATATTAGTTAAATTCACCTGATGAAGAGACATCTGACAGCCAACACATTGCAAGTAAAAATGTCACTAGAAATAACTAACGACAATTCAACGTCAGTAAACAATCACCAACAAGGAAATCTTAAAGGGGAAAATACATTCCTTAAAGGGTCAGAGGTCAAAGATATAAAATCCTCCTGCAGAGAGACTGAATACAAGTGAGCAAACATTTGTCAAATATGAAAGTTCTCAGCTCATGTAAATGTTGATCAATAAGTGAGAGAATTGTGCAGCTTCCTCTCGAGTCGAGTAAATTAAACTGAGAATGGAGGAAGTCGACTCACTGACAGTGTTCAAGGATTTTCTTTGGGTCCATTACAGGTCCCATCATGATCTTTACGTCTCCTCCTGCACCTCATATATTATGAGTCTGGACAGACATGGATGTCAACTGCAACCAGAGGCTGAATAATTCTAGTTTGCATATGTATTTAGACTCACCAAGCATTTGTCTTCTCTTTGCTCTCAAACCGCCTCAGTCCTTGATGTCAGAAACCTTTCTCTGAGATTCTTCCCCGTATTTAGCCATTTCATCTACTTTTGTCATACAATAACTCATGTCATGAATTATTTTTTTTTCTTAATGTTGAATGTGCAATGCCATTATTTTTATTGGGACAGTTGTGGGTATGTTTTTTTTTTTATTTATTTGTAAAGGGCTAAATCACAACACAGGTTATTTCATGGCACTGAACACATTAAAGTCTTTACAGCAAGACTTTACAATATTATACAGAGAAACCAACAATTCAACAATTCCCACATAAGATGGGTGGAAAAAAACTCCTTTTTAAGGGAGAAAAACCTCCAAAAGAGGGAAGAAAAACTCCCTGGTGGGATTGGTGAGATTAAGTCTTCACTTGTGAAGTGTCTGTTATCGGCTGCAATAATCTTCACGACTGTTCTCATGTCAGAGCTTCTCGTCCTTCTTGTCATTGACGGACACCTTCCTGTGTTTCAGATCTGGCTGATGGCTCTGTGTGTGACGTGTGTCTTCGCCGTCACGCTGTCCGTGTTTCCTGTCATCACAGTTCGAGTTAAGACGGTCTACAAGGACAACGCTGCCTGGAGTGAGACGCCACCGCATCAGCAACATCTTATTCATGTCCAGTCAATTCAACTTGAAATTTCCGGTTTATGTTTTCAAACCGCTTTAGAATTTATAAACACGAGTTTTTTGGATTTCAAGTCTTTTGACCTGAAATACTGAGTTCAATGAATTAACTGCTGAGAGTTTATTTTAAAGACAGACTTCCTGGTTTGTATTTTTCGGAATGAAAACCTTTCCGAGACCTCAGTTTGGAGTTCGAGGATAATATTAATATGGAAAACCAGTGTTTTCAGTGTGTGTCTTCAATGCACGTTCAAAAAAGTCGTTGTTATTTCCAATTATAGTAACAATGTGAACCACAATGAAAGTTAGTCCGTTGGGAAGTTAAGTTCGATTTTCATGTTAAATTCAGAACTAACTTTTCAAACTGAGGAAATGTAGATGTAAAACAAAAGTCTGTAATGTTTGTTAGTGTGAAGTTTAAGTTGTTGATTCAACCTTATATATAAAGTTTAGTTAACTTGTTTTTACAAGTTCAGCTAACTCACATTTTTTAGGATGTTTTTAAATCGGACCAAACTGGAAGGAGTTACACTCCAGTGTTTTCTTGTCAAACACAAAATCATGTTTTTAAAATATAAACATCAGTGATTTCAGAAATGTATTTTAATCAGATTTTTGTTTCGAACAGACAAAGTGTTCACCTGTGTTTGCTGCTTCATCGTTTTTAACATCATGGACTTGGCCGGTCGCAGCGCCCCGTCTGTCGTCCAGTGGGTGAGTCTGAAACATCAACACTTAAATACAGAGATAAGACAAAGTGCAATATTCATTAAAAAAAAAAAAAAAGGGGTTGCTTTTCTTTTTAAGCTGAATTGGTGGAATTCCTGTGAAAAATTCTTGAAAAGACGAGTAATTGAAGGAAATGAATCCAAATGAATATGATTTTAATCAATCATCAAAGATGATCTATTATGATAAAATGCTACAAAAAACAAAAACCAGAGAATTTCCAGATTGTGTCGTTCTGTGATATCTTAGTCTGATTTGTAATAAGTCGGCCTCGTAGGTTGTGATGCTGCAAACAGTCGTCTTAATGATTCCTGAAGGACTCTGTTGATGTTTGTGCAGCCGTCGAAGGAGAGTCCTCTGTTTCCAGCAGCCGTGTTGTCCCGTGTGGTCTTCATCCCTCTGCTCATGATGTGTAACATCCAGGACTCCAGACCGATCGCCCCCTTCAGTCACGACTGCGTCTTTGTCATCATCATGGCTTTCTTTTCTTTCACCAACGGGTATCTGGCGAGCCTCTGCATGGCCTACGCTCCGCAGTAAGTCTTCAAGGAATACAGCGCCTGTTTTTTTATTTTTTATTTCAATCCCAAATCAAACCATGATCAAAAAACAAGAAAATGTCAACAACTAAAGGAGAAACCGGATAAAACAAACAGAAAAAAAAGTGCAAACTCTTCATAAAAGACACAAAGAGCAAAAAGGCATTCTGTACAACATGATGCAGGATAATCATGTTTTGGTATTCAGTGTTCAGGCTGCGGGTAGATATGCAGGACAGCGGGCTGACTGAGCGTCATGTGGTCGGAACCAGGAAGCGGTATTTGTGAAGACGTGTTGGATGATCAGTCCTTCTTGTGCTGTGACTGTGTTTCCGTCCGTCAGGTTGGTGCGGTGGAAGGACTGCGAGACGGCCGGCTCTCTGATGACCTTCTTCCTGGTTCTCGGTCTGGCTCTCGGAGCGTCTCTCTCCTTCCTGCTGGGAAAACTGGTGTAGACGGCTGGAACGGGAAGACGTCAGGAAACGGTTCTGATCGTTTGTGGGAGATGTGGTCAGAAACAAACAAGGTGAAGGAAAACCATCACGAGAGGATTCATTGGTAAAAGAAGAAGAAAGTACGAAGCTGAGTAAAAGCACTCTGAGTTACAACTATTATTTAATTGTTCTGAACACTGAAGGCCATATTTCTATATCAGTTTAAGCACATCCGTATCTCTCGTAGTATTTTCATGAATTATTTCAGCTTTTAGGTTTAGATGAAAACAATCTTGGTCAGGATTTCCAAATGAATATTTGAATATGTTTTTTCTGTGAAGTGGACTAAGAGGTCTGTAAAGGGATGCTCTGCACTGGTTGCAGTCTCAGGTGGTGAATTTGCTGGGAAGAATTTAAACTTTTTTGTTTAGTTGTAAACTTTCCCAAATCAAAGAAGAAATTTAGTGATGCAGCTAAACTCAAACTTTTTCTCCTTTTGGTGCCTTGCTGAAAGATAACAGGTTACAACACAAAGAGCCTTCTGATTACACATATCTCAATAGACATAACATGATAATGCACAGAAGTTACACCCTGATGATTTTTATATTCTACATTATATTACTGGATGCACTGAATATAGGATTTCACTGATTTGTACTGTTTAAAATGGGATCAGAGTTTCCCACAGGTTGAGATTTTATTGTGGTGCAGTGTGTAGAACCTCATGCAGTTTAGATTGGGAGTGTAACCTGGGTTATTTTCTGTTGCTGCAGTGTACAGAGCTCACCACGGCTCACATGCAGGCTTTTGGCAGAATGCTAGAATTTACCATGTTCCCTAAACGCCTCACCTGCAGGTAGACTCTGGCTAGGCGACAGTCACTGCGGTGCACACAATGTGTGTGTGGACAAAATAGTTTGAAAATGTAAGAAAATGATGTGTTCGAATATAAGAGATTTAATAATATAAGTTAGGCGCAGGTCTCCGGGTCTGAAATATGAAGTCAGTGTGGAAGTGACTTAAAGTGCAATACCTTTGAGTGCCACTGGGGGAACGGTCTCCAAACAGGAAATTTGTTGTTGTATTCATGTATTTTATGTCAAACTGCTGGACATGTTTTTAACTTCAAAAAGATTCTTATAAGCAGTGTTGGGCTTCTGACTCATAGTGTAGTATATTTCTCATCACTCGTTTTAGAAGTATTATTATTACCTTAAGTAATACTCTCTGCCCACAGTAACCCATCACACTACTGCCTTGGTAACTATGCTTTGCTACTAAAAATTCAGACTTTGCATGTGCAGCTATCATTTCTCTTTTCCAGCTTTTGAATCCATAAAAGTTACACGTTAAATAAAAAGCACACAAATGTTCTGTTGCCCCGAGAACCGCGGAGAACGTTTCATCTACCACATATCTCACCACGAGTTTCAACAGTTGCTTGTTGCTCGTCACCTGCTGTCCACGACTTAAATACACTTGTTGTTGTTTAGCCATTGTTGGGTTAAATGTGATTTTATCACTGAATCTTTATTTTTTGATTTATTCAATTCATTAAACAACTTGTTATTGGAAATAAAAAATAGTCCTGTAGCGCCTTACTTGTAACTACATACAGCCAAACACTGCTTATAACTGAAAACCCTTTTTATTGTTTGCTTATGACTTTTTTTGTATGTTTTGTACTCAGGATATTTTCTTAAATGACAGTTATTATTAATGGAACCGTTTGCTTTTATAATAAAATGTTCAAAGTGTCACTCAGCCTTGTGTTGTTATGTGGTGCGGCAGGAATGGACCCAAATGCAAACACAAAGTCGAGTTCAAGTACAGAACAGTCTTTATTTTACTGGTGTCTATGAGCCTAATGTCTCTTTCCTCTCAACTCCACCGACTCTCACCGGGGGGCGGGGGCGGGGCGGGGCAGGCAGGCCAGCTGGAGGCGCGTCCCGGCGCTCAGCTCTGGTCCGGGCAGGATCGGGTTGGACCGTAGACACGGCAGGCGGGCGGGCGGGCAGTTCCAGAGGTCCTACGTAGCGCAGGAACAGGTCCACTATGTGATCTCCCGAGGTCCAACGCAGGGTAGCAGGCAGGATGGAGGTAGTCCACGGCAAGACACCAGGACAGACGGCTGGAAGCACTGGCCACAGGTTGCGGGTGAGTGGACGTAGCTGACAGTATGGACCGACACCTCAGGACTGCAGGACCAGGGTTGATATAGTATCGGGAGGTGATTAGTGGGATGAAGAACCGGTGTGTCAACCTGCAGGTGGTGATCAGGTCGATTGTCTGCAGCTGTTTAGGATGATCAGGGGCGTGGCCATGGGAGGTTACTGGAGACAGGAAATGGAGAGACACAGACCAAAACACAAAGCACATGGCACACCACGATAAACAGGGGAATGACAGCACACATGAGGAGAGGAGGTCTGGGGAAACAAAGGTCAAAACACAAGGTCACACAGGGATGCTGACATGTGTTGGTTCATTTGCCTGACCTGTCAGTGGTATTCATTTCGAAATAGGCTTGAGGAAGCTGATTGACAGCAGTATCATCAGCTGTATATATTGTAGTGACATAATCTGGTCGTGGTCTTCCTCAGCCACTTCAGGACAATTTTACTGTCTTTACAGTCATCGTGTCTCTTTTTTTTAGCTACTTCTGCATTTCTTAGTTGGCATTTTGCATCGACGCTGGACAACAGGTGAGTCAACTGGCTGATCTCTGGAACTACTCAGGACTTCAAGCCTGGCTTCCTCTGGTGATCTCCGTGGATCCACGCAGGCAGCAGGTAAGTGAGCAACGAGGTTGAGGTCAGGCCGACAGGCCGGCACACTGGTCGGTAACTGCAGCAGGTCGAAGACGGACAGGAATCACAGCCAGAAGACAAACTGAGTACGAGCATGGCAGCGCGACACCAGCTGAGCTGACGGATCGGACTGACGAAGGTGGCGTTCAGGACCGGGTCTGATTTACTGCCAGGCGGCGAATTGGATGCAGCTGTGCCAGCTGATCAGAGGAGTAGTGGTGGGAGGAGTCTGGAGGCGGGCAGTGGAGAAATCCACAGACCAGAACACAAACACATGGCCGACAAAAACAAACACAGGGAATGACAGGAAACACAAACCGGTTAAAACACAGGGATCCTCAGTTTGAAGCTTCTTTCTATTTCTTTATAGCCATGTCGTCTCTCTGGAGTCATTTTGGTTCTCTTCGTAGTTGCTTTGTGTCTGTAGTTATTTTGTTTGTGTTTATCGCCGTCTTTAGTGTCTTTCTGGTGTCGATCTGTTTCAGATCTCTCTGCAGTCATTTCACATCTCTTTGAAAGCTTTACAGCCGTAGTTCCTCCTTTCTGCTACGTAGCCATGACGACGACTGTTGAGTGTGGAAAAGTGTCCAACGTTTCACTCTCCTTTTCCATACTTGACAATGTGAACGCACTTTTTCTCTGAAAATAGTGAGTGTTAGTGTGTAACTACGAGTTTGGAAGACGGCACCGGTCTGCCACCACTAGTTTGCCGGATGATGAGTTAATAACTTGTGAGCTTGAGCCTGAGACACCGAGGTGAAGGAGGAAAGAAGGATCTGGTGGTTCACTGTGTCCAATGCAGCAGAAGGTCTAGAAGGATCAGGACAGAGGACAGAGAGGCTGCTCTAGCAGTGTGAAGCTGCTCAGAGACAGAAGGAGGACCGTCTCTGTTGAAACCAGACTGGTGGTCAAGAAGGTTATTATGGTGGAGATAGGAGGAGAGTTGGTCGAAGACAGCTCGCTCCAGAGTTTCAGAAAGAAAGGGAAGAAGAGAGACGGTCTGTAGTTGTTTACTTCAGACGGGTTGAGGGGGGTTTCTTCAGGAGAGGGTTCACTCTCTCCTCCTAAAATAATGACACTGTCATCACCAGCACTGTTAGTAAAAACTGACATTACTATTACTAAACATAATCGATATAGTCTGTCGTTGAAGTCCTGCTCACTCCGAATATTCATGATGAAAGTTTTAGCGACTGACAAATGGTTCAGTGAAAGTAAAGTGAACATGACACACATGGAGCTTCTGTTGTTGCGCTGCCGTCTGTGTTTCCTCCTCATGCAGCTCAGGAATTTCCTGTGACCACGTGTCCTCCTGCTTCCTCCCATTCTTCTCACTGCATTCAAATAAAAGGGAACGTTGCAACGAGACAATGAGCTTATTGAGTTTTCTCTGAATCACATAAAAAAGAAAGAAACATTAAAACCACAGAGGAGAAGCTTCATAACACAGCTCAGACTTGGTGAGTACTTTTGGACCATTTGATTCTATTATTTATCTCCAGACATCTTAAATGAAGTTCTCAACAACTTCTCTGGTTGTTAGACTACTAACCATGGAACTAATTGCAATTTGGTGTGTGTGTGTGTGTGTGTGTGTGTGTGTGTGTGTGTGTGTGTGTGTGTGTGTGTGTGTGTGTGTGTGTGTGTGTGTGTGTGTGTGCGTGCGTGTGTGTGCGTGTGTGTGTGTGTGTGTAACATGGTAAAGACGACAGTCCAGTGTTGAGAAATGGAGTTAATGACTACATCGATGGTTTGGACCTCTTAAGGACATTTGTTGACCAGATGAATATTGAATATTGGGGTATGATTCAGCTGCACTTCAACACAGCAGCTCTTTCTGATGTCACAACTTTTATGCTGACGACACACAGCTGTACTCGTCACAGCAGCAGACTGCCTGGTCTCTAAAGGACGCTGCATGTCTGAAAAGTTCAAATGAGTTTAAATGTAAGGAAGTAATTATTGAGCCCGAGACTGCAGCAGTCTCCTTATCCTCCAACTAAAAACAATTTGTCTATTTAGGCTCTGTTCGCATTTAGAAACTTGTGCAATGTTTATTTTTTTCCAAGTGCCACATTTCTCCATCAGGCATATTTTATCTTTTGAAAATGTTGGCGAAATAAATTAATGCTTTTGTGTTGTCACAACTAGATGTTTTATATTTTTAGTAGTTCATTTAGTCTCTTGCTTTTATTGTCACATATATTGCACTGTTGCCATCAGTGAGAATATAATCCTGAGAAACGAGTTTGTTTGTGGAACAAATAAAAGGTGTTGGTATTGAAATTAATTTCATAATCACCACCTGGAAGGAGGGTTTATTTTTTTTGGAGCGGTTTGCCGCAGTTACAGCCTCACAATGAGCCCACTTGTTATTGACCTGAGAGAGAAAGGCATGCAGGGGCAGCTGATTACCAGAGCTGTGTGTGTGTGTGTGTGTGTGTGTGTGTGTGTGTGTGTGTGTGTGTGTGTGTGTGTGTGTGTGTGTGAGAGAGAGAGAGAGAGAGAGAGAGAGAGAGAGAGTGTGTGAGTATTGGACGGTAATGAGGCAGGTTGAATATTTTCCTCAGTGTTTGCTCACTGGACAGAAAGCCGGCAGACAAAGTGGATCGGCAGCTTGTTTCTGTTTGTCTCCTTCAGGTCAACATGGCTGAAACCCACAGAGTGACAGCGGAGGGCAGGAAGGTAAATTCATGCAACTGATCTACAGGCAGCAGCTCGCCACGAATAACAAACCAGAGCAGTCTGACAGGAAACAAACCGACTTCTACTTGACCTTTGTGACTTCAGTTAACTTCAACAGATGACAGTTTGGACACGTTCAGTTTTCTTGGTTTAATAAAAAAAAAAAAAAAAAAAAAAAGTCTAAGGTTTTTCCACCAGCTGCTGTAAAATTAGCAACAGTGAGCAACAGTTCCAGTTAAAACTACCAAAATAAAAGCCTTTCATTTGAAAACATGTTTGAGGAAAGCTCTAAAATCAATCTTAAACTGTTCACATTGGCACAGTTCAATTAAAGTGATCAAGAAATGATCACACAAACAACCAGAGATAATTTATATATTTAAGAACATTTGTGTTTAGTTCTCCTTTCAGTACTTCAGTTCAAAAGTAAGTTGTTGTTTTTTTTAGATATGTTGTTATTTTCAGGCAGAACAGAGTTATTAACAAAACAATTATGTTGCAGTGTGCCAGAACAATCCATCCCTGGTCCTCGGTGATCAATAATAAAGGATCATTACTTACAGCAGAATAAGGAGGTGGAAAAATAAGTAGCCTAAATGACATGTCAAGTATGATCTCAGTATAATCCAGCTTAGAGCTGTATAATTCAAGTGGAGCATTGTTCTCCAGGAAATTGTGGAAAGTGAGCCATATTTTGCAAAACTTTCCTCTTTCATCTGCTGTGAAATTCACTTTTATTCAACAGGATGTTTGTCATTTCACTTTTAAATGACAAAAGTTGTTTTACTACAGATGTCATTTTTCTGCATTTCCTGTTTTTAATTCACCAAAACCAATTCAGTAAGTTACTCTTAAAAAGACGTTTCTGCTTTTCACCAAAAAAAACCTGACAGGATGTGTGAAACGTGTTAGCACCATGCCTTAATAGGAAAAGGTTTTATTTTGAAGGTCAAACCCAACTCCTGACGTCCGGTTTTATGTGGCTTCGGGAGACATTTTGCCTTCAGGGCTTTCTTACAGACTTGTCTTGTGTACAGACTTTGATATGCAGTGCAAGGTGAAGACACGAGGTGGGGGGAGGGGGGGGGGGGTGACCTCCCTTTGACTTCACTCAGCCAGCCAGAGTGAACGGGCAACAGAGCTTTTATTTTGTTAACAAAGCAGAGAGTCTTTTTACTATTTTTATAGAAAATGAAATCTTCAAATGGGCATTGATACATTTAATTAGGATGTTTCTAAAACACAAAAATACATTTGTTGTAAGAAATAAAACCTTCGATGCAGATGTAAGTTTTTACTTGAAAAATAAACTCTGTGATTGAATGATAACTTGATTTAGTTTCACTAATGAATTCAATGTCCACTTGTGCACAAATACATGTAAAAACATAAATGTCAAGTGAGTTCAGTAAATGAATAGAAATGAATCAAAGAAATACAAGACCAGTGACGGTAAAATCACTTTCATGTTTTTCCTTTCAGAAATGGAGTTTTCCACAAAGAAGTGGGACGAATCAAAGCAACCCGAAGACTCACTCTCCCGACCGAGACACGAGAGACAGGAAACTGGTAACCAACTATTAAGACTTCAAAATATTGTGTGTGTCGTTTTTTTTTGTTGCAGCTCTATTTATTTATTATTGAATGTCTTTGTTGTATCTTTGTATTCCTGTTGTTTTGTGTCTTTGTGGTCAGTTTGTGTCTGTGATCACATTGGGCACAAAAAAAATCAAATATTCCCTGATAATATTGTGATTTGACAATGAAAGTCACATTGACCAGGGGACAGAGAATTTAACCTGAGACGAAGGATGAAAGCTCAGACAACGTTTCTAAGGTTCAACTTAATCACATTTATTAAAATCAGTAAAAGCCTAAAAACACCAACAATATTAAAAATAGTAAAAATACAATAGAAGCCACTCGACTTTAGTAAGAACAGTAAAAAAATAGATCCAGAGGACATCACAAACTCAAAAAAACGTATCGGCAGAACAGCAGTGACTCCAAAACAAGAAGAGAAAGAATCAGCTACTCGTCAAAACACTAACAGGGTTTGATTAAATATGACTTCCAGCTGTTTGAATGAGTTCTCTCTTGAGGCTGAGATGAACGGGCGGTCACAAAGGCCCCGGCAGCCGACTGAAAAACCTCGTCTACAACATTAAAACGTATCACTGTAAGATGAAAAAGGGATTCTGTACACAAACAATTCACAACAGCGGGTCCCGGTACCTCCCAACGGGTCCCGGTACCTCCCAGTGGGTCCCGGGACCTCCCAACAGGGCCAAGAGAAGGTCTGACTGAGCTCAGGGTTTGGCAAGTAAATATAATGGAGCTTGAATGAGCTACACCTGATATCTGTTAGGAGCTGATCAGGCCTTGAAGGCGGCGGGCCGGCCGGCCTTGAAGGCCAACTTTATTGATACCTCTCATACAGTGAGTGCAGGTTGAAGTGCTTCACAGATGATTAACAGGCTGATAACAAGACAGACAGGTGAAGACTTTAAAAGCAACATCAAAAATAATGTGGAAACAATTTGAGACCTATGGATGCACACAATAAAATGGAGATAAGATATATAATGAATCAGATATAAAAGCTAAAATAACTGTAAAAGTAGTAAAATAAAAAATAAATTAACAAATAAAATAAAGAAAAAACAAGAATAAGAGAAAAAGATCTGTGATAAAAGAATAGATAGAGTAGATAAGAGGAATAAAACATGTAAAAATTATTTATATATATATATAAAATAATTTGTTCCCAGAAAATTTATATTTCATTCCTATCAAAGCATTTTCCACAAAACAAAATTCAGATTGATTACCAAAATGTCATGTTTTTTCCTCACAGTGGCCCAAATACAATACTGTACACAATTATATTTGTTCATTTTATGATGAATGATGTTAATAGTTTTGTATTCTCGTTATTCTTGTTTCCAACTCACTAACATTTATCTTTTATTTTGATTAGTTCCACTCCGTTTAGATTCTGGATAATGAGAATGATCCCGTAAATCAACCCGTGACCTCTTTCTCTTTGTCCTCATACATGTTTGTGTGTGCAGGCGGTTCCATTTCGAGGTCAGATCACTGGAGGAATGCGGCCGGGGAAGAAGCTCATAGTGGTGGGCATCGTGGACTCTCATCCCGACAGGTGAAAATGTCTTCATTTAACTTCTGCTTCCGCCCACAGACTTTTGTTTTTGTTTTTTTTACACCAAAAAACCCACAAAAATAACATGAATCAGGGCCTTTATTTTTTTATTTTTTTTGAAAAACCTCAACAAAAATTTTCATTTTTAGTTTCACAATTAAAACTGTAATTAGTGAGTAAATATGAGCATCTTTGTGGCTGTAGTTATGACTGGGGTGAAAGTTACATCTATGATCCAGATGGGATTAAAATCAGTGCTCAGAGCAGGAAATATTGAAATCACGCTTCAGGTTGAAAGTCGTTGGCGCTGGAGAAACTACCGTGTGCTTCCTTCACAGCATCTCTAACATTACGGGACGATGTGAAAAAGATGCATGGCGTTCCTCTCTTAGGTTCTACATCGCCCTGACACGTGGCCGCGGGACATCCGGGGAGCCTCCACCCGACGTGGCTCTGGAGCTGTGCGTTCGATTCGGGGACCGACAAGTCCTGCGAAGAGCCTGCATGTCCGGATCCTGGGGAGACGTGGACAGAGCCGTCCCTTTCTTCCCCTTCATCAAAAATCAGCCTTTCAAGGTACCAGCCTCTGTTCATCACTCCAACACTGCTGCTGGTCAGTTGCTGAAGCTCTTGGCTTGGTTGAGGTTTATTCGGGTAAAAGGCACGTTTACGGACCACTGTGATGGTACCTGATGTCTCGCTGCCAACCCGGACCGTCTGTGGTCTCTCCCACAGAAAATCCAAAATCCAGCTGTAAAGGGAGGTGTTTCGGTCAAAGAGGGAGCTTCTCTATCAGCTGCTGTGCAATAATGACATTAAAAGTCAAGCTAAAAATCAATGAACATCTGTTTGTTTGTGTTCCTAAATTTCCTTCTTGATTTATTTGCTACTCTTAAAAAAATATTTTCAATGATGACGATGAATTAAGATCTTTTAAGAGGCTACTAATCCTTGTTTTGTTGTTACTGACAGCTGCGCAGTCACGTCAACATCTGTACAATGCAGTTCATTGGATTATGAGAAATGATGACGAGTCATTTTGGATTCAGCTCCACACCAGCTGTTCAAAAGTTCTTATTTTGACACAGTGGTAGAAATGAATGGAAGTGCAGGGTGGCATGTGACTCAACAACAGCAGAGAACAAAGGAAAGAAAAGGAAACGGCACTATTACTCTCTTGAAAAGACGATTTATGACGATGTCACGTTTCACTTTAAATGTTCAACAAGTGTAAAAGGAAATGAAGCAAACATGTCCTCTCTCTCCACAGACTGAGATTCACTGTGAACAAAGCAGATTTCGGGTGTTTGTCGACGGACAACAGCTGTTTGACTTTTACCACCGAGTGACGTCTCTCGGCGACGTGGACACGATATGGATCAAAGGCTGCGTCACCGTCACCAAGCTGGCTTGAACTGAAGGACTTTTGTGTTTTGATGACACTGAATCCAATTTTCAGACCCACAAGCTTTCAGGACTCAAATGTACGAGCACGGTCTGTGTTCACTGGACGTTTTGGTACCAGATGAATAATATGATGAGACATAAGTCTGAATATTGTATTTACATGTAATCCTCTGTTTCCTTTAATCACAAATTGTCTCAATTAATATGCATTTCAGTTATTAACAAATATACAGCGTTTTCTCGTTGTTTATTGGTCAGTTTGTTCTGATCCAATCAGTACCGAAGCTTCTCCCAAGAAGCAGATTCAACATGCCCAGGATATGTTTCCGTTATCTCACTTAACAAACGAGGTCACGAAGCTGGTTACCAACTCGTTAAAGCTTCTGGCCAATCACGAACATGAACAAGTGTTCTGACAGCAGATCGACATAAACGAGGAGCAAATTATAATTTTTGAAAAATCTATCTGTAGAAGTATAACATAATCCATCTGAAAGAAGTATAACATAATCCATCTGAAGAAGTATAACATAATCCATCTGAAGAAGTATAACATAATCTATCTGAAGAAGTATAACATAATCTATCTGAAGAAGTATAACATAATCCATCTGAAGAAGTATAACATAATCCATCTGAAGAAGTATAACATAATCCATCTGAAGAAGTATAACATAATCCATCTGAAGAAGTATAACATAATCTATCTGAAGAAGTATAACATAATCCATCTGAAGAAGTATAACATAATCTATCTGAAGAAGTATAACATAATCTATCTGAAGAAGTATAACATAATCCATCTGAAGCAGGACCACCTCCTCCTCACCCTACAGAGAGATCACCTCCTCCTCCTCACTCCACAGAGGGACCACCTCCTCCTCACCCTACAGAGAGATCACCTCCTCCTCACTCCACAGAGAGACCACCTCCTCCTCACTCCACAGAGAGACCACCTCCTCCTCACTCCACAGAGAGACCACCTCCTCCTCACTCCACAGAGGGACCACCTCCTGACCAACATATTTATTGAAAGCCAAGACTGTGTGATTCGAGGCGTATAAACCATTTTCAGATCCAATAACCAGAGCAGGTTCAGTAAACAGCTTCATCAGACCACGACTGAACAAACAATTACAGTGTTGATGTAACTCACCAAAACAGCCTCCGAGTTCCACACTGACCAGGAAAAGTCTGACAGAAGCCGTCTGGTTTAGTCATCAAAGATCCAGTAAATCCTCTTGCTCTTCTTCCAGAGTTGGACGGAGACGTCCTGAACGTCTCTAAGGACACGTCTCCAGGATGGTGTCTTCGTGGTCTCAGACCTCCTGAAGCATCATCAGAGTCTCCGTTGATGATTTCCAGAGTTTGATACTAAACCTGACATGAAGCTTCTGGTCATGTTCACGGAGAAATCAGAACCAGAACTCTGAACCAACACCAGAACTCAGGAAGAGATGATGATCAGGAGATGAAGAACTGATGATGATGATCAGGAGATGAAGAACTGATGATGATCAGGAGATGAAGAACTGATGATGATGATCAGGAGATGAAGAACTGATGGTGATCAGGAGATGAAGAACTGATGATGATCAGGAGATGAAGAACTGATGATGATGATCAGGAGATGAAGAACTGATGATGATCAGGAGATGAAGAACTGATGATGATCAGGAGATGAAGAACTGATGATGATGATCAGGAGATGAAGAACTTATGGTGATCAGGAGATGAAGAACTGATGATGATCAGGAGATGAAGAACTGATGGTGATCAGGAGATGAAGAACTGATGATGATCAGGAGATGAAGAACTGATGATGATGATCAAGAGATGAAGAACTGATGATGATGATCAAGAGATGAAGAACTGATGATGATGATCAGGAGATGAAGAACTGATGGTGATCAGGAGATGAAGAACTGATGATGATCAGGAGATGAAGAACTGATGATGATCAGGAGATGAAGAACTGATGATGATGATCAGGAGATGAAGAACTGATGGTGATCAGGAGATGAAGAACTGATGATGATCAGGAGATGAAGAACTTATGGTGATCAGGAGATGAAGAACTGATGATGATCAGGAGATGAAGAACTGATGATGATCAGGAGATGAAGAACTGATGATGATCAGGAGATGAAGAACTGATGATGATGATCAAGAGATGAAGAACTGATGATGATGATCAGGAGATGAAGAACTGATGATGATCAGGAGATGAAGAACTGATGATGATCAGGAGATGAAGAACTTATGGTGATCAGGAGATGAAGAACTGATGATGATCAGGAGATGAAGAACTGATGATGATCAGGAGATGAAGAACTGATGATGATCAGGAGATGAAGAACTGATGATGATGATCAAGAGATGAAGAACTGATGATGATGATCAGGAGATGAAGAACTGATGATGATCAGGAGATGAAGTTCGTACCAGTTACTCATCAGGTTTTATCTTCCTGTTCCTTGACGTGCACGAGCAGCAGTCTCAGAACTTATTGATTTACCTTCGTATTTCTAGTGTAGATCTGTCACTGATCTGAAGGACGTGGTTTCCCAGGTTTCCGTGGTTTCCCAGGTTTCCGTGGTTTCCCAGGAGAGTGAACGTCCCTCAGAGTTCGACAGACTCCATTCAGAACACGTCTTAATAAGCCGTCAGGAGAAATCCAACTGACCCACACAGTGGAGTTTCAATAGTCCAAATCCTGACTGAGTCATTTGTGAATTCAGGCCTCATCTTCACCTGCAGGAAGAATCACAGGAAGCTCTGCTCACCCATACTGCACATTTTTATTGGCATGAGAAAGACGACCACAGAGGAGCTCAGACTTTACAGAGTGTTCGCAGTAACAGCGAGTTTCTTCACGAGCTCAACGTCTGCACGGTGCATTACAGAAGGAGGTTGACCTTTGACCCTTTCAGGCCGACATGACACTGAAACAAACTGAGATTCTTTGTAACAGCAGTTCATCAGAGAAATGAAGAAATTCATAATTTTAAGTCTCTTCAAGGTGCAAATGGCTTTGAATGTATTTGTTTGTTTGTTTGTTTGCTTTTTTCCCAGAAGGCCTCAGTGGTCGAGGATCCGCAGGTTTCCTGAGACGATCTTGTTCTCCAGCATGGCTCCGGCAGGAATATCGATCCGGTCTCCGTGATTGGCGATGATGATGACGGTTCCCTGGTGGAATACAAACAGTGACGTTTTAAAGGGACATCAGATTTGTTGTTGACACTTCTGTTCAATATTAAAAATGATTCTTTAACCCAAAATACAAAGTTTCAGATTTGATTAAAAAAAACACTGGATTCAGTGGTGGTTTTGATCTAAATGATGGACAGTTATTGAACATATCTGGAGATTTTCTTCTTTTCTCAGTAACATGTGGACTCTTTCTGGATGTTCTGGATTCAGAGGTTCTGTTTGCTCCAGTTTGGGAAGCCTGATGTGGAAAAGTGAATCTTTGTGGAAACTGAACGAGGTCAACGTGCTCACACAGGGACCTCCTCCTCACTCCATAGAGGGACCGCCTCCTCCTCACTCCACGGAGAGACCGCCTCCTCCTCACTCCATAGAGGGACCGCCTCCTCCTCACTCCACGGAGGGACCACCTCCTCCTCACTCCACAGAGTGAAGATAGTTTCAGGGACTGCAGTGACTGGGGACGCTGAGCTGACTGGATGTGTTGTAGCTCTGATCTGAACTGTTACCTGTGAAGTGGAGTGAGATACGTTCATGTCCACAGCAATGTTCTCACTGCAAGAGCAGCATCTCGTTCCAGAAAGTTCTCCTGATGATCCACAGAATGAAAACCGCTGATTCACAGTTTGTAAAAGGAGACGCTGCTGCTGAAGCTTTAAAGTGATGAAGACGACACCGACTGGTTGATGATGAGACGTCAGGGACGTTTTAATACGACTTGGGCTTCATGTTTGTGCAGTTGGAGGAAGCGGTGCCGCCTCTGGTCTGTTTGTTTCTAACTGGACCAAACAGGTCAGGGGATGAAGAGTCATCCTCCTCTTCCTTTTTTAACGGAACATTTAATGAGTGAGCGTTGTTTACCTTCACAGAGACGTTCTTTCCGAAGGTGACGTCTCCGGACACGGTGAGGTGGTCCAGCTCCAACATGTCGGGGATGTTTTCAAACCGGGCCAGATACTCCTGAACCTGCAGAAGCAAAGCAGAAGGTCAGGCTGCAGGATCAGCAGCCGCCGCACGCTTCTTTTCACCGGAGGAAGTCGTGACCTCCCAACGTGCTGCTACTTTCTACTGAACTGGACAACAACCAGAGAATCAACGTGCATCAGAAATATACTGGAATATGAATGAAACTACGACGGAGGAGGAGTTGAGTCCCTGCGAGGCTGACCTTGGTGAAGGAGCTGCCCAGCTTGACGTGCGGCGTGGTGGGGAACTCCCTCTTCTTGCTCATGGTGAGCGAGCCGGCGTCCAGGCTGTACAGGTTGGACATCACCAGCAGCAGGTCGGACGACGTCTTCACCGGAAGGAAGCGGCTGCGCGGCACGTTCACGCCCATGGCGTTGTGGAAGCTCTTGATGGCGGCGCCCACGGCCGTCTCCAGCTGGATGACGTTCAGACCGCCGTCCAGCGTCTGCAGAAACAAAACCCACTTCCTGAAGAACAGACTCATGAACCGGAGAGTGGAGGTTGACTTTAGATTTTCAGGCTCCTCTCCTGTGGAACCGGTTCCTCTCCTGTGGAACCAGTTCCCTGCTTCGGTTCGGGAGGAAGACATCGTCTCCAGCTTTAAGGTTACAATTAAAACCTTCCTTTGTGATCTCCCGACCTCCCATGATGCACTGAGCTCCTTTCCTCTCTATCTTTCACTCTCCATGCATTTATATGGCCCCGTTAAATCTCACTAGCTTCATGCCTTCTGTCCTCCATCATGTTGTTTATTGTTTGTTGTTTATTTACGCAGACATCACTAGACGGGTCAAAGAACCCCGAAACGCTCGACAGGAAGCTGCAGGCTGCTGTCCTGTAACATGTGGACAACGGTGAGGATGTTTCCTGAGTGTTTTATGGTGGCCGGTGCTCTCCAGCAGTGAGAGCGGCTGACACCAACAAACCGAACAAACCGGTGATGTTGTTGTTGTGGAGGAGCTGGACTCTCTGTGGGTCAGACAGGAGGACGACACCTCCCACCGACTCCACAGGAGGACGTCCAGCAACAGACTTATTACCACCAGACAGGGGGTCATCAAACTTCAGGACTTCTCCCTCAGAGCATCTCGTGCACACGATGAGCCGACAGACCAGCGTTACGTTTTAAGGATTTGCACAAACTTGGTATTTGAACTGTACTCGTGATATTCTGCTGCAGCTGATGTGAGTGGCGTTACAATTTCACCGTGGGGATTAATAAATGATTTGTGATTCTGATTCTGGAGCTGCATTTCTCTGGTCTGTATTATTGGCCAACAGTTTATTGTTTTGGATCTCTACGCTGGTCTTTTCTGTCTCTGCTGCTGTCTGAATTTCTTCCTGTTGAAACGGAGTTGTTTTCCTCTCTAATGCTATTTATGTGAATTGTGGAGTTGTTGAGCTCCTCTGATTAACGTTGTAAAGTTCTGTTTGTGAGCACTTTACTGTGTTAAGTGCCCTGAAATGACCTGTGTTGTGATTTGCTGCCGTATTCAATAAAACTGAATTGTTTGCTCATCATGAAACATCTCACAACACAAACTTTATATTTCAAAACATTTCTGAGGTCCAGTCAAAACTATTGGTACCCAAGAAGTACAAGAACCGCCTTGTGTGGATCGTTGTTCTGTCCAGTGTTCGTGGTACAGAGGACACAGATCCAAGATCAGGAGGTGGAGAACTCAACAGGAAAACTAAACTGGGCCAATTAATTACAGCATGAAATCTGTTAGCAGCTGAAAATACACAATACAGTTAAAGATGGAGTCCAAATAAAAATAAAGCAACGTTTTAAGAATAATAATCAGAATTTTCTTCCTTCCTCTCCCATTAATAATCTCACTATCCATCCATGGACACCTATACATGACCTATATTATACATGACCTATATTATACATGACCTATATTATACACAAAGTATATGAAACATGAAGTATATTATACATGACCTATATTACACACAAAGTATATTATACACAAAGTATATTATACATGACCTATATTATACACGAAGTATATTATACATGAAGTATATTATGCATGAAGTATATTATATATGAAGTATATTATACATGAAGTAGCTCCACCTCAAAGATCTCCAACAGCCAACTGCTGCTTCAGTGTTGATGACATCACAGGAGACATTTTACAGCAGGAAGTGTTATTTTTCATACTTTAAGTACATTTTGCTGACAAGCCTTTTTCTCCTTTAGGATTTAGACTGCAGGACTTTTAGAACTGGAAATGTTTGTGTGTTCAGCCGAGTGTATTGAGTGCGTTAGTGGACTATTTGGAAGAAGAAGTGTCCGTCACCTTTGGGTTGACGATGATCTCCAGGTCCATGGCGTTCTTGTCCTGCAGCCTCTTGATGGCGGGCAGAGAGATCCACAGGTTGTTGGTGTTGAAGATCTTGAATTTGGTGACGGACTTGAACTCGTCGACGTGGGCCTTCGGCACCTGAGCGATCTCCAGCAGCCTCAGATGGTCCTCGTACTGGATCAGGGTCCCGCCCTGCAGAAGAGGAAACAGGAAGCCCGGTAAAACCTCCTTCCACCTTCGAGACATCAACACGGAGAAGAAACCCCGGCCGGGTGGACGTCGCTCACCTTGACGTCGGCTCGGGTCTTGTCGGTGACCTCCATGACGAACTCGCAGCGTTTGCCGGCCGGCTGGCTCATCAGGTGGTGGAGGATGAAGAGGTCGACGGTCGCGCCCAGGTTGTCGATGTTGGACACGAAGATGTACTCCTTCCCCTCAGAGAGGAGTTTGTCCAGCAGGCCGGAGTTGGAGAAGCTGGCGTAGACGTCTCCGTGACCCGGCGGGTACCAGGCCTCCGCGTTCTCTCCGCTCATCCCCATGTTCTGGGCGATCGGCAGCAGGGACTCCTTGTTGATCCTCGGATACCTGAGAGGAAATAAATCACTCATTTAGACTGGGAGGGGCGGGGCTTCGGAAAGAACTGAAGATGTTTGTCTCCTGAGCAGAAGGGAAGGAGGATCAGGAGGTGGGCAGGACAAATTCAGACACTTTGTGGGAATTTCAATGCGACATTTTGGAAAAGAGTCAACATTGTGAGGTAAACATCAAATACGGTTTATAAAAGTGGACGTAACTCTGAAAAATGGTTCCGATCCAGAAGTGTCTTCAGCTGCAATACCAGCGAGTGCCACTAGAGGTCGGCTCCAAAAAGCCTCCGGCTCCATAGACTCCCATTCAACTTCTCTCATCAAATCCAAAGTGAATAAAATGTGTCCATCAGTTATCTCGGTGTTGTTAGCTAAAGTCACTCCTTCTTATTAGTTTTCTGGAGGTCCATCTGAAAATAATCCCTCATTCATTAGAAAAGAAGATTCAAGAAGACCTGTTTTTGGGGGCGTGTCTGTTTGATTGACAGGCCTGTGGTGCAGTCAGGTTACAGCTATCGGTGGGCGGGACGTAGTATCGTCAGGTTTCCGATCAGATCAGTCAGATCCACCTCTGGCTCTGTGTATGTATGTGTGTATTTGTGTGTGTGTGTGTGTGTGTGTGTGTGTGTGTGTGTGTGTGTGTGTGTGTGTGTGTGTGCTGCACCTGCTCTGGTTGAAGGTGTGTATGTTGACCCGGTGGTGTTTGTATTTCTGCAGGATCTTCTTGGTGTCTTCGTCGGTGTTGAAGGAGTTCATGAGAACGAGCGGCACGTCGGCGTTAAACGTTTTGTTCAGATGCTGAAAATTCAAACAGAGAAAACCAGAAGTGAAAACAGGTCTCTGGATTCCAGCTGGAGCGGCTCGTTGTGGTGTTTCTGCGTCGGTACCTCGATCTGCTGCACCGTCAGGTCCAGGAAGGTGTTCTCGTTGCGGACGCTGATCAGACTCTTGGGGCCCTTGCAGCCCATGCTGGTTCCCAGACCGCCGTTCAGTTTGACCACAGCCAGCTTGTTGAGGCTGGCAGCGACGTTGTCGGGGAGACCCTTCGCCTTGATGGTCTCGTAGGGCTGGATCTGATGGGAGGGGTGAGGACACCGTTAAAAGGACGGACAGGGTGAGGACACCGTTAAAAGGACGGACAGGGTGAGGACACCGTTAAAAGGACGGACAGGGTGAGGACACTGTTAAAGGGACAGACAGGCTTCGTTCACATCACCTCAGAACACTTTAACTATTCTGACCCTTCAGTCAGGTCAGAATCAACAACAACAGCTTGAAATTGAAGCCAATGAGGAAGTACCATAACGTGCAGTACCGTTGAGAACCACTAGGGGGCACTACGATCTGTACGGAGATAACTATTTACACCATTTAAGATAGTTTGTAGAGAACGAAAGCATCATAACTGCTTCACACAGCTGCTGCTGTCTCTGTTTGGTGTTCTGGTATTAATGTGGAGTTTAGTCATTTATCTGATAGAAATGAATCACAAATTAATTCTGATGAAAAACAGAATATGAACTCAAAATGTGGTCGCAGGTACCAGCCTCCTGGATTTAAATTAATGAATGGAAACTGGGGTTACAGGTAGCAATTGTTGTTTTTATTCTTATTTAAGTTAGAGGTTTTCACAATAATTATTATATTCATGTGTATGTTGGCATATTAAACATGTACTTTTTAAGGGATTTCGATATATTTTCAAATGAAACAATAATATTTCCGACCGGCTCACAAAAGTGACTTCTTTGAAGTTTTTCAGCCAATTTTTATCTAACATAAGCTATTAATCTGAAATATTTTTTCTTTTACATTTTGATATATTTAGCAGCTGTATATTTTCAAACAGAGTCAGCTTGTTTTTCTGTTCTTTACACTTTTATTGCTTTTTGTTATTTTAAATTCTTAAAGCATGTCTCTGCCTTTTATTTTGATCACAGTGTTGTGCCATCCCAGACCCCGACAGGTACATGTGTGTGTATGAAGGTGTGCGGAGACCTGCGTGTACAAAAAGCTCATCGTAAAATTCTGAAAATGTTTAATACAAATTTCTCTTGAAAGAAACCAAGTGAAGCGTTTTGAAGGACAGAAGTCAGCATGTTTATCTGGGATGTCGCAGCAGGACGAACACGGACTTTGAAGCTGCAGGTGGACAGAAACAGACGGAGGTGAAGGCCGATGTCGGACTGAGTAAACACACGAAGCAGTTTTACAGTCGGCCGGCCGTGACGCAACAAAACTACCAGGTTCTCTCTGAGTTAACAGGTACGAACCCGTGAGTTCATATTACACACTGACAGCTCGATTTACTCTTAAATGACCAAAACCTTTTTTTTTGTTTTTTTGCTTTTTGAGTGTTTTTTTTTTTTATATTTGTGTTTCCACTATTACAGCTAAAGTCCACAGTGAACTATAGTCTGTGAGTAGAGCGTGACTCATAGGTCCAGTTTGTGGGATTTATGGGGATTCATTGTCAGAGATGGAACATCATTTCCATAATTATGTTTTCATTAATGTACAATCACCTGAAATTATCCAACCAGTAGCTCCGCCCCCAGAGATCTGATCTCTGCTCAGCACTACAAATATCACTGGGAATATAGAATTACAATTTAATGTAACATGTAATATAATGTAGTTTCTACTTGTTCTAGGTCTATTAAATGACCCATTTGGTGAAGTCGGGTCACTTTTGGTCCTTTTTGGTTGCTCCGAGCATGTGTGTGTGTGTGTGTGTGTGTGTGTGTGTTCGGTGGGTTGTAATCTGCAACCTCTCCACTAAATGCCACTCAACTCTCCACACGCTCCTTCGGTCCATTCATACGAGACACTGACTTTTAAAACCGCACCATCAGCACATGACAGCAGCACGACACACTAAATGGGAACACTTATTTATGGACCCCGTCTTTATGTAATCTACACCAGCAGCATGTTGACTCCGACGGCTTATCCAACAACAACAACAGCAGCAGCGTGTGTAGCCTTTGTTAAATATATAATAATAGTAGCAGACTCTGTTCACATGTATCTTATGATGCCTTTTCTTTTCACGTTTTTCCATCGACGGACAAAATAAAACCAAAACTATCTGCAGGCCTTTAAAGATATTTTAGTGTACTGACTCTTAAAAAAACTATTTATAAAAGACGTTGTCAGCATGACCCCAGCATGGATATGAAGTATGTCGCCTGATATCATTCAAGCAGCCTTAACTTCACTGACATACATTAACGGGCAGGTTAATATTACAGATGGCGAACAGCAGGTTTAACAGCTCAATCAATCAGGAGTGAGCGCTGTGAACAGGAGCTGCAGGACGGCAGGTCGGACTGAAGTCGGTCACTCTCCACAGACATGATGTCACCATGGTATACAGAGCCTGTTGTCACGGTGATAGCGTTTGACATCTAGTAAGTGTCAGTGAAGCAAATGGTCTGTGGTGTCTTTACAAAGAAATTACAGGACATTCACAGAAATATATTCTGGTTCCAGGAAGGTGTCGCAGCTGTTTTCTCAATGATTTCCTCATTTACATGAAATGTATAAAATGCTTGTTTGGTGTGTGACAAAATGTGAAGTCAGTAAATTCTGAGACTGCTCCTGTCACGCAGCAGGAGGGAGGTGTAACCATGCTGAGTAAGCGCTATAGGTTTTGTCGCTGGATGAAAATCAGGCGCTGAGTGATGTGATGACACGTGGACCGCTTAAAGTACCGGTGTGAACGCACCGGAGACACATTCAGATCCGATCGGTGATCTGGGACGGTCTGAGCGCACTCCTCTAGCAGCGTGGACGCAGTGCGTCCCGGGCCTCACTGGAAGACCGCCGACTCAGCTGATGTCCTCCGCACAACTAAAATAGATTCTGGAAGATGGAATAAACATGTTTGGGCCAAACAGTCAGGACAACAGAAAACCGGATGATTAATTTCGCAACTGGCCGATTTATGGGGACGTCTTGAGGAAAGGGAAATAGTTACAGCTGGTTGCCATGGCAAACACCTCAAAAATGCTTTTCCGATAAGCAGGCGACTCAAACGACGATCGACCGTCGTCCTGTCTCGGTGAAGGCAGCGTGTCGGAGTCTGAGCTCCATCACAGCCGAGAAGAGCCGCTCACCGACTCCACGATGTGACGCCGTCGCTGCTTCAGCATTCAGCGACACAGCGCCTCCCGTAACCCACGGCAACAACGGTGATGGTGACAGTTTGAAAAAAACGCTTGAGTTTTCTTGAATCGGACTGTCGGACGGTACCAGCGACGGGCACGTCAGACCTTCAGTGACATGCCCAACGGACGTTGGTCGTCATGGTCACAATGTTAAACATTGTTGGGTGAAGTTGAGGCACCAGAACGACTCAGTCCGCCTGGAACAGAGTTCATTAAGTCCATGTTGACAAACAGCACTCTGGTGGGGACGGAGGGAGGGGGACGGAGGGATGGAGGGAGGGGGACGGAGGGAGGGATGGAGGGAGGGATGGAGGGAGGGATGGAGGGAGGGGGACGGAGGGAGGGATGGAGGGAGGGATGGAGGGAGGGGGACGGAGGGAGGGATGGAGGGAGGGATGGAGGGAGGGGGACGGAGGGAGGGATGGAGGGAGGGATGGTGGGAGGGGGACGGAGGGGGATGGAGGGGGATGGAGGGGGATGGAGGGAGGGGAACGGAGGGAGGGATGGAGGGAGGGATGGAGGGAGGGGGACGGAGGGAGGGATGGAGGGAGGGATGGTGGGAGGGGAACGGAGGGAGGGATGGAGGGAGGGATGGTGGGAGGGGGACGGTGGGGAAGGGGACAGTGGGTGAGGGACGGCGGGAGGAGGCGTGGCCTTAAAGACGAGTGGCGGCCAATAAGTGTCCAGAGTCCCACAGGAGACAAATGTCAGTGCTGCAGCGGTCAGACTATTCTTAGTCCTAACCTTCACTCTGACGGGTATTTTGGGAACACCGGAGAGAGACTGTGTGTGTGTGTGTGTGTGTGTGTGTGTGTGTGTGTGTGTGTGTGTGTGTGTGTGTGTGTGTGTGTGTGTGTGTGTGTGTGTGTGTGTGTGTGTCACCATGCTAATAAATAGCTGGCTTTAGCCTGAATGCTGTCTGTCCTCAGATCTGGTTACGTTAGCTGCTTTCTGAAGTAGGACACTCGTCTCCATTCTGTAGTGGACGAACCATTTAAAGGGACATCGCACACTTAGATGATCCGATCGGACCAGAAGCTCAGCGGAGACTCAGGTTGAGCACCGAGACTGGGTGGAGCGAACAGCTGGCTTTTGCTCCATCACGAGTGAAGAAGTAAACTTTCTAACCAGCGCAGACAGTAGAGACAATAGAGACAGTAGAGACAATAGAGACAGTAGAGACAGTAGAGACAGTAGAGACAATAGAGACAGTAGAGACAGTAGAGACAATAGAGACAATAGAGATAATAGAGATAATAGAGACAGTAGAGATAATAGAGACAGTAGAGACAATAGAGGTAATAGAGATAATAGAGACAGTAGAGACGGTAAAGATAATAGAGATAATAGAGACAGTAGAGATAATAGAGACAGTAGAGACAGTGAAGACAGTAGAGACAATAGAGACAGTAGAGACAAGAGAGACAGTAGAGATAGTAAAGACAGTAGAGACAATAGAGACAGTAGAGACAAGAGAGACAGTAGAGACAGTAAAGACAGTAGAGACAATAGAGACAGTAGAGACAGTAAAGACAGTAGAGACAATAGAGACAGTAGAGACAGTAAAGACAATAGAGACAGTAGAGACAATAGAGACAGTCGAGACAGTAGAGACAGTAGAGATAATAGAGACAGTAGAGACAATAGAGACAGTAGAGACAATAGAGATAATAGAGACAGTAGAGACAGTAAAGATAATAGAGATAATAGAGACAGTAAAGATAATAGAGACAGTAGAGACAGTGAAGACAGTAGAGACAATAGAGACAGTCGAGACAGTAGAGACAATAGAGACAGTAGAGACAATAGAGATAATAGAGATAATAGAGACAGTAGAGACAGTAAAGATAATAGAGATAATAGAGACAGTAGAGATAATAGAGACAGTAGAGACAGTGAAGACAGTAGAGACAATAGAGACAGTAGAGACAAGAGAGACAGTAGAGATAGTAAAGACAGTAGAGACAATAGAGACAGTAGAGACAAGAGAGACAGTAGAGACAGTAAAGATAATAGAGATAATAGAGACAGTAGAGATAATAGAGACAGTAGAGACAGTGAAGACAGTAGAGACAATAGAGACAGTAGAGACAAGAGAGACAGTAGAGATAGTAAAGACAGTAGAGACAATAGAGACAGTAGAGACAGTAGAGACAATAGAGACAGTCGAGACAGTAGAGACAGTAGAGATAATAGAGACAGTAGAGACAATAGAGACAGTAGAGACAATAGAGATAATAGAGACAGTAGAGACAGTAAAGATAATAGAGATAATAGAGACAGTAAAGATAATAGAGACAGTAGAGACAGTGAAGACAATAGAGACAGTAGAGACAGTAGAGACAATAGAGACAATAGAGATAGTAGAGACAATAGAGACAGTCGAGACAGTAGAGACAATAGAGACAATAGAGATAATAGAGATAATAGAGATAATAGAGACAGTAGAGACAGTAAAGATAATAGAGATAATAGAGACAGTAGAGATAATAGAGACAGTAGAGACAGTAAAGATAATAGAGATAATAGAGACAGTAAAGATAATAGAGACAGTAGAGACAGTGAAGACAGTAGAGACAGTAGAGACAAGAGAGACAGTAGAGACAGTAAAGACAGTAGAGACAATAGAGACAGTAGAGACAATAGAGGCAGTAGAGACAACAGAGACAGTAGAGACAATAGAGACAGTAAAGACAGTAGAGACAATAGAGACAGTAGAGACAATAGAGGCAGTAGAGACAACAGAGACAGTAGAGACAGTAGAGACAGTAAAGACAGTAGAGACAATAGAGACAGTAGAGACAATAGAGGCAGTAGAGACAACAGAGACAGTAGAGCTCCAACCAACAACCACACTGAGTTCAGGACCTTTGAGTCGTTGCCTGCAGTCAACAAACACCTTCAATGTTAACTGCTGCTAAAACCACGCTGTCTGATTTACACTCATTTAAACAGGTGTAAAGTTGTACTCTTTACATGCTGCAGTTCATAGCAGGACCAGCAGGGTGCTCTACTTCAACGTAAAGGATCAATTCACTTTATGTGTTGAGGTTGTGTTCGTCCTCTTGGTGAACATGATATCTGGTATCTGATGTCTTTCCTTTAAAGCAGGATTCTGCTTCTCTGAGGACACAGAAAACACAGGAAAGAGGGTTACGGGCGTCCTGGTGTGAGCCGGGTCGCCCTCCATAGAGAAGCCTTTGAAGTCGTTCCCTCCTACTGGGCGTCGACCTCGGGTTAATTCTAACCAATCAGCTCGCCCCACAACACGCTGCCACCGCTGCCACTTCCTACCTCGTCCACTAAAGAGTTTATTTTAAAAACATGAACTCCAGCAGCTTGACGAAGTGCTGAGCGTTTATTCGAGAGTTGACGCTCTGTCACCAGCCGTCCAATCACAGTGAAGGAGGGGCGGGACAAACACGGTTAACCACTGACACTGGTCTCTGATTGGTCGGCCCTTCGAGCGGTTGTGCAGACACTAATACGAGCCGTGTCACCAGACTGTTATTCACAGAGAAGAGAAGTGAAGCTGCAGCCGGGCGAGGTTACAGGAAGCCGATGTCCCACATCTAAACTACTCATGAAGCAAAGTGATCGAACTCTCAGATTTAAAACGGAGACAAAAACAAGAACAACAACCGTACCGCATGAAAGAAACAATCAAGTGAATTTATCCAAGAAATCTGCAGAAAATTGACCTCTGACTTCATGATTTGTTAAATTAGACCCGAGATTGTGGAAATCTGCAGACGATCTTTAGACCCAAACAAGTTATTTCATAATTCGGTTTAATATATTTGAGCCCAGAACACAATCGTTCCCTCTGTGGCTGCAGCTCAGGACATCCAGGAAGAAGTCCACCAATCACACAGCTGCAGATCACTTCATCTAAATCCCAAATTACTCCCGAAGGCCCGAGCAGCACCTGGAGGGATCACCAACTACTAAATACAGCCGTTAACAGGAAACGTTTCATTCATTCTCTGTCCAAGGGAACGTTTGCTGATTCCTGGAGGAGCTGCACTTTGTGACGATGCAGAGACTCCACGAGAGCTAACGCACAGTTAGCTTGGATTCATTCAGATATGAGACCTGCAGTAATGTCCAATACGACCAGCCCTCATTAGTATCCTTGTCCCTCTCTGATGAAGGATAACTGTCACGTTGTTGATTCAACAATAAACTAGAACTTCTGATGATCATTTTCTTTGTTCAGTATGTTCTGTATGTTCTCACGGGCTCGGTCCAGAGTTCAGGGAGCTGCTGTCAACTGGGTCTTGGTACGAACACCGATGTTGGAGCACAGCACTCGATGTGAAACCTGCAGCTCTGAACAGTGTGACCAGAGGGAGCTGCTCACCAGGTCCTCCGGCGGCCGGTTGATCTTGGCCCAGTCCACTGCCGGACCTTTGACCTGCAGGAATCTGTGGAAGAGCTTCTTGAAGCCATCGAAATCTTTCCTGGAGATCTGAAAGAGAACAAACCAAACGTCACGCTGAAGCACAGCGGTGAAGGATCAGAGACAAAAAGTCTTTCGGCTGTAGACGTCAGAGACAAACGTCCACACGATCTATATTTAACATTTAGACGTTCACTCAAACACTAAGAACCCAGTTGGTTTGTTCTTCATGAAGACATCCAGTTATGAATTGAGCCGTTTTGATGCATCTTGTGTCTTTTATGGCTTTACAGTCTCACACCTGCCCGCTGACTGTAGTGGAAAAAGACCCAATGTGTCTAAACTGGCCTGTTTACAGAAATGGAAAAGGTTTAATAATTTCATAAAGCAGCTGCTTTGTGTCATTTTTAACTAATTCTATTCAAACAGAAGGAGAGCTTGTGTCTGGGACTACTTTCAGCGGAGGATTAATGCACATTTGGTGCTCCGGTGAGTATTTAGAGGTGCATATGAGGCTGCGTTCAAATAAAACTACAGTGTGTATGTTCATGGTGATGAAGAAACATGTCACCATGGCAACAATGTGAGTCACTGATGTGTTTTAAACAGCTTATAATGGAGCTGTTTGGCACAGAGGAATCAGATATATCAGACTTTGGTTTTACACATTATTTCACAGAAAGATGCATTTGATGTTGATTCAATGAACAAACAAACTGAATATCATCACATTTACTGTTTTATCAGAAAGTCCTGGTTTTTCCAACTAAAATAGAAAGCAAGCCAGCAGAGTGTGTTCATACAGCACCTTTCAGACACCAGTCACAAAACTCAGCTGTTTCTAAAGTCTCCTGTTTTTCCTCAGACTTTAAATCCACGTTCACTGCAGCAGTGCTCGAGTGTGTGTGTGTGTTTGTGTGTGTGTGTGTGTGTGTGTGTGTGTGTGTGTGTGTGTGATTTGCAGGACCTCTGGGTTGTTCACCTCCAGTTCCCTCAGCACACCAAAGCTCCCCCAGCAGAGTGTGTGTGCTGCGTGTTAAGACGACCTAATGGACTCTGTATGACAAATATTTGTACTCTGTGTGTAACAGATGAAGGACACTTGTTACCTTGTGCGCCGCCCTGACTACAGACAGGAAGCAGAGATGGAGCAGCTTCACTACAGAAGTCTGATCAGATGGTTTTTCATTCTGCAGTTGAGAACTATGAAGTAACGTTATTATAAAAAAAAAATAAAAAAAAAAAAAAAAAGCTTGATGGTTTGCAGAGTTTTTTTCTGCTGACGTCAGCTTATCAGGGACATGTGATGTGCCTTCATACAAGCAGGACATTTCCAGGCCCCTGTCCTGCAACCAGCTGTAAACACCGGCGTTCACAGTGTTTGTGGGGATTTCGGGAGGCTGGAGTAGAGCCTTCATGTCTCTCACCTCTGCTTCGGCCTTGCTGGCCGTGCTGAGCAGCGCCTCCAGCTCGCGGTGCATCGACTCCTCGTGCTGCTGACGGAGCTTCTCCTGGAACTCCGTCATCGCTCCTCTGGTCAGATCTGCACACAGACAGATGTTCATTTCAACTTCACTTTTCCTCTGAGACATAAACCCAGAGACGTGATGTCCAACCTTCAAAGTCACAGACTGTTGGTCAAATATTAGGAGCCCTGTAGTTTTTGATGTTATTTAGTGAACGCTCTAATCCAACCCTGCTCACATCGCCTGGCTTCTCACTACAATTATTTTGTTGGATTTCAAGTGAAATGCTGTTTATGATGGCCAATAAGTAATACAAAAAAAGTTTAGAAGCCAAAGATGATGGGTTGAGATGTTAAGTTTGATGGTAAAATGTCCGTGAGTCATCAGCAGTTACAGTCGGGGCGATTTTCTGAATTTCTGAGCATCAAAAATGTGCATGACACAAGAGGTTGCAATCACACCTAAACATCATGTCAAGCCTGAAAGCTTTTTGAAATATTAAAGTGTTTTTCAGCAACATATAACTCATATATTTTTAAGTCCTCTAATATCTTGTAATTAATAGTGGCCTTTAAAATAAATGTCGTTTTTTTTTTTTGTGTCACTACAGCAAGTTCACTGTTCAGTGAGGAAATGAAGAACAATAAACAAAACAATATTTGTGATGATGTGACCGAAAACGTGGCGTTTACTCACTGAAAACTACCTCAGTCTAAAAACACTGAATCTGACCTTGAACACGACCTCTGGGACTCAAAGCAAACTCTGTCGTTTTTAAAACTTCAAAACAACACAGTCGAAACTTCGACTGAAACGAATGTTTCTGATTCAATTAAATTCTCTATTCCTTATATTTATCTACAATCTCCACCAATTCAAAACATCATGTTATCACAATGAACATTCAATGACGTGTTGAGAAAGAATGAATTGCACGTAGTTTGATGAGAAACAAATCTATCAGAGCAGCTTAAAAACTAACAGCAGTGAACTTCCCTTCTTTAATGACAGATTGAAACCTTTAAATTGTTGCGTGTGAAGAGTCTTTTTCCAAAACTGTCAAACACCATATCTGAGACAAAAATCACAAACCAAAACAAAGAAATCCCTCAACACAGACCATCGAAGAGAACAGAGCGTCCTGCGCGGCCATCCGGCGAGATGTGAACTTACCAGCTACCGTTAGAGACATCTCAACACGTCTGCTTTGACAAGACACTGAGGATTAGATCGGCGGGACGGGAGAAGGTTTGGTGGCAGATGTGTCGACTCACAGCGAGTCCACGAGCTCAAAAGCAGTAAATGGTCCCGAAGAAAAACAACGAGGTCTGCAGCTGTCAGAGAACAACACACATCCTCCTCATCCTCAGCTCAGAGGAAGCTCGACGATCTGCAGCTCCGACCGTGAGCTCAACACGAGCCCCCACCGCCCCCCCCACCACCCCCTCCACACACACACACACACACACACACACACACACACACCCTCACACACACACACACACACACACACACCCACACACACACACACACACACACACACACACCCACACCCTCACACACACACACACACACACACACACACACACACACACACACCCACACCCTCACACACACACACACACACACACACACACGCCACCGCAGTGGGAGACATTGTGTTTGTGTGGGTGTGTGGGTGTGTGTGTGTGTGTGTGTGTGTGTGTGTGTGACTGTGTGGAGGGTGGTGCTGCCTCCGTCCTGCCCACCCGACACCTCGACCTCCACCTCGACCTCCACCTCGACCTCCACCTCACACTCCTCAGCTCAAAGTCACCGCACACAATGGAAGACATGTCGGATCATCAATCAGTCGACCAACAGACAATTTGACGACTGATTTACCGGTGAAGTTATTGACGAGGTCGCTGCATGTCAACGTGGACGTGATGTCGTCGTACCATCCAAACTTTGAGATATTCCTGAGAACCAGTCGGGATGAGTTCAGGCGTGTTTACCAAGTCCAAGAAGTTATTGATGTTTAAACCACGTTTTAACTTACGCACACGTTGACAACAGTCTGAGCTGGAAGGATCAATGAGTTCATCAATAAGTTGATCATACGATCATCTGAGGGTTTATCAGATGTGAGAATATGTTGAATATGTATGATGTCTTCTCATCTTAAAAATGGAACATTTGGAGTTTTCCGGGCGGCTGGAAGTAAAACACACGATATCTGATGACGCCAACTTTGGCCTGTGAAGTTGTGATGGATGATTTTTAAAAGAAAAACTTGTGAACTGAAGTATTAAATATTCCTAATAATATATTAATTTATCATGAAACACGGCCTGAACCTGGATAACGAATCGACAAATGAACAGGAGGATTATTGATGTACGCATTTTTCATAGCTACAAAAAAATGGGAATTCTTTCGCAAAAAATCACAAGCTGAAACATTTTATAAGTTATTCACTGCAACAGGCCAGAAAAAAAAAAATAGAGTATTCAAGGCCTTTGCAAATTAACATGAAGAATTTTGAATACTCCTGATGGTCATTTTTCAGACTAAATTATTCATTTAAATCACATAATGAGATACCACAACTTTATGCTTTTGGCCCATCGGTCTTTTGTTTATGATAATGGTTTTACAAGGTTTAGGTTGTGTTGTGGACTTTTGAGTGGACGACGAGGGGTAAACATTAAAACCTTAAACAGTATCACAAGTAATATTAAGAGGAAGATATCAAACAGGTTCGTACTCTTGTTGTGATGAATTAGTTCTTTGATTTGACTGATTTGTACGGCTGCTTTACTTTATGAACTTCGGCTTCTTTGGTTAAATCAAAATGTAGTTTAGAAGAATAAAAAAGTTTACATTTCTTCATGTAAAGTGATAATGCTTTACGGTGTCTGAACATCTCAACACGTTACAGACTAAAAGGCAAAAACTATTTAAAGATAGAAATAAATACATAAAGGTTTTATTGAGTACAATTATAGAATACTTCAAACCACAAGACAAAGTTCTGTTTTGTTTGTTTTTCATCTAAAGAGCTTCACTGCATTGAATTCTCACTAATTCAAGTATTCACCAGAGATTTATTACAGATTATATAAATCTGTAGTTTTCGGTGAAGAATATTTTCATTGACGCAGGATGTGCTCGTGTTACGTCTTTAACTTTGAGGGTAAAGCACATAGAAAAATCTGAGATCTATAAGAATTTAATTGATTCGTATATTATTAAATCTGTGATATTCTGATGGGTTGTCTGTTTTTATTCATCCTATGTATCAGAAAACTGCAAATTAACTTCAATATTATAAAAATCATTTGTATTTTTTCCTTCTCTTTCATGCTTGCACTTCAAATTTTCTTTATAGTTTATATATTTATAGTTTTATATAGTTTATTTGCTCCATAATGTTGCACTGTTCATTTATTGTTTATTTTAGTTGTTTTTGTGTATATAGTCTGCGTGTGTTTGATTGCTGTTATTTTTTTTCTAAAATAATTTTTTTTGATCTCTTATTTCTGATAGGTATTTGTAAATGTATTCATATTGTGTCACCTTTTGTTTCTCTATGCTGCTCTGATGACTACATTCCCCACTGTGGGATTAATAAAGTCTAATCTAAATCTAAATCTAGATCTAATCTAAATCTAGATCTAAATCTAGTCTATTTTGTTGCAGCTGTCAAGTGTTTTGGTGCTTGTATGAGCTGCATGTGAAGTCCCGTCCTGAGTGAGGCCTTGATGGCGACCTTTATCTTGACCTTTCCACTGGTGTGTGAAGTTAAAGGTGAAGATTCCACTGATGCAAAGATTAAGAGCCCTTTGAAATGTACTTTGGTATTTCCTTTTTTGGAGGGACCACAAACAAACTGAAGCAAGTTCACTGTATTTTAAGTGACTTCAGACTATCATAGTTGTAGACTGTATGAGGAGGATCATTTACACCAAGTTAAACTGCTTTAATTCATCTGAACGATCTTTTTTATTCTAAATTGTACTCGTTGTATTTCCCATATAGTGAGTGCACTGTATGGTTTGTGTGGGAGTGATTTCAGACACAGCTCTCTGCATGCTGCATGCGCACCATGCACGCGCACACAGTGCTGAAGCGGTGTCATGTCGGTATATGTGACATGTCGGTATATGTGACATGCCGGTATATGTGTCATGCCGGTATACGTGTCATGCCGGTATACGTGACATGCCGGTATACGTGTCATGCCGGTATATGTGACATGTCGGTATATGTGTCATGCCGGTATATGTGACATGTCGGTATATGTGTCATGCCGGTATATGTGACATGCCGGTATATGTGTCATGCCGGTATATGTGACATGTCGGTATATGTGTCATGCCGGTATATGTGACATGTCGGTATATGTGTCATGCCGGTATATGTGACATGCCGGTATATGTGTCATGCCGGTATATGTGTCATGTCGGTATATGTGTCATGTCGGTATATGTGTCATGCCGGTATATGTGTCATGCCGGTATATGTGTCATGCCGGTATATGTGTCATGTCGGTATATGTGTCATGCCGGTATATGTGTCATGTCGGTATATGTGTCATGTCGGTATATGTGACAGTAAAGTGTCGTTTACTTTCCACTACGACTGCAAACAGCGCTGCTCGGACGAAGCTCTCACCCACCTGAACACAACGTTCACGGAGAACCTCAGAAACACACCCGGGGACGAGACGGACAACCTCGAACCGGGACAAAGTACCGCTCGGACCCGGAGGACTCACGTTAAGGAGAAAAGCAGAAGCCACGTTAACCGGTGTAAACGCGCTGTCATGTCATCCTCGTGCCGTCAGCGTCAACCTGACAGACAGCTCAGCCTGCTGCCTGCAGCGCGAGCTCACCGCCATTCCGAACGTAAGCGACGTAACGACAAGACTGTAAAGCAAAGGCGGTTATTGGTGGAGGAAACCCGTCAATCAAATAGAGCTGCGAACATGTCCCGCCCACCCGGGAGGGTCCCACCTGTAGCTGCAGACAGTTTTACACATCTTCTATTTTTACTACAACATATAACTCTTGAATAAAAAGGCAAAATAAAACAACCTGGGCAAAATTGAGTTAGAATAGAAACAGACGAAACCATTCTGACCTGACATAAAAATATAATTATGTTTGTTGAAGAAAACAAACAGCTAGTAAACAAGTAAAGTCCAATTTAGTCATGTTTTCCTGCTTCATGCAATTGAAAAATCTGTTTTGTGGCGCCACCTTGTGTGAGTTTGTTTTGGCACATAAAATAAGATTAAAACCAGATTTTGTTTAATTATATTGAAGCAAGAAATAAAAAGGAGTCTGGACAAGCTCAGCAGGACGGCCTCGGACTTGAAGGTTTTGTGTGGCTGCATTTAAGTCAAACCATTTAAATGACTTTAATTCCCGATGAATTATTAATGACGAGACCTGAAGAAGAAACAAGAGCACAGAAGCCTGCATCATTTATGTTGTTCTTTTATGATGTTATGTAAAGTCTGTGGCAATTATTAGCAATCAGCCTGTCTGAATATACCTCATCTTCTTAACGTCACTGTTTCCATGGATACTGCTCTCTCTGAAAGGCAGGGGTTCAATACGAATGTGACGTACTTGCACTTGTTTTTGTTTTGTGCCACTTTATGCTCCTGTTCGACCGGCAGAGAGAAATATTACTGGCTGATCTACATTTATTTGACAGCTTCAGTCACTTTACACACTGCAACAATCTTGATTTGTAAAGGCATGATGCTTTATACTGAACAGAACAGTATTCAGTGAGACGTCATCTCTAAATCTGACAGAAAATGAACCAGGAGCTAACTTTATTTTTCATTATTTTGAAGTTTTCAACACAAGCATTGTGGAAATGTGACTTTCAGCTGTGGGTTATTGTGATGAGCGTTTCTCTCCATTTTCAGAATTTAATCAAACCAAACAAACAATCAGTTCATGGAGAAAATAATCAACTGATCAATACACAGTGAAAATTATAGTTAGAGGCAGTCTGGCAGAAAATTGTTTAGTAGGACAGCAATATTAGTGTAAATGTAAATACTCTGATGATCTAACAGTGTGTCAGTCACAGCGATCATATTTCTCCACTGATTATTTTCCTGATTTCACTTGTTTGAGTTACATTTTCACGGCAGGAGTTGAATCAGGACGAGAGTTTTTTTTTCACAGAGTGGCATTAAGTTGAGTAAAAGCTCTGAACACTTCCCCCACCACCGTCAAACAGCCACCTCGTAGCAGAGCCCACAGCTGTTGTCTTACAGTTACTCATTTATTCGGCAATTACTTTAAACTTAAAATAGTCTGTCTTCTGCTGAAGTTAATGTAGTTTTAAATACATTTTCATCATCTTTCCTCACATATGTTTTATTTGTATTTCATTCATTTTGTTTCATTCTTAAATTTTCTAGACTTATTTATTTTTCATTATAAAGTCAGCTGTTTGTACTGAATCACGTTTTATCTGTCAGTGGTTTAAAATACTACAATACAAGATGTTTATTAAAACGTTTGTTCTGCATTTATATTCCTGAGAACAGAGAAAGCCACTGTTTAAAAGCAGTTACAACTTCATGGTTACTGCATGAAAATCTTTAATGTACCAAACAACTGAGTCAATGAATGAATAATTGAATGAGGATCACTTACAAACCATCTCAGGTAACACTTTTCTCTTAAATCTGGATTTATACTGCCCCCATGTGGTTAGAATTAGTCACTGCAAGAGATTGGAGGACACGAGGTAAATAGAGATTCATTCACTACCGTCTGTTTAGTTTAGACAGTTTTAAACTGCTGTCAGAGGTGTTCATCTGCATCATCAGGACAGGAACACAGTCCTACAATAATTACATGAATAATTCATCCACAAGGGGCTGAATGAAAGTCTAAGTTAGGATTATGATTGAGCTGAAAGTGTGTATATATATCTTCCTCCATTGTGCCTTTGTTTATAAAAGGTTTAAAATTTTGGATCATAACAAAAACAAAATGGACAATGTTTTATGTCTTATGAACCGTGTTTTGGAAATGAACCAAGTTTGAAGTTCAGATTGTCGCATCGTTTTGTGGAGTTAAACTTGTATTATTTATATTTCAATGTGTTTCAGCTTCAGTAAAGTTCTTATTGTTTTTAAACCTTGTGATTTTTTCAGTTTCCAGAAGGTTTGCCTCTCTGGATCTTTTACTGGTTTACCAAAAAGGTAAAGAAGGAAATTACAGCTTGTGGAGAACGCATCAGACTTTTAACAAAAACTAAGAGCAGAGATCACATTCCTCCGACGACTCAGAGCCCTGCAGCAGCTACCCACATCTCTTAAAAGGATTTTAAATGTCTTTCACTTGTTTATGATTTATTTTGCTTTTCTTTTAAATATTCCTCTTCTCACAAACTGTGATCCACCGCCTCTGGACATCAGAATAACAAACTCTTTTAAAAGAAAACTAAGGGCGTGCCATCGTTTTAATCTGGCTTTATACTGATGTTTATCATCATCATTTTAAATTTCAATTATTGTTTTTAATCCCCGGTGTTTTTCTTTACTTTCTTGAATTTTATTATTCAGTCTTATAAAAATTGTTTTTATTGTTGGAATTTTAATTTCTTCATTTTATTGAACCGATATTTATGTTCCGTTTGTAAGCCTGTTGATTTGTTTGGATCTTTGCTTCTTGTGTGTGTTGCTCTGATGTGAAGCACGTCGGGCTACAAGCTTTATAAATAAAGCTGAGTTAAAGTAGGTTAAATTGCCGTGTTGAAAGGTGCAAAACAAGGTGAACTCGCGTGTGTAACTGCACATGAACATGTATTCCTGGTTGTGTTTTGGTGGACCGGGTGTGTTACAGACAGATGTGATGCTGGAGCTCCTCTCTGGAACCTTCATCAGTTGCAGCCCAGTTGTACGTGAACTTTAATGAGACTCCTCGACATGAATGAACACAAAGCAGGTGTCAGTTTGGTCTGTCAGTTTTGTTGTTGTTTAATTGGTGACATGTTGCGTTACACTTTCAGGATAGCTAGTGCGTTATCATCTGGCAACAGAGACGTGTTGTCTGAGTCACGCAGACGGAGGAGGCCAGGTTGTGGTCATTTAACAGGTTTTCTGAGAACCTGAGGAGGTGGCCTAATGAAACACACTTCACACACACACACACACACACACACACACACACACACACACACACACACAGAGGTGACACACAAACACCAGCTTGGACGGTTCTAGTGGAGGGTTTTTGTCTTCAGAGCCGGGAGCAGGGAGCTGGTGGGGGAGCTAAGGCCTGCTGTTGGCCAGCAGGGGGCGCTAGTCACTGGGACAGGAAGTCGAGGGCGGTGTCGCGCTCCTCCACCAGCTCTGCCGCGGTGGCGTCCATCTTGGCGCGGGAGAAGTCGTTGATGGAGAGTCCATCCACCATCTTCCAGCTCTTGTTCTGTGGAGGATGACAGCGGTAGAGGTCAGAGGTTATTCGTTTCTCTCTGTTTCTCTTCTTGATGTTTCAGACAATTGACTCCAAAGCAAGAATCCCTTTGTCTGTTTGTATGTGGAGGGAGGGAAGAGCTGTCTCACTGGTTTACAGGTGCAGCAGTGACTCACCTTGATCTGGATGGGGAAGGAGTAGATGAGGTCGTCTGGGATGCCGTAGGAGTTTCCAGCAGCGTACACGCCCATGGAGATGAACTCACTCTGTCGGAGAGAAAAACAAAACCACAAAACAGACTCAGTCAGTCGGCAACAACACCACAGCAGATTCTGCAGCATTTCCACACCGCGGATGAGGCGGCTCTCGTCTGGAAATACACCTGAAATACACCTGAAGTACACCTGAAGTACACCTGAAGTACACCTGAAGTACACCTGTTCTCAGGTACTGACATCAGAAACAGAGATCCGAGGCCCTGCTGTCATCGACGGAGGAAACTATCACAGCCAAGTCTTACTCATAATCATAGTTTGTAAAACATCCTGATTAAGCAGCCAAACGATGAATCAGTCAACATCTGTTGACTAAAAAACTAAGAAACCTTAAAGAAGAATCCGATAAACAGATAACAGAATAAAAGAAGATGGTTTTGGAAGCGGACTCAACTGTAACATTCCTTGTTTGATTATTAGTGTTAGAGGTGGTGAATCTAAGTCTCTTTGCCTGAACGTTACACTATTTAAAGCCACAATAAATCAGCAGGCATTTTCCAGGTTGTTAATTGTTCTACATTCGTCTCTCCGTCCTCACTGACCTCCTTGGTGCCGAACCAGATGTCCCTCACGTGGTCGCAGATGGCCTTGGCGGCAGACATGGCGCTGGACAGCTTCCTGGCCTTGATGACGGCGGCGCCGCGCTGCTGGACTGTCTGCAGGAGGAAGAGGAAGAGGAAGAAAGGCTTTAAGAGGAGGACTGGAAATGCAACTGTGAAGGAAAAACTAAACCAATGGAGGCAAATGACTCAAAATCCAGAAATCATTTGTTCCCTCGTGTGATCGCTCACTCACAGAGATGAAGTCTCCTCGCAGCCAGGCCTCGTCCTTCACGGCGTCGTAGGCGGCCATCTCGGTGCCCTGGGTGTTGACCTTGGCGTGGTGGACGTCGGGGGTACTGGGTGGAGGAGTGGTTCCCCCAGATGATGACGTTCTTCACCTTGTCGGAGGACACGCCGCAACGCATCGCCACCTGCAGGTGGAACACAGAGCAGCATGATTACCTGCTTCCAGAGATCTGAGCCAACGTTAGTCCCAACATTTGGTCCTTTCATGGCCGGCCGGCCGATAATCTGTCAATAATCTGTCGATAATCTGTCTGACACTCATTTCTGCTGTAGCCGTTAGCGTTGTCATTAACACACTCCTCGCACTGGACCTCAAACTTTCATCTGATGCCCCCAAAAATAGTTATTTAAATCATTACATTGACATCATAAACTGTTGACTTGAACTAACGACGGTCAGTCAAAGACATCTTTTTCTGCGAGTCCAATCTTTGATACAGACACAGTTTTATCTCCTGATATCGTTTCAGATTAAATTTGATTGACATCGTGGGTTACGTGATTAACTGTTCATTATGTTGTCCGTCTACTTTCACAAGGACAAACTGTAGTTTTAGATCTTGACAGTGAGAACATGTTTTCTGGCCCTCACTTCTCTAACAGGGCGACCTGAGGCAGAATAAGCTTCATGTATTATCGTGTTGCCCTGAACGTAGGACACGATAAATAAAATATTAAAGATCAATATTCAGGCAAAGACAGCATAAACAGACACAAAGGAAATAAACTCAGTGGAAATGAGAAGGAGTCGGGAGAGAGTGAGAGTCCCTGACGACGACCGTCTTCTCCTCGTTTCAACAGAAAGGAGTTTCAAAGCGTTTCCAACTCAAAAAGTCTCCAGCTGAAAAACAGCTGTTGGAAACGGGGCGCAGGTCGTCTGGTAATCAGGTTCGTCCTGTTTTAGAGTCAGAGAGGTTCTGGAGGTGAAGATCCTCAGGAGGCCTGAAAGTTTAGGAGTCTAATCATCTGACTGAGAGTCCAGCAGTCCTTTTCTTTCTCTCAGGCTCCTCCTCTTCACCTCCCTCCTCACCCCCTCCTCACCTCTCCCCTCCTCCTCCTCACCTCCCCCCCCTCCCTCCTCCTCCTCCTCCTGCCCCTCGTCTCCACCCTCCTCCTCCTCCTCCTTGTAGCAATGTAAATAAACAATTTCCTCACAATCCCGTTCCTTCAGAGGGAAATTTCACTGTGAGGAGCAGCTCAGGTCTCCTTTCATCAGAGAAGGTCTATACCTCCGTACTGAACAGCCCTCAGTAGTGTGTGTGTGTGTGTGTGTGTGTGTGTGTGTGTGTGTGTGTGTGTGTGTGTGTGTGTGTGTACCTGGGAGCAGGCTCTGTTGTGGTCCAGGCGGGTCAGACAGGAGAAGTTCTCTTTGGGGATGGATGGAGCGGACTTGGAGGCGATCAGACAGTTGGTGTTTGCCGGGTTTCCAACAACCACGACCTGAAAGACATGTGAGTGAAACAGCTTCATGAGACGGGCAGCGTCTCAGCTCCATCAGCCATCACACGGTCAGACAGACAGTCAGTCAGATAGACAGTTAGTCAGACAGACAGTCAGTTAGTCAGACAAGTCAGACAGACAGACAGTTAGTCAGACAGACAGTTAGTCAGACAATCAGACAGACAGACAGTTAGTCAGACAGACAGTTAGTCAGACAATCAGACAGACAGACAGTTAGTCAGACAGACAGTCAGTCAGACAAGTCAGACAGACAGACAATCAGACAGACAGACAGTTAGTCAGACAGACAGACAGACAGCGCCCTCCTCAGGGACGTATTAGTCTGTTTAAGAAAGCCTGTTTTGATGTAGAAGTTCATCTGAAGGCAGTAAAACCTGCAGCTGCTCTTTTAAAAGCTGTTTTTTTCCAGACTTCTGCTGTGCTTTGTTTCATACGTGACCTCAGACCTGAACCCCTAAAAACACAGTTTATCTCAAAACGCTCTTCTGACCAATTTCCCCACAAATCCTCACTGGAAGTGACAAACAGACATTTCGGGGGATTCTGGACGAAGACACAAAAAATTCACGTCCGTGTTCGTCTTCTTTGTTTCTCGTTGATGTGTCGTCACTCGTCAGAAACCGTGAATGGCAACATGGAAATGTGTTTTGACAGATTGAGTTGGATTGAGAAGCATTTTAAGGCTAAAATAATAATATTCCCATTATGAGATGACGTCAGATTGTTTTGGGAAACGGGCTCGTTCAAATCGGCAGGTTACATTTTGGATCTGCGTATTTCCTGGTGACAGATTTGTGAAGTTCCACTGATAAACCTCGAGGCAAATCAAAGTTGATTTAAAAAGCCCAACAGTTGGCTGACTGGATAGAAAGTTCTGAATCCAACAATGAACATTCACGGTGTTCGTGCAGCGCTGATCTGGGTTTGACGCTCCGTCATCGTCACCTCTCCATCCACTCTGGAAATCCCACTGAGCCGTCTCCAACAATAACATCTGAAAATATTCAACCTGGTCTTGATGTGCATGAAATGCCTCGTGGTAAAAAACAACAACACTCGTAGCTCAGCCTGCTTCTGACTGCTCACTTTTCTTACTTCCAACTTTATCCAGGATCTCACAAACAACACGGAAAATAAATCAAACTACACAAGTTTAACAATCGCTATATCCAAACATGAATTATCAACAGTTAATCCACCAATAAAACACGATCATCATGATAATATGTGTCTCGTTGTAGAGACACATATTACAGCTGATCACAGATCTATTATATGATACAGGGGGATACTTGGAGTTTGTGTTTTATAATTTGAGCTGCTGAAGCTACTGAAAGCAAAAAGCAAAAGATTTTGATGTGATTTGATTTGATGTGATGTGATGTGATTTGATGTGATGTGATGTGATTTGATTTGATTTGATGCTGGATTCACCTCAAAAAGTAATAAAGGAAAAGAAAATGTGAGAAAAATGATTTTTCCTGTAGTTCCAGCTGGTGGAGTTTCAATCAGCCACTTTTACCATTTTACAGATCAACTGTGGAGGAGAAAATGATGTTTTATTTCCTGAATGCTTATTTTCCTAATGTGTTTGGTGCAGGACTGACTACCTAAAAGGCCCCACAGTGTTCACACCAGGCTGTTTTCTTTTCTCCTTGTGAAACGCTGACCTTTGACCTCAGGCTCCACCTCTTTCACCCTCCACTCACCCTGGGCCTCACGGGGCTCCCTGCTGACCTCCATGTTATGAACTCACACACTAACACACACGGTGGAAGTGTTTGAGGACGAATCGTGAGCTTTCGAACAGCAGAGAATCGGCTGACTTTGTTGAGGAAAAGACGCCGTGTCAGCACTTTCATTTCCTGTGTGCATCAGCTGCAACTGGCTTCTTTTAAAAATCACTATTAGCAGCTAAAACCGTGAAACAATAACCCCGTAGTACGTTGATTTCTGACTGATATAGAGTCACGATTTGATGTGGGACAAGCTCTTCAACAACTACACGCCTCGAATGAAATGCAACGTGACCAGATAAAAAACGAGTGAAGTGTCACCTTGACGGTCTTCTTGGCGTACTTGTCCAGGGCGGATCCCTGCGCCTTAAAGATGGCCACGTTGGCCTTCAGCAGGTCCTTCCTCTCCATGCCCTCCTTCCTGGGCATGGAGCCCACCAAGATGGCGGCGTCGATGTCCTTGAAGCCCACCTCCACCTTGTCGGTGGGGATGACCTCTGCGGGGGAGGAGCAGAGTGTTTATCATCATTATTGAAGATATTTATTTGGACTATTTACAGATGTCAACATGAATGTTTTCACGGTAATCTTGGATATTTATGATCAACCTGCTGAGAATGATCTGCTCAGAACAAAGGCCCGCTGGAACATATTGATAAGGACAACAGGATGTATTGGCACTGATGAACCATCCTCCTCTGCGTCCACATTGTCTGCATGACTTCCTGTCAACTTCATGTTGTTTACGTTCACATACTCTTCAAATGAGATGTTTATTTCTGCTGTTTGCTCCCTTGATTCTGTGATCTTTACATCTCATCTTTGAAGGTAAACACGTTTCATTCACACTCTTCCTCTTGATGCAACAGGCTTCATCCCAGTGACTCCACCCCCCTGATAAACTCCTGACACCTCGGCTGATACTGACCATAAGACTGACTGCTTGTTAGACGTAAGCCGGCTGCTATCAGACTGAACTGAACTGAACTTCAGCCGGAGGTTCACTCCTCCTCCTGGTCATTGTTGTCCCGCCACTGCTCTGATTGGCTGCTGTGGAACCTGAACCACCAGCCAACCAGGAGCCTTCTTTCAGACACTCCCTCCCCCTCCTCCTCCTCCTCCTCCTCCTCCACCACACAGCAGCAGCAGAGAGGAGGCTTCAACACAGAGGTTAACAAGGACAAATAACACACACACACACACACACACACAGTCGGCTCACCCCTGAGCAGCGGGAGGGCGCAGTCCTGCAGCTCCATGACGACTCCGTCCAGCACCGGCAGCATGGGGGGGATGTCGAGCAGGATCAAGATGATCGGCTGATGACAGGTCGGAGAACGGAGACGTCAGCATCACAGTCACATAATTAACAGGTGGTGACACCAGCGGTCAGCGCTGCTTTAACATCCAACACAAGGTCCTTTCAAGGACGTCCAACGTGTCTCCTGCCCACATGAGGGACTCATAAAGGTCTTGTTGTTAAAACAGCAGCACGTTAGTGGAAACAAGTTCTTCAAGTTTCACATAAACTCACTCAGCGAAATCAAATCTAAAATGAATAATCACCTCATTCTGACCACGCCTCAATAAAGCTACTTTTCTTTTCTAAAATATGTCCTTCCAAACCTCCGGAGCGGTTTCATGTGGAAGGTTTGCTTACAAATTTCTACAACTTTTTATGATCCTCATGTCAGTTTTTAATAAATGCATTTCTATTGTGTGTTTTCAAGGCAATGAAACTCAAATTTTAACCCTTCTCATTAACCGTCTGATTTCTTTATTAAATCTGTTACGACGGATTAAGACGTTGTTTTTGTAATTTTACGGCACCATATATTAAACTGAAATATACATTGAAGAAAAAAACATCTTCAGTATTTCCAGACTTTTACTGACTATGATGTCACTATGTATTTACAGATAGGACCATTACTGAGTTTTACTGGACCTGTGTATGTTTTCACTCTTTTTCCTTAATTTTGGTCATTTGATACACACTGCGCACAACATAACATATGAACAGATTTTATGACCTTAATAATAAACTCCTGTTTCATAACATGCGAGTGTTTCCCACAGGTTGAGGATGTCCTTGTGGTGTTGGGCAGGACAGCGTGTGATCGACATGCACGCAGACACTCAAGCAGTTCAGCGTGGGACAGTGTTGTCCAGGTCATTTTCAGTGGCTTCAATTTACTGATGTTCAAGACCTCACATGCACACATGCGCTGCCACACACTGGATGTAAAATGGTTCCGATGCAGAAGTGTCTTCAGCTGCAATACCCCCGAGTGCCACTAGAGGTCGGCTCCATAAAGCCTCTGGTGGTTGCTGCTTGAGCGCTACTCAAACAAGTGTATGACCAAAAAGTAGTTAGTTTAAATACAGTGTAATGGAAATTGCTGGTAAACTAAACAAAACACACTACAGTCTCTGTTTTCCACCCAGAAGTGTCGTTGCTTGCATGGAAGCTCCTCCTTCTTTCTGCAGCCTACATGTTTTTTGTTTTTCAGGTACCAGTGAGAGGCTGAGAGCGCATCTCATTCGTCTTCCTCATGTTTTCAGCAAATCGTGATGCATTAACTAGTGAGGCATCTTGAAAAACGATGACCTCATCTCTCACTACGGGCTCTGATTGGCCGACACTGGTCCCAGGCCTTCAGCTGAGTTTTTCTTGTGAACTTTATGATTCCCTTTAATTCAGCCTGCGTTACATCCACAAAGCACCTCTCACTTCAGCCTGGTCTTTTCTGGTTCTTTACGCTTTTACTGCTCTTCATATCTTTTAAAATGATTCAGTAGCTCCTGATAAAAGTTTCACATCTCTAGCTGAGCCTGATCCTCAGCGTCGATATGTTTTTTTTTAAATCATATATTCAGTTTTTGACAATACAATGACCCCTTTCTTCTTCTTCTTCCCTCCATCTTCTGATTGGTTCTCCGTCTAAGCTGAAGACATGCCACCAGTAATGCATGTTCATTATTCATGGTAAGTCCGTTACGTAACACTTCCACAGTGAACCTCCCAGCAGGCCGTGCAGCGATCAGGTTCAGGGGGAGAGGGGGCTCTGATGCTTCTGAAGATTATGTAATCAAAAGCTCAGGCCGAGTCTTACCTGGTCCTTCCCGAACACATCTCCCTTGGCGATGCTGTACAGCAGGGAGTAGGCGATCTGACCAGCAGCGCCGGTCACCACAACACGGATCGGTTCAGCCTGGAGGAACAGAAACAGGAGGGGTTCATGTGTGCCAATGACCCAGATAAATAACTGGGGTGGGTGAAGTAACCACAACTGGTTGGAACAGTCTGCATGTTTCTTTTCAAAGTAGAAAGCATATTAACAGATTGAACCCTGAAGCTGCTCGTCCACAAGGCCTGTATCACCAGACTCCATTCAGAAAACAGTGCAAACTACAATGACCTTGCATGCCACCAGGAGGAGGCGCATCAAATACATATGCATCAAATCAAATAAAGCAGCAGATAAACTTCCCCCATTGCTCTCCTCCTTTCTGACACACACACAACTCGATGGATGAAACGAGGCAAACTAGGAGGAATAAGTGCTTATCTGAAGTACGACACGTGCTGCAGACAAGCCGGAAGAAAGGTTGTTTCCTGTTTATTCAGAAATCACCTTATATCACGTCCTAACTGGCTCAACTTGTCTTACGAGCCGGGACTCGTTAAACTGACGTGTTTGTGAGGCGAGGTTCGGTCTGATGGGGCTCCGGTGGCCGGCGGGACAGGACAGGACAACAGGACAGGACGACAGGACAACAGGACAGGACAACAGGACAGGACGACAGGACAGGACGACAGGACAACAGGACAGGCCGCGGACGTCACAGGCCGCGGAAGCCACGCCACCGCAGCCCTTTTATTAAAATGGAGGCAGAAGTATTGATGTTCTGTCGTCCAGCTTCAACGTGATAATCAGATTTGCACCACCGATGATATCGTTGCATCTTCCGACTTTCATTGAACCGCCGTTGCTGTTGGAAACTGCGCAGCCAGCTGCGGACAGCCGCCATTAAACACTGGAAATAACCCTTCAGGGTTTAAAACGACGCTGCCGCCCTCTGCTCAATGTCAACCGCGCTGTTCAACCGTACCGGGGAAACGGTTCAACCGTACCGGGGAAACGGTTCAACCGTACCGGGGAAACGAGCCTCCGAGAAGAGGACGGACATGGGTGTATTTCCGTCGTTACAGTAAGCAGATGGTTCATCTTACCATCTCTGGAGCGGATGAAGACGCGCTGGCTGTGCTGCTCGGAGTCGGACTGGACGGAGGTCACCTCTATCCCTGTTGTAGTCAGGAGGGGAACCAGCGCGACCCGCTCACCGCGGGACTTGTAGTCGTCTTACGATGCCGATGCAGGCGTTGCTCCAGCCGTTTTGCTGCTAAGAACACATTCTCCCATAATGCACCGGTTCCCGTCAAACCACGCCCACCAATACCAAATACGGTAGACGATTTTTCTCAAAAGCGCCTTTTTTAAAAGAGCATCATCTGGGAGCTGTGGCGCCATCTGGTGGCCAGCAGCGGAACTGCATCACGTGTCATGCAGCGGTGACAGGTTTGACACGGATGTTGTTATTTACTGAATTGTAAAGAATTCAATGACTCTAAATGTTTCTCCAGATGTTTATGACTAATCTGACCACAAAAAAAGCCCAAATCGTAAAGTATCAACCTCAAAAAAAGAAGGAAAACCCTTGAAAAGTCCTCAAAAACCACACATTACTGAAGAATCCACTTTTAAGGACCTAAAGAAACCCTGAAAAACTCATTGGTGTCACGTGACAGGTATCAACACCCACAGGACCTTTTCACCCCCCACGACTCCTGAAACTCCCTCAACAACCTCCTGAAGAACATTCTCCAAGGATACTCTCAGTGGAGCCAGTGGAGCCACACAGAAACCCAGAAACAAGCCTTGTGAATATTCAAATGACCTGAAATATAAATGGGCAATCCTTCTTCTGAAGAAAACCTCTCCCAGAAATCTCCTTAAAAACTTGTGAAATGAAGAACCGACATTAACCCCCCCCCCCCCACCCCACCCCACCCCAAAACAACCCCCAACAACAGTTACAGGAAGTGATGCTTCTTAAGGACCTCCTCATGAAATATATAACAATTACAGGAATTTAATTTAGTTTCATCTAAATATCTGGCAGATTGATTTGGACACAAAAAACTTTTTTCTGGGGGAATTCAGACTCTCATGTCCAAATCCTCCCGTTACCACGGTGATTGATTCCTGACTTCTGCTGCAGTCGAGGTAAATGTTGTTTTAAAGCACTAAAATCTGCATTCTTTGTTGAGCAGCTGCGTGTTTGAAGAGTCCAAAGGAGAGGGGAACAACATTTACAGACAACTCTCTGGATTCATCTGGATGATTGGTTTTTTTGTTTTAAATCAGGGTCAAAGGTGAAAGGTCAGTGAAATGACGTTCACTCCCCCAGACATACAGGAAGTCACCGGGTTCAGTTGCCAGCTCCTTAAGTTCCCTGTCGGCAGGTCATCTGCAGGAGGTAAGTCTTCCCAGAGCTGTCTGATCTGCCCATGGACAGTCAGGAGGTCAGAGGTCAAAGACACAATTTGACTGTATAATAAAACCTGCACAAGGACTACAGATACATGAATACTGGCCTACAGCTTGACGACCTCAACAACCGATAACCTTCACCGGTTATTATTTGATGTCACCTGATAAACGTAAGAAATTATTTGTTTGAAAAATACAAAAAGTATGTCAAGGACACCGGCGGCCATGTTGGATCTGTGTGGTGTCTGCCGGGCTCAGTTTCCGGAGCTGAAGCGGTTCTGTGCTGCAGGAGCTGACCGTGGTGCTGATAATCTGCAGACACGTGGAGCAGTACCGGAAACCCAGTAATTCAGCCTTCAAAATAAAAGCACAAACCTGCTGCTTTATTTGAAGATGGTGAAGAAAATATGGTGTTTCTGTTTTTTTAAACATAAAACCAAAAACAGTTTTATTCATGTTTTTTTGTACTTCTTCACTTGAATGCAACTTTTTTTTTTTTTTATTGCATTAGGGAAAGTAGTTCAGTTTAAATAAACATGTATACGATTTAATCTTGATTAATTTTTATTTGTCAAAAATATTTTCAGGACTAATTAATTCCTTCTTTTTCATTTCTACCAGATCAACATCTTTGAACAATCAATGTACAACTGTATAAGTACAGTCATTTTAAAAGAAGACAAATATATGTACATTTTTATTCAAGCAAGTGTCCAACAAGCAGACACGATTACCTTTCTGAATAAAACTAGAATCTCTTTATTCATCATATTAGATTGCAATATTTTTTGCAGTTTTTGAACTCTAGCAGTATTTTTTAAAATTTTTGGAAAAACAGTGCAGTATAAAATCATGGTCATGCCAATCTATTCATTCCAATTATGGAAGAAAAAAAAGGGAAAAAAATACAAATAGATGAAAAGTTATGGAACAGATAGTCATGTTGAATCGTTATTATTAGACGATAAGTCAAAACCAAGATGGTAATTCAACACGTGCACCTCAAGTCATACATTTGAGATAAATTAGCAGACACAAGGTCAGGTTTGGCACAGTAAGTCGAACATGAAATATTAAGTACATGTTTTAACTGATAAACATTATACTTTTTTACTGTAGTATTATTGCATCTTTCATTCCCAACAATTGATCACTGTCATTTTTCGGGCTTCTGCAGCAGTTGGAGGTTGTAGTGAGGGCCTCGCCCTTCCTCAACATAAACATGACCAACCTTCTACTGTAAGTGATTCCTTAATGCAGAGCAAAGGTTTGGAGAATGTCTGTATTAAAACTATGATAATAATTACATTAAATAAATGTATATATTTAAATATATGTCAAATATAAACTTTTAACACTTTTTAAAAATAATTCTGTACTTTGTAGTTTTTTTTATTACATTTTAATTTCTTAATATATTGACAATGTAATGTTTTACAAATATTCTATTTTCAAATATAATGCGTGAGGATTTTTAAGGTAAACTTGTTTAAAAAAAACAGTTAATCCGAGGGCTTTTATTTTGAAGACACAGAGCGGATGTTGTTGTGTTTACGCTGCCTGACTTCCCCCCTGTCACTGCACGCTGCCAAAGCTGATGTGAGGAGATGACTCACTGAATTAATGATGACAGGGTCAGAAAAAGACGCTATTTGCCGAGTTGTTTCACTCCGACTCGGTGTCGAGAGTCCGGAGACCATTTTCACACCGAAAGTCGCGCGTGGGAACACGGCCGTCCCACAGCTGTTCGTTCACCGCTGCAGCTTCAATAAACAACCGCGAGATACCTGAAGAAACATGTACTGACGGGGGGGAGGGGGGGCTGGTTACGGTCAGGTCCACCGTTAACGGTGCACATGAAGGGCGCGCGGTCAGCTCCGTCGACGCACGTTCAACTCACCTGCGAGGACACCGCTCGCGCCACCAGGTACATGGAGGTCAGTAGCGTCAACATGGTCCCGCCGGCGTCCTGTTGTCCTCTTTGCAGCTGACGTCCTCTGGAGCAGAAATGGCGCCTCGACCCAACTCGGTACCGGGAGGAAAGACGGATAGAGAGAGACAGGTGGCGTCTCACGGAGGAAGAGAGGGAGACAGGCGGGTGCCGTACCTCCTGTCCCCGGGACCAACTCACTCCTCCACCCGCTACCGGTGCAGACGCACGCACGCACACGCACGCACACCCGCCGCAGTCCGTCTAGTCCCTTAATAAGATTTTGAGGACGCAAATAGCCTCCAGACCGGACTGCCAAAGCTTTGTGTGGTCAAAGGTGCAAAACAATAGCAACGCAGGAAACTCCAACACCGTCAAAAGAGCATCGGGACACTTATATAAAGTACAGTAGGTGACGTCACGGCAGGGGAACCAGACATCATGGCTGCTCTAAAATAAACAGGAGAACAGCAGGAATATAAGTGCAGGTGCTCCTCCACAACCAGGAGGCTGGAGAGTTCCTCTGAGTCAGGAAACGGAAAGAAAGATTTGAACTCTTTATTGCAGCGATGGTAAAATGGTCGGTACTTATACAGCTCTTTGTCACTTTAGCACTCTCAGAGGTTATTTTACAGTTTGCTTCCCATTCATTCACTTACACAGACATTCAATTCAATTTCATTTCATTTATATAGCAGCACATTTCAGGGCACTTAACATAGTAAAGTCCTTATAAGATTACAGAGAGACACCCAACAATTCAACAAGTCCCCAGTAAGAAACAACGTCCTTCAGCAGGAAGAAAAAGTGCTGTATTGAGTGACATTTTGGCCGTCGCCATCTTGACTTTTTTTTGTTGGAGCCATAAAGTGACCATATTTGGAGGAGCTGGGGAGGAGGGGTGGAGCTTGGATTTGGGTTCCCTTTAAGGCCTAATATCTCATTAATTATGGAATTATTTTCAGAAGGTGCACTGATGACTGGAAGTCAGCAACGGACACCATAACGACTGGCAGAAAAAAAGTTCCTGACTTCGTATCTGGTGAGAGAAGGTGATGCTTTTTGAATAGGAGTCTTATTAAATTGAGATTTTTTTTTGGAGCCAGCCCCTCGTGGCCGTCAGTGGTATTGCACTTTAAGGCACTTCCGCATTGGCTTTACTTTTCAGACTTGGAGAGTACATTCATTTTTACATACAACAACAAACAGTGCACTCACACTCAAGTGGCAGTGCCCTCTAATAATAAATCAGGTGATGTTGTCATGGGAACATGGGATGTATTCAGGGAGCTGCTGTTACAGGCCTCAAACATGAGTCGCCAGTAAGGAGAAGATACGTTTTGTACAGGAAGTCAGAAAAGAGACGTTCAGGCTGTTCTCCGTCTTTATTGAACAGAATATTATCTTTTCATTTGAACAAACTCTTATAACAAAATCACACAACCGACACAGCTTGAGGGCTCACGTGCTAACCCGCCGGAATAATACAATTAACAATCTACACATTCACTTACAAAATATGAAAAACAAGATATAAACAACATTACTCGGGCTTAACTGACATGAACAAAACAGTCTCAACTCATTCACAGTATCAGCATGGCGACACGACCAGAATGAACAACTTTCAACATTTAAATAACTTCAGGAAACCAATTTTTTATTTAGAAGCTAAACTGCAGTAAGGTTGCACATCAAGGAGCTTCAGCAGGGGTAAAAGAAAACGTAGATGGGACAGATAAGTTCCTAAACCCGACCAAACCAACTATTTACGACAGGAAACTTTGCCAAACAACATAGAGAAGACTTTTCAAATACTTAAAAATGCATTGTGATAATATGACAATCATTACTAACCTGTTTTGTGCAGGAAACATGAGAAAAGAGACGTTAGGTGTGTTTTCTTCACAGGCTGTTCTCTGAGGACCGGAAGTCCAACTCGTGCTCACCTGAGCAGACACTCCCCCTTGTGTCGCAATTGAGTAACTGCACCTTCAGAGTCATAGTTTAAAATCACTAACAATGCATTAAACGTGGGCCTTTTTTCAATAATAATGACAAAAACTACTTAACAATTGTGACCATATAGTTGCAGGCGTCACAATGCCACTTAGTCTTGCTGCTAATTTGTGCTAACCACTCTCGGTAATGCAAATAAGATATTCCCATTTTCCCCAAAAAAGCATTTTATCCCCCACTATGATATATAAAAGAGACGTCAATCAACCCTGAACCTCCACAAGTCAGGTTCTGTCTGAGGTACTGAGATGATGTGAAAGTCTCTGAAAATCAAACACAAGTCGTTGAGGTCATGTTAAAGTCACGGAGGTCAAATAAAAGTCAATGAGGTCATGTCCGAGTCACTAAAGTCATTTCTGGGTCACTGAAGTCTGGTGATGTATAAATCAGAGGTCACGTGATGTATAAATTACTGAGGTCACGTGATGTGTAAATTACTGAGGTCACGTGATGTATAAATCTGAGGTCACGTGATGTATAAATCTGAGGTCACGTGATGTATAAATCACTGAGGTCACGTGATGTATAAATTACTGAAGTCACGTGATGTATAAATTACTGAGGTCACGTGATGTATAAATCACTGAAGTCACGTGATGTATAAATTACTGAGGTCACGTGATGTATAAATCACTGAAGTCACGTGATGTATAAATTACTGAGGTCACGTGATGTATAAATCACTGAAGTCACGTGATGTATAAATTACTGAGGTCACGTGATGTATAAATCAGAGGTCACGTGATGTATAAATCAGAGGTCACGTGATGTATAAATCACTGAGGTCACGTGATGTATAAATCTGAGGTCACGTGATGTATAAATCACTGAGGTCACGTGATGTATAAATCAGAGGTCACGTGATGTATAAATCACTGAGGTCACGTGATGTATAAATTACTGAGGTCACGTGATGTATAAATCTGAGGTCACGTGATGTATAAATCTGAGGTCACATGATGTATAAATCACTGAGGTCACGTGATGTATAAATCTGAGGTCACATGATGTATAAATCACTGAGGTCACGTGATGTATAAATCACTGAGGTCACGTGATGTATAAATCTGAGGTCACGTAATGTATAAATCAGAGGTCACGTGATGTATAAATCACTGAGGTCACGTGATGTATAAATCTGAGGTCACGTGATGTATAAATTACTGAGGTCACGTGATGTATAAATCAGAGGTCACGTGATGTATAAATCAGAGGTCACGTGATGTATAAATCACTGAGGTCACGTGATGTATAAATCTGAGGTCACGTGATGTATAAATCACTGAGGTCACGTGATGTATAAATTACTGAGGTCACGTGATGTATAAATCTGAGGTCACGTGATGTATAAATCTGAGGTCACATGATGTATAAATCACTGAGGTCACGTGATGTATAAATCACTGAGGTCACGTGATGTATAAATCTGAGGTCACGTGATGTATAAATCTGAGGTCACGTAATGTATAAATCTGAGGTCACGTGATGTATAAATCACTGAAGTCATGTGATGTATAAATCAGAGGTCACGTGATGTATAAATCACTGAAGTCATGTGATGTATAAATCAGAGGTCACGTGATGTATAAATCACTGAGGTCACGTGATGTATAAATCTGAGGTCACGTGATGTATAAATCTGAGGTCACGTGATGTATAAATCACTGAAGTCATGTGATGTATAAATCACTGAGGTCACATGATGTATAAATCACTGAGGTCACGTGATGTATAAATCTGAAGTCATGTGATGTATAAATCTGAAGTCATGTGATGTATAAATCACTGAGATCATGTCTGAGTCTTTGAGGTCACATTAACGTCATAGATGTTACGTCCAAGTCACTGGAGTCAAATAAAAGTAACTCAGGTTACATAGAAGTAATATCTGTGTGTCTGAGTTGGTGTTTGCGTCACTGAGGTGAAGTCGAAGTCCTTCAGTCACTGAACACGTCAGACTGTTTGAGATCATGTAAAGTATGAGAAGTCATATCTGAAAATACTTTGACGTGAATATCTTGCATTCGCATTTAGACCTAAAAACGTAAAAGTACTTCAGTGTTGTAAAGTTTCCAAACATTTTGATTGTAGTAGTTGCAGGTGAAGCAGCTCACTCTGTCAGCTCAGTGACCGACTCATAAACATCCAGAGTGCAGTTTGACTTGAAGTATCCAACTCAAACTTCCCATAAATATTTCACACTCATGTGAGTTCCTGTAATTGAACGTGCTCCTGCCTGTTGACGGTGTTCACGATGTGGACTGATCCATGGATGTGTGTTTGTTTTGTCATTACTGGCCGGCATATTTGTGAACAGGTGGATATAAAAATAGTGGCAAGAAGCCGGCTGCCATCAGGACCGTTCTGTGAAATCCACGTGGATGAACAACCCACGGCGCCGAGTGTCTGATGCAGTCAGACGTGATGGTTGGAGGCGACTGGGTTTGGTCTGAAAAGTCACTGCGTACTTCTGTGAAGTTGAAGATTTTACAGCAAATTCACCTTTTTATTCTTTGTAAACAGATTATTGGTTTGGAGATCGGCCAGAGAGTTTGATAGACAGCCAGCTTTGTTTATAATGTTTGGATGATCACGTGATGCTGTTCATCTATTTATCTGTTTAATGTGGAAAATAAAAATGTTGGATGTTTGATCCATAAAAGATCAATGATACCTTTTCAGTTTATTAAACGTTTGCATTAATAGCTCCACTGGGGACACTTCATTTTTTTTTTACTCTATAATTCATTTAAAAAAAAGAAATTACATAACATACAACATTATAGAACATAGAAACACAATAATGTTCCTGAGGAAACTGTTGAGTTTCTCTATAATGCTGTAAAGTCTCAACCTCACTGTGTAAAATGTTGTGATTTGTCTTCTTTGTCTTTGACTTCTTGTCTGAATTATTTATGACATATTTATTTCGTTTTCCTACAGTTGTAAATTAGCCTTTTTTATCATTACTTTTAAAACATGCAAATGTAGTTATTAAACCAAAGAAAATGTCATTGTCAAAATAACTCATTAAAGACTCTTGACTGGAGCAGCAGAGTGATTTCCTTTGTTTACCTCACAGGTGTTCAGGTGTATTTCATGTTTGTCCAAATTCTCTGTCAACGTAAAACTTTCAGGGCGAGAAACTACAATAAATTCATGGAGTCATCCGGTAGTTACTTATTGCAGTTCACTTTGTTTTACTGTTGTCTTGCTCCTATTCTGATTCTCGCCAGCAGAGGGCGCTACGTGCATTAACATTGATTTTAGAAAAGGAGGTTCCTTCTTTTCGGAGGTAAATGTTGGCAGGCAGTTTGTGTTCAAAGGTTGGTTTTATAGTTCTCATGCATATCCACAGATTAATGCATCTCTTCCTGATGCAGAAATGCTTTTTTTGTTTTTAGCAACAACGGAAGTAACTTTTTAAAACACAGATTATTTAGCTCAGTTTCTTTTGGACAGCTGAAGTGTGCTTTGTTTCTTATTTTCTGTAATTGAAGCTGTTGTTTTATTTTTTAGGTTCATGAAAGATACAAGCAGCGTGATGTGAAAATAAATCCCTGTTGATGCAGAATATGACATTACCATGAAATGTTTACCTTTATTATACAGAGGGGGGTAAATATATAATATAATATAATATAATATAATATAATATAATATAATATAATATAATATAAGGGAATATTACATTTAGTGTCTCTCAGTCAGTGTTGCTGAATGTTTCATTGGCAGGATTTTTGAGACTTGACATTACAGTTTTAACAATAACCAGTGCCTTGTAATTTTGTCATAAATTTATATATGTAAATGCAAATATAAATTTATTATTTATCATTTTGTAACCATCCAATAACGAACTAATTGACACACAGTCTGAGCAGTCTGACAAAACACTGCTTTCCAAACACTCATCAGAGTAAACCAAATGATAACGAAATGTAAAGAAACCTATTTGGATCATTAGTAAGAAGAAACAAAAACCAAATTAAATTAGAATATTATCTATCCCTAAAAAGAGATTATAAATTGGTAGAATATCTCTCTACTGCCAGAGATTGAACTGGAGACTGATCATAACTAAGTACAGGCTCAGTGACCACAAATGAACAAGGAAGGCAACAAATCATGGCAACTAAAAGAAAAAACAAACGGTGTGTCGTCAGTGTTTGACAGGTGAGGCTGAGAAAGGCACGAACTTCATCCTACAAAGTAAAACATTCAATAAAGAACATTTACATTAACGAGTTCATGTCATGAATTATGTTTTTACATGAATCTCACCAGAAAATGTTGTCAGTAAAGATGTATTTTTCTACTTGTGTAGAGGAGATTGTGTAGAATCTGTTGATATCTGAACCAAGTTAGTGGGAAACTATATGACTCAGCAGTTTGAAAAAATATCTGAATGAATGACTCCGGGTGTCCGGGGGCCCAAACCAGGGACTCACACTCAGGACACACGGCCCTGGGATGTGTGATAATAACTTGGCTGTTAGCTAGGTGTTGGAGACAGTATAGAGATTAGCTGTGATTTCAAAACTGGACGAGTTGAAAGAGCTTTGTCGTACAGAGGAACGCCGGGTATCGTCAGAAAGGGTACGTTCTGCTTTTTATTGGGATATACAGCACGTTGTGAAGCGATCAGGACTTCAGGAATTATTCAATAAAAAGTAGTGTGTGTGGAGACGGACGCAGAGCTACATGTAGAGTGTAACAATGATTAAATCTGATGCGACTTCAAAGTCGATTTTCTCTGCAACGGTTCGAGTTATTGACATTGTTGGAAAGATCAAGCCGTGCGGTTTCATGGGAGAGACGCAGCAGCTCTCTGTGAAAAGACAAAACAAAATGAAAAACCTGCTTTCTGCTTCTTTGTCTGCCTTGACTTGACATGACTTTAAACAACGGGGCTGGGTTTAAACCCAGAACATCACGGTTCTTGCAGGACTTCTCCAACATGGGTGGTCCCACCGGGAATCGAACCTGGAACACTGTCAGGTGTTCAGCGCCCGGCTCCTCCAATACCAGCTCTCAGTACACCGGTGATCGGGTTGAACATGATGTAAACAGGCCTGTGAGTGAGAAACAATGCTGGCGATGACGTCCCTGCTCGAGTCCCGGCGGTGACTCGTCTGACCGTGAGGTGAAGTTTGAAATTCCTTCACGCAGTCGTCGCCGGAACGGACAATGTATGAGTAAGGCCGCCTCGAGTGATTTACACAGCAGGTCCTGACCTGCCAGTCACTCAGTCAGTCAATTAGAGTTCACATCCTGGACTGTAGAAATCAAAACAACCTCCATTTTCTTGTAATTATGGTTGGAGGTTAAAATCCTTCTTGGAGCTGAGGCAGCAGTTTTTCATGTTGCTGCCATGCTGTGATCTGTGTCTGTCTGCAGGACGTCAATTTTGTCCACACAGCAAATGCACCAACTACTCATGTGAAATTAAAGTAAACTGGCCGCTTCTTTCATCTCTCATTCTCGTTAAGCAGCTGCATATAGGCTTTTCTCTTTTAACAGGACAAACAAAGCAGCTCCACTTCTTCTTGTCAGGCGGTCGCCGTGGTGTCTTCTGGTGTGTTGGAGTGGATCATGTCTGCATACAGCCTCGTCGTGGTACATACAGAAGGGGAACATGTCTTTCTCCAGGGTCCTATGTTCCCCGGTTCACCTCGACCCATAACTCACAATAGCACATTATATTACATGACTAAAGCTGGGCAACTTCTTTTAAAGCTCCCATTATGTGTTATACTGAGCTATGACCCTGGAAACAGAGGAATGAATGTGTATAGAACCACATGAAAGTCCTCTATTTGGAGTCAGAGCCCACAGAAATCATAAACTGGCCTTAAAGCTCTATGAGGTTTATAGAACATTAAAATAAAGAAGAAAAATAGATGTTTAGGTCTTCATTAAAACCAGGAGACAAAAGTAGGAAACTGTCATTTTCTAAACCAAAAACGGGTAAAGATTATGTTACTGTTTTACAAAAAAAGACAACTGAATAATATTTCTTCTTTTTCCAGGTTAAAGGTCAATTTGATTCCAGTAGCGCTAACCTAACCAACATAGAAGCAGCATGAGAAAGGATTAGAAACACAAAGCCACAAACTAAATGTTGCTGGGAGTTATTTGCATAAGATTGTTTATATAAAATACTGAATTTTAATTCAATTATATATATACACCTAATGGCATTATAGTGAGAAACCAAAAATTCTACAATTCCCATATACATATATACATGTATGTATATATATATATATATATATATATATATACATATAGGTGGTTGATATATACACACACAGGGTAACTTAGAGAGGATCTGTGTCTGAACCTTGTCCTCTCACTACTGGTGTCCCTCAAGTCTCCGTCCTGGGTCCCCTCCTCTTCTCTCTGTACTCCAACTCTCTCTGCTCTGTCCTTCACTCGCATGTCTTTTCCTACCACAGCTATGCTGATGACACCCAACTGATCCTCTCTTTCCCAGATCTGAAACACAGGTAGCAGCATGAATCTCTGCCTGTCTGACTGACATCTCTCAGTGGATGTCCTCACACCACCTGGAAATCAACCTCCACAAGACCGAACTGCTCTTCCTTCCAGGGAAAGACTGTCCCACCCTCGACCTGACTACGACCTTCAACAACTCTGTTATCCCGACCCTGACTGATAAGAACCTCGGAGACACTCCACAGTCAACTCTCTCTTACTGCCAACATCGCTGCAACAACACGTTCCTGTAGATACATGCTGCACAACATCAGGAGAAGACGTCCTCTTCTCACTCAGAAGGAGGTCCAGGTTCTGGTCCAGGTTCTGGTTCAGGCTCTGGTCATCTCACATCTAGACTACTGTAACTCCCTCCTGGCAGGTCTACCTGTTAGTGCCATCCGACCTCTGCAGCTCATCCAGAATGCAGCAGCTCGACTGGTCTTTAACCTCCTAAATTCACTCCCACTACTCCTCTCCTCCTCCTCCTCCTTCTCGTCCTCCTCCTGCTACTGCTCCTCCTCCTCCTCCTCCTCTTCCTCCTCTGCTCCCTTCACTGGTTACCAGTAGCCGCCCGCACCGTTTCCAAACATTGGTACTTGCGTACCGTGCTGTGAACAGGTCGGGTCCAGTCTACATCCAGGACATGGTCCAACCCTACATCCCAACCCGTTCACTCCGCTGCTCCTCCTCCTCCTCCTCCTCCTCCTCCTCCTTTACCTTGAACAGTAGAACTTTAGTATCTTAAAATAGAACTTACTGATAGAACTTTGTAGTTTGGCTTTCTGGAAGAAATTATATTTTCTTGATTCCTGTTGTTCTGGTTTGAACCCTCATGGTTGAAATATATATATATATATATATATATATATATATATATATATATACATGCCAGCCCCAAGCACTCCTAGAAGGAAAAAGAAAATCAAACTTAACTCAAGTGCAATATTATGGGAATTCAATTCTTGGGGGAAAAAACAAAAGCAGTTTAGTTAAAAAAAAACAACAGGGAAATTAACACCAACAAAAGTGCTCTAACTAAACAATACCACAGAAATAAAGAAACACAGAACAGCTACCGATCACTGGCCATCTCAATGTAGCACTCAGACACCAGAAGGGAAAAGCAGGCTGACAGCAGCTCATCTGGTGCTGTCAGCTTTTATACCCGGCCTAATGGCTGATCCAGGAAGTAGGAGGTGCCAAGTCCTGTCTGAACCTACAGCAGCTCAGGAGGGACATTTCCTCAGTAGCTGCAGGACAAACTCCACACAGAAAGGCCCCCGGCCGAGGTTCGAACCCACAACCTACCTGTGAGGCTCACCGCTGCACTGCTGTGCCCAGCACCAGCAAAAACTGGAAAAGCAAATCATATTATTCTGAGTTCATATGTTATTGATTGCAGTGCGAGAAATGTGCTCTCAAAACTGTTTTATTTTATTTTTTATTACACAATAAAGACACAACAATACCTTCATAATTCCTGAGCAGGGAACGGACGTACAGATGGATGGAGCCTGAAACACCTCCGGCCAATCAGAGGAGGCACGCTGAGTCAGCTGTGTGTTCTGCACATGAAGGCTGCACGCTGGAAATATTAATCATCAGCTGGTGTTGACGAGCGTCTCTTTTCCACTTCGGCCGTCTCTCCAGGTTTGACAGCTGACGCGTAAACAAAGTGCTGCGGCGTGGAGGCCCGGTCCGGTCCGGTCCGGTCCGGCCCGGCCGGCTCGCTCACCACAGCCCTCATTACTCCACATTGTCTGTCCTCCCTGCCCCCGCTTTGCCTGTCAGTCACAGACAGATGCCTGAGGACGGGGATGACGCCCACGCACACACAGGTACGACACACACACACACACGACACACACACACCCGACACACACACACACACACACACCCGGCACACACACACACGACACACACAGGTACGACACACACACACACGACACACACACACCCGACACACACACACACACACACACCCGACACACACACACACGACACACACAGGTACGACACACACACACACGACACACACACACACACACACACCCGGCACACACACACCCGACACACACACACCCGACACACACAGGTATGACACACACACACACACACCCGACACACACACACACACCCGACACACACAGGTACGACACACACACACACCCGACACACACACACCCGACACACACACACCCGACACACACAGGTACGACACACACGACACACACACACACGAAACACACAGGTACGACACACACACACACACCCGACACACACAGGTACGACACACCCGACACACACACACCCGACACACACACACACACACACCCGACACACACACACACACACACCCGACACACACAGGTACGACACACCCGACACACACACACCCGACACACACACACACACACACCCGACACACACACAGGTACGACACACACACACACCCGACACACACACACCCGACACACACAGGTACGACACACACACACAGAGAGAGGGAGAGAGAGAGAGATACACACACACACACACACACACACAGAGAGAGGGAGAGAGAGAGAGATACACACACACACACACACACACACAGAGAGAGAGGGAGAGAGATACACACACACACACACACACACACACACACACACACACACACACACACACACACACACACACACACACACACACACACCCGACACACACACACCCGACACACACAGGTACGACACACACACACACCCGACACACACACACCCGACACACACAGGTACGACACACACGACACACACACACACCCGACACACACACACACACACCCGACACACACACACACCCGACACACACACACCCGACACACACAGGTACGACACACACGACACACACACACACGAAACACACAGGTACGACACACACACACACACCCGACACACACAGGTACGACACACCCGACACACACACACCCGACACACACACACACACACACCCGACACACACACAGGTACAACACACACACACACACACACACCCGACACACACAGGTACGACACACACACACACCCGACACACACACACCCGACACACACACACCCGACACACACAGGTACGACACACCCGACACACACACACCCGACACACACACACACACACACCCGACACACACACAGGTACGACACACACACACACCCGACACACACACACCCGACACACACACACACACACACCCGACACACACACAGGTACGACACACACGCACAAACCTTTAGCGTTACACGATGAATTGGAGGTATTTTGCAGTCAGACTTAAACATAGTTGAAAATCAGGAATAAATAATGTTCCAGTGTTTGGAAATCATCTCTTTTCTCCCGAATGATTTCACGTATCAAAACAGCCGTGTGTTTGGATGACGTGTGGATGACAGGTGGACAAATGGAAGCACTTCAGCACCAGACTGCAAGCACCTGTTTTTGGCTCGTTACATAATTGGGAAAACAATTGTGAAGTCTTTAAATGTATTTCCTTGAAGACAGTGGAGACAAACCCACAGTCCACAGTCCACAGTCCACAGTCCACAGTCCACAGTCCACAGTCCCATACTGACATGAAACAGAAGAATTTGTAACAGGACGCATGACTGACATAAATAAATAATTTGCTCAATTTCAATTAGAAAAGAAAGTTACGCCTGCTGTCACACAAACAGCAGCAAAGACAAGACGTTGTGCACCGGATTACTGGAGTCCTGTAGCACTCATCACTCTGCATTTGATATATTTAATAAGGTTGTACAGGTGTTAAATTATAACACGTATTGTTTCAGTCAGTCTGAAGGAGCATTCGCTGCAGGAGTGACTCGTGTTGCGTTCACTGCCCCGTTCTGTCACTTCCCTGTCGGTGCAGTTACACACATGCAGAGAGAAACACGCTATAACATATATACAGCAAGTTTACAGCACACTCAATACTGAATGCTGATGTTGCAAATTAATTCAGACAGTTCAGAAATCATTTTGCAGCCGGCCTTGACAGTAAATCTATTTTTTACAAACCTACCCACTACGACCACTTTACGTCAGCTGACTACAAAAAGTACCAAAATGATTTGGGAAAAAACCTGAATTGTTCTGTTTTGACACATACTTTGTCAGATTGCATGAAAATAGAATTTCAGCTGCAAAAGAAATCTATTTGGAGAAATTTCACAATTCAGAATTCAGCTTGCCTTCTCCAACAGCCCAGTTTCAGGACTTTTACTGCATGTCAAAATGAAACATAGACATGTTTGGCAGCTGTACAGCGATGTCGCTCAGGAAGACGTGCAGCTATGCTGCAGAACCAGACTCCATGGAGGGAGATAGGTGGTTGGTAATATTTCCCATGACCGTGAGCGTTGGTCGTAATTACAGCCGGCAGTGAAGCTGTTTTTCAGCACCTCGGATTGTCAGGACAGGAGGAATGTGGGGAATGCGGTTTTCTGCCTGTGGAGGTGGATATGAGCTTTCATCGGCCCTCCGCTGAACTTATAAGGACAAACGAGTCCATTCGGTGGTCTGAACCGACTGAGACCATTTCCAAATTCGGCTGGCGTCAGTGCTGCAGCTCGCCGCTTGTTTGTTATGTCTTGTGAACCAACGATGTGGGGATTAAGAATATTTTCAGGACCTCGCAGCGCCACAACAACGCAGACAGCAAAGAGGAAATGCGATTGGATCGGACTGCCGGTTTTTTTCAGTCGGTTTCCGGGTTGCTGCTCGTGGAAACAAGGGACACTGTGGGAGCTCCTCGTGACCTCAGGTTGAACCCAGCGTTGGTGATCTCACCATGATGGCCAGTTATTCACCATGATGGCCAGTTATCTCCTCCCCCTTGCGTGACTCAGATAACAGAGGCAGGTGGCCCGGGTGTCTCCAAGCCGCCTCCGCCTTCCTTCTCGCCCCTATAAACCCAACACCCGGCCGCCATTTTGGAGCCTCTCCGGGTAGTTACGAGGCACCTGCGGTATCTCGACCCGGTGGCGGTTGGCTTTGTTCATCCGCTCCTCGAGTCCGCCCTGCGAGCCGCATCCGTCGGCGGGTATCTCAGCGAGGGGCGACGTGTGCTCGGTCACATTCCTTTGGGGATTTGCGGAGCGGATCGGAGAAACTCATCTCAACCCGGGATTAAAACTCGGAGCCTGTTCAGATGCTCCGATAGCAACCGCTGGCTGCTTCCCTTCACTCGTCTTTGTTTGTCATGGGAAAGTCGGGCTGATGGCAACAACACGGGCTGTTTGTTGAGAAACATATGTCACTTACATTTGGGTACTGTAGACTACCCCCCCCCCCCCCACACACACACACCACCAACACCACCTCAAAAAAATGTATCAGTGGAGCTAGAAAACCCGTCACTTAGCTCTGAAACCTTGTCAGAGTGCCAGCACTTGGCAACCCTTTGGGATAATTAGGACCAGTCACGCCCCCCACCCCCCCACACACACACACACACACACACACTCCCCCCCCCACACACACACTACCCCCCCCCCCCCACACACTACCCCCCCCACCCCCCACACACTCCCCCCAATGCTCCCTGGCAACACTATCTGCGACGTCTCTGCTTCCTTCACTTCTCCTGCCAATCACACTTACACCACCATCTGCCTGGAACGGCACTGATAGAAAACGCCCCAAAGTGCTGGTGCCGGGCCAGAGACGCTCTCCGTGCGCTGATTAATGTTTAATGGGGAAATGACGAGTCTTCGTCTCGGTGACGCTCACCCTCCTCAGAGTCCGACAGATGAACACAACAACGTGAGGAATTCTCCGTCTGTCACCTCAGATCACATCACGACGTCGGCCCGGGTCAGAGGGCCGAGTTCAAACACCTCATCGTGTAATAATGGCTCAAATCAGCATTATGACTTTAATCAACCTTTCTTCTCATACTGAGACGTAACAAAAATAGAAAGTGGGCAAAATTAAAGCATGTGAGAAGTCACAAATATTCACAGATTTCTTTTAATTTTCTTTTTACTGTGGTAACTGTTCCTTTAATATTTATAAAGTGTAGCATCCCTTGTGTTTAGTGTTGGTGAATGGAGCTTCAGAGGAAGGGTGGTTACATGATTTTCTTTTATTAATGTCATGCATCACCTTAATGTGTATTAATCCCTGGAAAAATATATTTCTCTGTTTGTGTATCTAGTGTTTCTATATCACAATATATTTTGATATTGCAGCATAACTTTAGCTGAACTATGAGTTATATTAATATCTCCCCCTGCATAGGCTATAAAACATCAAATGTATTGATATTTGGTCAGAGCTGACCAATATGTTGTTGATTGATATCAGTGAATCAGCCGATAAATAATGTCAGTACTTCTGTACTCCATTCAGGAACAGTACTTCCAGTACAAACCGTACTTTATCCAGAGACAAGTTTATTTCTACTATGTGACATGTAAGAAAAAAAAAAAATCGATCAACATTTTGTTTTGAGTTTTGTCTGAAATCCAGATGCTTTTTAAATTAATTTTATTTTTTGGACAAATACAGAAAGAAGCCAACTGAAATAAATGATGTTGAAGATAAAACCTAATAAATTCAGCTTTAAGAGTTCCCTAAACTGATTAATGTAAACAGACAATATCAGGACCATCAAATGATGTTCAGATAATTAGTGTGGATGATTTTAACAGTTTATGAGAGGTGGATTCACATTTTTAAAACCATGTTTTCACCTTTTCTTCAGGAGTTACTGACTTTTATCCATTTGAAATTAAATCGACAACTCGATAAAGTGTGCCAACAAACCGAAGGTGTCTTCATACGTCACCAATCGACTGCTCATGTTAAACAACGTTAGCGGAAGGAAAGTTTGGGCTGGAAATGTGGTTGTGGTTGTGGTTGTGGTTGTGGTCGTGGTCCTGGTCGTGGTCGTGGTCGTGGTCGTGGTCGTGGTCGTGGTTGTGGTCGTGGTCCTGGTCGTGGTCGTGGTCGTGGTTCTGGTTGTGGTTGTGGTTCTGGTTGTGGTTGTGGTTGTAGTTCTGGTTGTGGTTGTGGTTGTAGTTCTGGTTGTGGTTGTGGTTGTGGTTGGGGTTCTGGTTGTGGTTCTGGTCGTGGTCCTGGTCGTGGTCGTGGTCGTGGTCCTGGTCCTGGTCCTGGTCGTGGTTCTGGTTGTGATCGTGGTTCTGGTTCTGGTTGTGGTTGTGGTTGTGGTTGTGGTTGGGGTTCTGGTTGTGGTTCTGGTCGTGGTCCTGGTCGTGGTCGTGGTCGTGGTCCTGGTCCTGGTCCTGGTCGTGGTTCTGGTTGTGATCGTGGTTGTGGTTGTGGTTGTGGTTGTGGTTCTGATTGTGGTTCTGGTCCTGGTCGTGGTTGTGGTTCTGGTTGTGGTTGTGGTTGTGGTTCTGTCACCAGGTTCAGAAGAGTCGATCTGTTGGTTACATAAGCTGCCTCAGTTCACGTTGTAAAACACTCCCTGTTGCACCACCTATTATTTGTCCTGTGTCACCTTAGCCCGGTCTAATCCCCCCCCCCCCCCCCCCCCCCCCCCCCGCTCCCCACCAGCCTCTCCTCCCCCCCCCCCCCCCCCCCCCCCCAGCCGTGTCAGATTTTTGCATGACCGCCTCGCTCACCTTTCCTCTCCCCTGCGGATGAACTTTTCAACCCTTCAACTCTGCCCTCGTCCTCGGGGACAGGAGGACGAGTCCTGTAGGGCTTCACGTCTTTCTGTCTGGGCGTGACCTTTCAGAAGTATGTTGTCTCGCCCGCGTACCGACTCGCCCTCTCGTCGTGTCACCTCTTGCCCGACTTGCGAGTCCTGCGGCCATGTTGGATAAAACCTCGACGCCTGACGAGGTGACCGACAGATGCGCCTTCTTTCAGCGTCAGCGACGCATCTGTGCACAGATTAGTGAAGAGTTCAGCCGTCTGTCAAACATTCCAGACACGTGTACCGACAGGACATCTGTCATCCGGTGGACACCTTCATCGTAAACACCGGCGTCGACCCATCTGCTTTTATTTTCTAGCATCTCTTCCAATATGCGGATAACGACTTGTTTGCATTGACAACTTATTAACAAGAGAAACACGGCTCATCCAAACAGATCGATCATTATATACTGACCCTTTCAGAAAGACTTTCAATTGGTCAGAAAAAGCTCCCGGTAAGTAACTAATCATTTATATTATAATGCCATAGTTATGTTCAACAAATAAACATGTTGTGAGTGAATGCATCTTCTGATAAACACATTTTAAACACACTTTAAAAAAGTTAAGAAAACCTGGAGTTTCAAGGCAAGTTAGGCAATTTTGAGTAATTTAGGAAACTTCATTTTGTTTTTATTTGATTAAGGTCAAGCATTGAGTTTATCCAACTAAATTTTTTTTTTACTTTTGTTTGATTCCTTCTTTCTTCCAAATTATGGTACCATATTATTTTACATGATAACAACTCATAATTTTGACTTTTGCAAATTAAGTCAAAAATAAAGTGACCCAGATCTGACTGCTTGTTTTCAGTTTAGTTCCTTAAAAACGTTTCCCCCTCTGACAGCTTTTCTGTACTTTTAACATTGATAATCAGCTCACCGTTCTTTGGGATGACCACTACAACGCATAGAATAAAGATGGAGGAAGTGTATCACATAAGAAACTGTCTTCATCGTTGTTTGCAAAGGGTTTTTTTCTGATTTGAATAACATCAGCCTCAATCATGCAATTTTCTTCGTATGAAACAGAGGGATTTATGGGGAACTTTAACCTTAATGCAAAGCTAAATCTTAAAAAAACAACAACGTCATTTCAGGTAGATAAACAACATATATTAGTAATTTACTCCTAATTTTAACATCTGAAAATGATCACCAAAGGAAAAAGTTGTCTTTTCTGTTTTCCCCCAAAGAAAGACAACAAGTCAACAGAAGCTTCTTGTTGGTGAAGTTCAGTTCTCAGATGATGTTTTCAGGACAAACTCACTTTCGTTGAAACGTGTACAACACACGCACTGTCTACATGTATGTGTCGGTGACGCATCAACACGACAAGCAGAACAACGGTCAAATGAAGACAACAAGATGTCAGACGGACAGTTTAAAGGTGAATTGACACGAACATGTTGTCAGTTGAGCAATTGATACAGAGTTGTTGGCACACTTTCAATATATACTCTCTCTCTCTCTCTCTCTCTATATATATATATATATATATATATATATATATATATGCATATATATATACATATATATACTGATAATTCTGCCAAGTGCTGGTTGATGTGAAATTACAATAATGTCTTGACCTTGAGGTGATTATAATTTGGCACTATATAATTAAATTAAATGAAAAATGTTGTGTTTCTAAAACCTTACAATGTTTAATTGTTATTTATGCGAAAGACCATAAGTGACAGTTTTTACAGTGCAGATGCTGCAAACTCACATCAGCTGCATTAAAGTCAGAATGAATCTGGCTGTCTGAATATTTAAATATAATCAGGGAGGGCGGCGTTCAAAAATGTCAATGATGAACATAATTCATCAGCTGAAAAGCCCCTCAGTCGAATCGCTGCACGTTTTATTGTTTGGCTGCTTGGAAAGACGTAAACTTTTACAAACCGAGTCTTATTTCAGAACCTCCTCTCGACAAAAGAAACAGGTGATCGGACTCATGTCTGTTTACCAAAGCAAAGTTTGCTGAACTACTTGAGAAGCGGACTCGGTACAAACTCCTCGACTGTCGAGTGTGATTGTGTCTTCGGCCGACAGCGCTGCCTCCACAGTCGGGAGAGAGGAAGTGAGAACTGCCCTGTAACCAGAAAACACTCTTTTTATTAATGGGAATCAGAGTTGTCTCATCACAGGGAATTTACCGTTAGTTTTGTAAAACATGAGACTTGCTATGAGGTTGTTTTAGCAGCTTGGTGGATTTTACTGGATGAAGACACGAAGTGAATACATTTCTCACGATGGGAGCGAGCACGTCTAAAATTAGGAAAGAAAAGTCAAGGGTCAGTTGTTGACACTTGGGCACATAAAACCCAAAAGACTCCAGTGACTTCTCATGTGGAAAAGTATAATTTGCATGAACTGACTCCTTCATATTTGTTCATGTATTCTTAAACAACCTGGCAGAACGGATAATGAAGAGCAAATAGTGACACGTTTCTGGTATAAATTTAATACAATGACAATCAGCAGCGTCAGTCCAACGTGAGTTTCTGTTCCTAGATGTGTCAGGTGTTTGATTTCGCTCCGGGGGAATCCGAAGGAGCCTGCTGGATTGTGGCGGTGTGTGTCGGCGGCGGCGAGTCTTGGCGCCGCTCTGTCCGCCCAACGCCACGTCGCCCCCTCGGGCTCCTCGCTCTTTTATTTCGCCTTTATTCATGTGCAAGAAATGAGCCCAAAAACCCCCCCGAGGGCCTAAAACAAAGAGGGAGAGAAGGAGTGAGAGTAAAGAACTGACGGGGAGAAATCAGAGATAAGAAGACAGAGAGAGAAAAGAAGGAAGGGACAGAGTAATTTAAAACTTGGAATTAGTGTGACGCAAATTGGGGCTAGATGTCAGGAGAGCAGCAACATGGCCACCAGCGAAAGCCTTTATATATATATATATATATATATATATATATATATATATATAATATCTTTAAGCAGAGTTTTAAAGCTGTCTGAAACAAACGAGTTCATTTGATGTGGTCCAACGAAACTGAAAAGGAAACATTGTAAATAGCAGTTGTGAAAGGTAACGCTGAGAGGTGATAAAGAGGAGAGACGCAGCGAGTCACACAAATGAAGATATAGATGCACTTTTCTGAGCTTCTCCCCTTAAAGGCATCTAAAGTGTTTGCGCAATCAAAAAAGAAAAGTAGTCATGCCAAGAATGAAAAAAAAAGTGCTTAAGAAATTCAAACCGCGCTACTTTGCACATCTGGCCAATCATTACATCACATGGCATGACTGTCACTGGTGGGTGGAGCTCCCCGCTCTGACTGTGAGTGGGTGGAGCTACAGACGCTGAGCACACAAACAAACTTGGAGAGCTGCAGAAAAACCTCACAAAGTTGTCCAGAAGAAAACGTACCAGGTGTGTGTGTTTCCATCCAATTGTGTACATTTCAGTGTTCAAAAAAGAATCGATGAATTATTGCAACTGTTATACGAATATTAGGATTTGATTCGTGACAATAAGATGTTGTTGGAGCATTTTTGAGTCAAAGCTCCAAAGATAGAAAACTATGTGGAAAATATGACATTTCTGCGTGTTTCATGTAATAAAGTGAGAAAGGCCACCGTATGCTCATCAGATCTGGTGTTTCCATCTCAGTGATGTCACATGCTTCATGTATGACATCATTTATTCAAAAAGTCTGTTGCTATTATCAACGCACCAACTTTTCCACCTCCACCAAGCGATACGAGTTTTATTTTTTTGAGTTTTTGGTGTCTAATAACATTTAATAGCATTTCTCAAACAAATGTAGTGAAGCCGGACTCCCCAACCAGGATCTGAACCCTGAGCTTCTTACAGGCACAAAAACTAACATACAATATACACCACAGGAGTTCAGGAACAGCTTCAACGGAAGCATTTTCTTCTACGATATTTTTTAAGCAAATCCTCATATTAATATTTCAACATTAAAAGTCTGATATTAGTACTTAATATTCATGTGTTTACATAAATATAAGTATTAAGTGACATATTTAACAGTTGAAGAATGTGTTGGACAAACGGTATGATGGAGACTGTTGTTTCTGAAGGACGTCATACAAATCTTTGGCATTTTTGTATTAATTACTGTTACTTATTGATGTGCTGAACTTGTGGCAGGCTGACGCTGTCGCAGCCAATTTGTTGGCTTCGACTGAAAAAAACAAACTCATCTTGAAGAGGAAATGTGGCTGTAAAGTGGGAAACAAGCAGGATTTGCGACAATGACAAACAAACAAGCATGTGGTATTTCCAGGACTTTATTTTTCCTTTACGTTAACCCTCTGTGAGGTTCCACGCAGGTCGTCTCCCTCCCACAGCCCGTGAGTCTCTGTACGTGTCCTGCGTCTGCACAATCAGAGAGAACAGGTTAGCAAAAAGAAATTAACCCCGTTTAATGGAGGCCAGATGGATGGATGAAAAGAAGAGAAGAAAGGAGGGAGGCAGGGTGAGGTGGAGACACGTTATGATCTCACTGCTCATCATAATGAATACATAAAGGCGTATATTGCAGCCCTCCGTGTCCCATCAGAGGTGGGGCATTACGGCGGCGGCGGTGCGTCTTTGTTCTTCCTCGCAGACGAGCGACGGTGAAAGCAATCTGTCCTGTAGCAGAGCTGCATCCAGCAGCCGAGCCCTGATAAGGAGACCCCCTGGCCTCCCCGCTAGTGTCTGGTCCGGCGGGCTTAGCGTCGGCTTTCTAATCCCCTCCAGAGAAGAAAAAAATGCTTTGATTATTTGCTGACCAATAAAGCCCAAACTGAGAGCAGAGGTGGCGTTTGTTTCAGGGGTTGGAGGGAAGGTGGAGGCTGTGATTGGCACATTTATTGGACGGCGTTTATCGCCTCTGGTGATCTGTACGGCTGCTTAATAATGTCCACTGAAATCAAGTGTAAAGGGTTTGTGCTTTTTGTTTCGCTCTTTTTCATTCTCTTTCTCTTTCTTCTCTTCTATCAGTGTAAAAACAACTACTTAAGAGGATGGAGGCCCTCTGAAAGGAGCTAATCTCGCGGTGTGGAGAGGCTCGGTTCAAAGGGCTACAAGGTGCCACTCAGGCTGCAGCGCTACAGCAGCTACATGCCAGGACGGCGGGTTCACTGTCCGGTCCAAATCTCAACCACAAATACCTAATTATGGCACACACACACACACACACACACACACACACACACACACACACACACACACACACACACACACACACACACACACACGAGCGCGCACACTCCAGCCCCACAAACCTCATGCGTAAACCCTCGACAATGCAAATGAACCACGTAGGTTTGGGTGAGATAGCAGCCGGGCGTTAAGCTATGCAAAAATATTCACAATTCCAAGCGAGAGAATGAAAAGAAAAATAATAAGATATGAAACGTACGAAAAAATTATATTTTGCTTTGCTGGCTGTATATTTAGGCTGTCTGGAGTGTGCTGGGGATTTGTTACCGTCTATCACCTTTCCCTCCCTCCCCTTCCCTGCATCATCTTCCTCTAATTAAAGTGTTTGTTGTCACCCTCAGATCCGGGGTGTGAAATCAAGTTAGCAGTTTATGTAAGAGCCGTGGTGAAAATCAAACACTTTGTTCATCAGAAAGACAGGGACTTCAATCACTCCAAGCTGGGATATATGTTCCCATTGTTGACTTTCCTATCTGCATGCTAAGCCAATTTTCTACTTAAGTCTCCCAGCTTTTAAAAAATGTTATTTAGTTCCCTATGTGGTCTTAATTCTTACCCCTCGCTGATAAGCACAGCCACGGCAGGCCGGGAAAATATAGGCCCAATTATAGAGGACTTTAAATTCCAAATCATTCTTGGGAGAATGGAAAAAATAATTTTAATGAAAAAGTAGAGGAGATGTTTTCTAACGTCCAATGGTAGCCGATATTTCACAAGCGAACCTGCCTCTCACCCTCAACAACCCTGTGCTCCCTTCAGGGACACGTCCTGCTGTGTTTAATACTTTCTCCCAAAGAGCTGGACACAAAAATGAAACACTAGAACCGTTGCTTCTCCCCCAAGAGTCATCTGATTTCTGAAAATGTTCACTATAAACCAAAGTGTTGGACGAATAAAATTAAAATGTAGATTATATTTCACTTAAAAGCAAAAGTAAAGAAGGAAAATCAGAAGAAAAGTCAACTGGGATCACCATAATATTCAGACTACAATCGTCTGGGAACCACGAATGTCTGTGCAAAGTCCGACCAATCTATCTACTGTCAGATATTTCACAGGACAACAAGTCAGCTTCATCCTGCTCAAAATATGACAATAATCTATCTCCTGGTTGTTCAATCAATCAAACTGCATTTAAACAACACTTTTTGTACATTTTGGTGCAGTTTAAAGTGCTTTACAGATGATTGACAGGCCAAGTTGAAGACCAGAAAAATAAAATACATTTGAGAACAAATTAAAATCATGATCAAAAACAAATCAAAAGGAAAATAAGTTTAAAAAACACTTTGAGACCAAGGCGATGGAGATAAAAGAAATGTAGAAGACAGATTAAAAGATAAAATGACAGTAAAAGTGTTGAAATAGAGTGAGATAAGAACTAGAAACTAAAAATGTGTTGTTGGGGCCAATATTTGTGAAAGTGGTGAGCGGAGCGATGTACTGAGTGACTGCTGTCTCAGCCGGGCTCAGGCTCGTTCTTCTGAAGCTCGAACTGAAGTCCAACAATACCTACTGCACAACAACACAGTAATGTAACACTATCTGCGGTTCTTTTATCCAGGACGCCCTGCACTGGATTGGCTGCACATTATTTTCACACAGCGAGTTCTCCGCTGTTCCTCCATCACGGTGACAGCCGAGGTTGCTAGGAGATGTGTGATGAAACTCCAAAGCCTCTATTGATATCAGTCAGCAGTGTTATTGTCCAGCTGGGTGGAGGCCTGGCCAGGTGTTGCATCCTGTGAAGATAAGTAAGCCGGCGTGGCGTGGAGAAGACCTCGGCCGGTTCGGAGACCCGGACCCCCGGCCGGCTGCAGCTGCTGCCCAAACACAGAGCCGGAGTTTGGGGGGGGGGGGGGGGGGGGGGGGGGACAGGTGTGGCCTGATGTGGGCCCACTAAGGTGCTGCGGTGACGGCAACCTGGCAGAGATCTCACCCCGTCGTACCACCTGACCCCCCCCACCCCCCCCATTCCATCACCGCTAACCTCAACCCCTCCCCCACACCCCTTGGGGGGAAACAGGATCTGGTCCAGAGGGATAACAGAAGAGGAAGAGAATCCAATTTCTTATCCAGCCTGGCAACTGACTTAATTCCATTTTTGGCAGCCAGCAACCAGACTGCTGCTGCTCCACCGCCTGCAGCCTCCCCAAGCCCAGCAAATATATAACAGCCTGAGAACGGGCAAAGAAGTACAGGAGGGAAGGTAGAGGAAGGAAAGGAAACAAAAAGGGAGAAATTTCTCTCATAAGAGCTTTTAGCAAAGTTGTTCAAAGTGTTGCATGAATCAAAGGAAAAAGGGAATGACAGAAAGTAGAACAGATGGGGGGGTAATAGAAACAAATTAATAATAAATTATTAACAGTGAAGTCATTAATAAAAACACCACACAAAAAATATATATTTTGCCCCGTAATCATTGCCTCAATTATTTGCTTATATACTATAAGACAGTATGATGTGCTTTTGTTTTTAAATATCACCTTTTATTTCATACGTGTGTTTGTAATTATATATGCACATTTTGAGTTGTAAGTTTGACTCATCGCATGATGAGCACACTGAGCCGGTGTACCAGCTGACATGAGTAAGTCTCGTACTCAGGTCATCGGAGGGAACCTGGCGGCTCAGCGGCGGACGTCAGCGTTGAAATAGCAGGACCTGTTTGAGGATGGCACGCTTTGACTGCAGGGCGGTTTTGAAGAGCAAATACATGGACGTGGAGTGATTCAGGGAGTTTGTATGTTTAATTAACTTTGACAATTCTTGCTGGCTCATCAGCTGAAGTCATTGTTGGAGTAGGCTCCTCAAAACATGCGCTTTGCTCATCTGTTTAGCCGGCTAGCAAGTTATCGTTCTGTACACGCTGTGAATGTTTGAGGCCAGATTTTTGGTTTCAGAAAAGGATGACATGATTTTATAATGTATAACGCCACACCGTGAGTGACCAAAGGCCAAAGACAGGTGAGCATCTCTACAACTGTTCCAACTTAACAATCCAACTCAAACTAGAGGCATCTCATGCCACTACGTTTTAGGCAAAAAAAAAGGAATTCAGTTCACAAGTATTAGAACTAATAAAAGGGTGATATGTAAGATACCTGTTGGATCAGTAAGTTCAGAGACTGCTCCTGTTGAGCGTTAACGATGCGCAGCACCATGACCTACACAAAGCAGGAGGAAGCTAAAACCCTGACGAGCAGCTGTTACAAATTCTGATGTTTGTAACAAATCAGCACCAGACTTACGCATGTTTTTGTGTGAAACTTGGAGTCAAATTCTGGAAATCAGCAACAGAGACCATTAAAATGCAGAAGCCTGTGAGGCAATGAAGCAATGAGCCTGGGGAGGTGTTTTGAATGATGACTGGTTATAACGTTAATGATGTCCAAATAACGAGACATGAAGTGAAATTAAAAGTGTGAGAGGCTCCGTTATATTATCAAGTTGTCTGTCATATTTAGTTTCTACAATCTGGCTTCAGTTCACCACCTCACCGTCTCACGAGTAACGTGAGGATTGCCACCATCTCGCAGCTCAAATCTTCAGTGGTTAAAGATCTTGCAAAGCAGCTCAACCAGTGAGCCGACTTCTCTCTCTGGCACCATGTGCCATTTGTACAGATGTAACTTACTTTTTATTCCAAATAACGTGACATGAAGTGAAATTAAAAGTGTGAGAGGCTCCGTTATATTATCAAGATGTCTGTCATATTTAGTTTCTACAATCTGGCTTCAGTTCACCACCTCACCGTCCGTCTCAGAGTTAGCTCACAGGTGCGAACTATTTGTTTTTATCAATCCTCGCTGGATTTGTCTCCCGCTGCTTCTTTCGGTTCCCCGATAATTTGATGTGTGCTCTCTGCTCAAGCTTCAGTGCACCCTGTTCACAAAATCACGTGTAACTCAGGTGCTGATTTTGATTGAGTGATAAAACTTGGCGGATGAACTCATGAAGGTTCCAGCTTCTCTGCACGTCGTTACACAACGTTCGCGTGTCTCTGAACTTTTTGATCCACCCTCGTATTTAGTTTAAAACATTCAAAAATAAACAAGAATGTGGAGAAATAGCAGTGTGGATGTACTCATCTACTGGGTTCAATCTGCTCAATCCGTGAGAGGAAAAAGATGTCGCGTAGTCCGACTCTTCGGTATGAGGAGTGGAACGGTGAACACAACGATGGCAGAAACTTTTGGCAAAACAGAAGCAGAACAAGAGTTGACGCTGGCGTTGCTTTCCTCTGCTGAAGGCAGCTCTATAATAATAAATCATTTCTTCTCGACTGGTCAGTAAATGGCTGTTAATATAAACGGTGGTCATGTAGATTAAAAAGGCAGCTCATGCAGTTATATAATTTCAGGGAGTCTACTGGGACAAATCCTGAGGCTGGTACTGCAAACCAGGTTTGACACACCAGGATGTCTTTCTGTTGTCTGGTTTCACTTAAGCTAACAGACGAGATCACATGTTTATCAACTCGATAAGTCATCTCAGGGTTTCTCCTTCCCGCTCTGAGCACGCTCACATAAAAGATGTTCGCAGCCTCCAACCAATCACAAACACGGACGAGTGTGCTGACAACAGAGCGGCATATTTAGGGCCCGAGCACCGATGGTGCGAAAGCGAAAGCCTTACTGTTACTCAAGGAATTATTCTCATAAAATATGAATTGCCTTTTTGGAGGCTTTCTCATGTTCAAAAACTCAGGAAAGTTGGTACACGCATCTCTCCCAGCGAAAAATTTTGTATTTTAGTGGAGTTGCGAGTGGGCGTGGCCAAATGGCTCACTAGTGCTCCCTAAAGAGATGCCCCAGTGGCTACATTTCCCTACATGCACGAAAACCGAGACGTACAAAAAAAGCTACATTGCACCATTACATCAACTCAACAGGAAGTCCACCATTTTGAATTTAGTCGCCATTTTTGGCGATTCAGACATGTTGTACTTTAACAAACTCCTCCTAGAGATTTTGTCGGACCGACTTGAAATTGAGTCAGTTCACCTCTAACATGTTTGGGATGAAAAGTTATCAAAAGAATTGTTTTTCATCGATGGCTGTGCCCGTGACGTGGTGGCCATTTTGAGCGTCTCACCATGAAACTACAAATGGCTGTAAATTTCATGAACTGACCTTCTCCAAACATCACAGGTATGATAACAGCCCCGCCCTGAAGACACCTGTCTGGTAATATTCACTCATAGTCACAGCGCCCCCTGGTGGCAACTGGAAATGACACTTCATATTTTCACATACTATGTCGAGCTGGTTGATCACATGAACCTAAAGTCGGGTCAGAATAGCCTTCAGATATTGATGATGATATATTGTGAAGTTCATGCGACTTTGTCAAAGGGCGTCGCCGTGGTGATGCGGCAAAGTTTGATGTTTCGCTGTGACACAGGAAGTTGATGTTTAAGGTCAAAGGATGCTTCAAACCTCATGAAACGTGTCACATACACCCGGCGTGGTGAGATGATACATCTGATATGTGTTTTGCGAGTGGGCGTGGCCAAATGGCTCGCTAGCGCCCCCTAAACTGCAGCCCCGGCACCTAGTTTCACCTACACGCACCAAATTTGTCGGACACGTGTATCACACCGAGATGTACAACAAAGTCTCTTGGCATCATGAATTTGTTTTCGTCCAACGGTGTGCACGTGGCGTGGCGGCCATTTTGAGTGTCTCGCCATGAAACTACAATATTACGATCTTCCTCAAACATTACATCTTTGATAACAGTCAATGCCCTGAAGACACCTGTATGGTAATATTTGCTCATAGTCGTAGCGCCCCCTGCTGAAGACAGGAAATTAGATAAAAATGAAAACTGCAATCGGGGATATGCGGTCTCTCGTGCGCTGCACGTCGGGGATCCAAGGGCCCCGACCTGCCGGCTCCCCCGACCCGCCGGCTCCCCTGACCCGCCGGCTGTCCGATGCACACTGTGCGAGGGCCCGCATATCACTGCTTTCAGTTTTAATTTAGGATTGATATTCTTTTATTTCGGAGTCAAAACAAAGTGAAGCAAAATTATTTTTTGTATTTCAGGATTTTAAAATACTAAAAAAAAAAAATTGTTTTGCAGTTTATTACCTTTGATAAAATCAATGTTTACCTCAGTTACATGAGAGGCACAAACTAGAGTTAACACAAAGTAAGTCATTATGTGGTAACTTAAGTTTACTTTTTATTGTCTGGGAGTTGTGACATAATACATAACAAACCTGTGGTATGGGGCCTTTTTGGGGACGTACAGTTGCATGTTGTGACATATTGTAGTGAAGATCAGTATTATGTCTATTCATGATTTACCTCAGGGGATGAGGTGATGCTGGTCAGTTTGGGAGGAACAGAGGCGGCATGTAGCAGTCATCAGTCTTTCACATCAAAATCATTGAAATAGCACATTTACTAAATGTGTCTGCTCAACAATCTTTTTTTAATCCGAAAGCTGCTCGGATTTGGCTGCTAACATTTAGCCTGAAGTAGGAATTGTGTTGCACAAGTGATTCATTTGTGAGGACAAAACTCCAGTTCAATTCTCCAAGTTTAAAACAAACCCAAAGAAACAGATGAAAGAGCAGAAACTGAAGGAAAAGAAGAAAATTAAATAAATATAGAAAGTACATGATGAGGTGACAAGATTAAAGCTGAGATGTAAAAAGGGAAAGAAAAGGAAACATAGTAACAAATGGAAGGAGAGAGGAGAAGGGAGGATGGGGAAAAGAAGGAGGGAAAGGAGGCCCTTCTCCCCCTCGTCTCCACCCATCATCCCAGAGAACAGCAACAGTTCCAGTCCAGTCGTCCTGTAAGAGTCGACCTCTGAGCCGAGCAGATTGAAAAGGAGGAGCCGAGGCCACAAAGCATGAAAGAGGATCGAAGAAGAAGAAGACAACAGAGAGGAGAGAATAAGACGAAAGGGGAGAGGAGGAGGAGGGGGGGGAGGAGGAGGGAGACACAAGAAACAAGAGGGGAGGATCTGTCTTCAAACGACTCCCCTCCTCCCCATCACTTAAGAGACATTTGTGGGGGGGAGGTAGGGGGGGGGAATTATTAACACTCCTACGACCACTTTAAAGATGACAAAAGAGTGGGGGGGGCACTGATGTTTCACCCAGTCACTCTGCTTTAATTAGTCTCTAAATTAACCCACCCCCATATACACACACACCACACACACACACACACACACACACACACACACACACACACACACACACACACACACACACACACACACCACACACCACACACACCACACACACACACACACACCCCCACCCCCACACCACACACACCCCCCCACACACACCCCCACACGCACACACACACACACACACACACACACACACACACACACACACACACACCCCCACACACACACACACCACACACACACACACACACACACACACACACACACACACACACACACACACACACACACACACACTGGGGTTTAAGTGCTTTGGGTTTTTGAAGGTGATACCTGCATTTGTTTTGATTGATTCTTTTTTTAAATTTTTTTTATTTTTTTTATTTTATTCACTTTATTAATCCCCAAGGGGAAATTTCATCACTGCAGCAGGGGGGCTCTCAGGGGGGAGCTGCTGCAACAGGCTGCCACTAGCGCGGCGCCAGGTAACCTGACCTGAGGTGCATGTTTTTGGATGATTCTGGCGTTACAATGAAATCTTGGTGCCTAAAACGTTTGGGTCGCACGTTTCGATTAAAGAACCGATTATATAACATCGAATGACTTGATGTGTCAACAGTTTATACATTTTGGACCGAGTCTGCACCATACTGGGTCAGTTGGTGTTGACAGTTGGGAGATAAACTTGTTTCTCATCCAGTCTTTGGGTTTTGTTATATTTACCTGATAGCTATTCAGAATAGAAGAATATAAAATCGGATGGAAATATGCCAGAAACAGCAACTTTAAGAAGCGGTTAACAACTGGCATTTTCCGTGGTTTGAGGTTCTGAAGAATCATCCGATACTGACTTTCTTCTCTGGTGATGAAGATGTTTTTGTTTTTTTGCTCGTAATGAACATTAAATAGTTAAGACTACAACTGGAACTAACAAAGGAACAGGTGCACACACAATCAAAAAGAGGCACCATTTATATTCTAGAACAAATAGAATATTTCCAGCAAAGCTAAATTGTTATTTCAAATTAAAATGCAGAAAATACTATTGAATAGATCGGTTTGTTTTTCTAGTTGGGTGAAGATACAGTTCAAGCTGATGAAAACCTTTTATTGCCGTCAGATACTCTGTGTTCACATCGCTGTCTCAGCATTAACATTCCCTCACTGATGTCCAGATGTCGGTACACTTCACCAAATTGATTCCGTTTAACGGAGATCTCATCTAGATTGGCTATCAGGATGTTTTTCTTTGTTTTATAATTTGCTCTTAATCGCCTTCCACCTCTGCTAATGATAAGGCTGCAGCTTTACTTAAAATAAAGCCCCTCATTGTGAGCCCCTAAAGCTGTTAAATAAATAAGATTAGCGCATATCCCGTGTTACATTTGAGAATAAGACGAGTGCAATCAGATATGCTGGCGATCCGCATTATCCATATCATCCCTGTCGGCTCCTTCTCTGACATCCATCCATCGTAACCAACACGTAGTGAATAACAGCTGTACTTTTTTAGTGTGCAATACAAATGTTTTTATTTTAGCAATAATAATTTCTTATCTGGCTATTCAGTCTTTCCAGAGAATGTTAAGTTAATGATATTTCTTTGGCTTCACCCACTCACTGACTCATCCTAACCATCTCAGGATTCAGGATGTTCCCACAGTCAGCAAATAGAATCTGTAGTAAATTTGAGGGCTTCAATCTCCCCGAATCCTTCAACCTGAAACCAGTCAGTTAATTTTTTTATATCGGAGGGTTGAGTGAGGAAAACAAGACTATAGTCATGTGGTGGTGTTGGAACTGCCCAAATGCAAAACACACAGCAGATGACGTGATAACTGGAAGCTTTATTTTACACAGAGCAGAAGAATAACCCCGGAAATCATGCGTGCACACGCACAGAGGGTAGCCCAGACTGGCTGGAAGCCAACAATAGTCACTGCCGACCCGGGATCCTCCCGGGGTCGGGGCAGGACCTCGTGCTGAGTCCGGAGGGGGAGAAGGTCAGCGAGACCCGTGCAGGCTGGTCAGGGTGTCCCTGTAATTCCCACCAGAGCCGAGACAGGTGAGTCCAAGCTGGCTTGTGGCCGCGGACCGGAGTAGCTTGGGTTCGGGCGGGACCCCGGCGGCAGCAGGCAGGTGGTCTCCGAGGAGCAGCGCTGAACAGGGAGGGGGGGGGGGGGCCTGGTCACCTAGTAATCTCCGAGGAACCACGCAGGACAGCTTCTTCATGCAGGTGATCTCTGTGGCTCGCAGGTGGAGAGCAGGACCGAGGTTGATATACTATCAGGTGATGATTACTGGAATGAGAAGCAGCTGTGCCAGCTGAACGAGGAGTGGTAGTGGGAGGAGACTGGAGGAGGGCAGTGGATGAAGCCACACCCTCCAGACACAGACCAGAACATAGAGCACATGAAGGACAAAAACAAACCAGGGAGAAGACAGGAAACATGAGGAAAAGGTGATCGGGGGGGAAACACACAAGGACAGGTGGAGATCCTGACAACTAAAGGATACAGCCACACAAACTGGCAATAAGATGCTGATTATTAAAGCAAAACACTAGACAGATTTCAATTTCATCCAAATGATTGTGCTTTTAAAAGTCAGAGGAACATCCAAATTTGGAAAGACCATGAATGTCTACAAAAAACATCCATAGTCAATCTAAGGGTGGTCAAGACATTATGTCAGCAAAAGTAAAACATAAACTATGTTATCGACAGCAACCATGAACAGCTGTATAACACTTCACAGCAATCCGTACAGCAGGTTTTGAGATATTTCATTTTGTAAACTGAAATTTGACTTATTTCTCTTCAATTTTGCATCATCAAAGTAACATAGCCGGGTTTACATTTCATTACAAGTTGTTATTGGATATAATGTGCATGCTCTTGAATCTAGAAAGTGGTTGAGAAAATGGATGCTACCCCAGGATGGTCCAATCAATCATGGTATGTTATGTTCTATTTGCATGTACTTGATTGCTCGTGGGATAGTTGGCTCATAAAACAGCCAATGTACTGAGTCTATAAATAGATTTAGCTGACAACACAGGTTTGATCACGTGCTTGCTGAGTGAAACCTGTGTGTGCATTTATAACCCTGTTTCCAAAAAAGTTGTGACACTGTAAAATGTAAATGAAAACAGAATGCAATGATTTTCAAATCATGTAATTGAAAATATACCAAAGACAACATATCAAATGTTAAAACTGAGAAATGTTATCATTTTATGAAAGATATATGCTTATATGTTTCTATCTAGTTTCTTCTTTGGAGAGTTTTAACCTGCATTTGTGGACGCAGCGATGAACTGTGTTCACAGACGATGGTTTTCACAAGTGTTCCTGAGCCCATGCAGTGATTTCCACTCCAGAATAGTGTGTTTTTAATGCAGTGCTGCCTGAGGGCCCGAAGATCACCACCATCCAACATTGGTTTCCAGCCTTGTCCCTTGTGTTCAGAAATTTCTCCAGATTCTCTGAATCTTTTAATGATATTATGAACCGTAGACGATGAAATCCACTAATTCTTTACAGTTTTACGTTGAGGAACATTATTCTTAAATGTTTTGCACTATTTTCCAACAGTCTTTCACAGATTGGTGAACCTCTCCCCAACTTCACTGCTGAGAGACTCTGACTCTCTCGGATTATCTTTTCATACCCAATCATGTTACTGACTTGTTGCCATGGTAACCTGATTAGTTGCATGTTTGAACAGGTGTCTTTTTTTTTTTTTTTTTTTTTTTTTTTGCATTATACAACTTTTCCAGTGTTTTGATGGCTGTCTCTCAACTTTTTTTTTAGATGTGTTGTGGCCATCAAATTCAAAATGAGTATGTAGTTTTCATAAAACAATAAAATCTCTCCGTTACAACATTTGATTGGCAGTCGAGAGGCAGTGAAAATTCAAAGAAGAGAACCAATCAAAAATAAAGCATGAGATTTGACTACATACTGCCAAATGAATGGCGCCTGTCCAGAGATAGATCCTATTTCTCTGGTAAAGCCACTTTCTGAAATATTCCTGAAAGTCTCAGTTAGCGCAGTCATACAATACCATCACCCGAGTCTGAAGTGGGTAACAAGTCTCTCTGCCTGCTGCTTTGCTGCTCTTTAAAACGTCAGTGTTTGTTTATGCTCGGCTAACTTTAATCCAGGGTTTCTTGTGTTGCACAGGCCTGTCAGTCAAAGCGGTGACAGCAGCACCGAAGGGCACCTCAAACCACCGTACACATGCTGTGACTCGTTACCGAAACATCAGACACAAAGTCAGCCCAAAAAAAAGAAAAAAAAAGAAAAGAAGTGAAGTGAAGTGAAAACCCTCACTGGGTGAAGCTCAATTAGCAAAACACTTTCAGAGAACGTAGAAAGACATTTGTGACCAACTTTATGTTTTGGAATGATCTCATTTCAAATGATAGAATAGAAGATAAGTCAGTGTAAAGCGTGTTGATGCAGTAACAATGGTAGAGAAACAAACACTTGCAGGTCAAGCCTATTTTCCACCCAGTCATTCCTCTATTTGTACGCTGTTCTAGACATCAATGTTGGACTTACAGTCTAAAGATCTTCATCAGTATCATCTGAGGTTGATGATATCCTAAATAAGTCATATTTAATGCATGCATCAGACTCTCATCCAACCACGATTCTACATGTTTGTTGTCTTGGTCTGACTGAGGTTGGGACCAAAGGCGACTTGCAATTTTCAAGGCGCCCGAATTACAGAACAAAATGTGTAATTTGTTCAAGTGCTGGAGAACAACAAAGGAGAACTGATATATTGTTGTCACTGCTAAATAATCATTTGTTGGGTTTATTAGGTTTAGGTACAGAAACTAGGTTGTTTAGGTTTAAGAACAAATTGCAATTTGGGTTTAAAAGACCATTCTACTTAGGTTAGGAGCTTTGTTGAGGTTAGTGAGTGATTGTGGTCATAACTTAAAAAAAACTGGAATTGATGGTGGAAAGAAAAATTAAACAACAAATCTCTTGATTTTCTGTAGACCCATCGATCCACCTCAACCTCCCTGTGCAGACTTTGTTGTGTCGGGAGCCATCAGACTTCTTGCTTTGCTCCTGCCATAAAAGAGTTATTTTCCTGATTCTAAATAAGAATTTTATTTTTTAATATCCTTTTACATCTTCAGTGATACTCATTATAGAAACACAGGAATCATGTGGATGATGAAAATAATTATATCGTAGGGATGAGAATAGGAAGGTATTTCTGTGTCTTTATTAGGCAAGCAAAAAAAACTATTTTAAGAGCAAATTTCTCGCACTGCAATTGAAAATCTAGTTTGTAAGTCAACATGTATAAACTGAGAATAAATTATTTGCATTGCACACACATTTGCTCAGTTTTGTTAGTTTTGGTCACAGAATTGAGAATTTTGCTTACGAAACGAGACTTTTTGGCTGCAAATCGAAAACATTTGCTTTCAAAACAAACCTTCCAGTTGAGTTTGGAACTAGTGGGCGGAGCATACGCTGTAGACAGAGTTTCTATTGGTGGATATACTCAGACCCACACAGCATGGACACACCCTGCTGCTTCTGTAAACACCCGACAGGAGAGGACTGAGTTTAACTACATGGAGTTATGTTTGTGTTGTATTCATCTTTTTCTGTTGAAGCGCTTTTAACTTTGGCAGCACAGCTTTCACTTTGGTTATATTTCATGCTGCCATCAGCATGTCGATCCTTCAGCGGACACACAGCGGGATGCTGCTCGTATTTCCACCGGTTCATATCGTTTCCTGTCCTGCTGGATGAAGAGCAGCCTGAAAGGAAACGTTTGTGCCGGTGAAAAATGAGCGGTACACATCAGTGAAAGGATCTGCACCACTTGTGGAAACTGTAGTTGTAATCTTGTTAACTTTAACTACGTTGGAGGTGGTACGTGGCGGTGGAAGTACCGGCAGCTGACTACCGTATACTGCTAACGGGACCGGACCGGATTTGCTCTGAAAACAGTTTATTTTGCTTGCATAATAAAGACAATAAAATACCTTCATATGAGACGAGTATCCAGTAAAGATAATGTACTTTTGACCAGTACGAGCATCATCCGAGTAATTGTGTCAATATCCGTTTGGTAACGACAGTCTCTGGATTCTTTACAGACACGAGCAGCGTCCACACATCTAGGCAGCTGAACACAGAGCCCCGCCTCCTCACACAGAGTCCCGCCTCCTCACTTACTCAGACTGCTGCAGGGCTGTTAGTCTCCAGCGTCCACAGGAATTTAACAACTTGTGACTCTTCTGGTTAATTTCTGAGAACTTTGTTCTTACCGGAAAAGTCACAGGTTCCAGCTCATAACTCTGCTTCTGCCGGTTTGTTTTCCTTGTTTCTCCATCGGCTCGCTCCTTCCCCGTTAAGATATCTTCACTCAGCTGAGAACTTTCAGAGAATATAGTGTGAGGCTGAATGCATATTTCAATGTGGACTGTCGGCATAAATCACCAAGCTTCCCACCGTCAGTTCATTTAATTAAACAGTAAAACCAGGCTTAAGATCTCTTCTGCATAAATAAGAAGGCCTGGTCCACCTATGAAAGGATTTCTTTGTATCTCCATGTTGTTGTGCACAATGAACGAAAACTTGTTTTCAGGTTATTAAAGTGACGGGTGTAAAAATTCTTGCATACTTTTTAAATCAACAATTCATAACTTAGCGAGCCCCGCCCCCAAAGTATTGTTTTGGAAAGACCCCCATCGGCAAAGACTTTTATACAATCTCCCTGGAACCGTATTTAGACTCTGGCTGCTCTGGTGGAAACACAGGTAGATGATGCGGCTTTAGTCTTAGTGTAGATTCATTCATACTTGTTTTATTGAGACCTTTCTGAAATGATGTCTACCTTCAGGGGATGTCGGTAGTTTATGTTGGAAAATCCTACTGAGTCCCCAGTCAGTCACCGTCTACGTGTTTCTGTCGTTAGCTAAGAAGTCACAAATCAAACCCACGACGCCAGTTTTTGTGAAACCGACCCGGATCACAGCTCAGCAGAAACACGTTCCTCTCTGCTATTCCAAGACTCGACTTAATGGGGATTCCCTGGAAGGCATCGACTCTCTTTTTTCTTTTTTCTCTCCGCTGCTTCTTTAAGTGTTAATCCTTGGGAAACTTCCACCCGTAGCGGCTTGTTTGAAGCGACCCAGTGGCTATCCACTAAGTACGGCCCCCAGTCATCTGAATCATTAGATTAGGCTTAGGCATGGCCCCGACAAAGAGATTCTCTATCGCTGTTTGTTTCAAGGAGAGGCCCTGCTTCAGCCAGCACAGCCTCAGACGTGAGAGGCACTTGGAAAGCAAATACATCAAACATGGGGACCTGAAAACAAGATGCACTCCAGTCGTGCGGGGTCAGATTTATGGTATGCACACCGGGTTACGGCCACAGAGTGTAAGCATCTGCTGTTTACACGCTACTGAAACGTTGATTATTGTTCCGAGGGCAGCATAATTTTAAAAACCAGAGAAACAAATTTTTATTAACATTGGATATAAACTGGTTGGTGTTGTCCATATCTGATATGATCAATGCATGCAACATTTTAATAAGGGCCACAAAGAGAATAAATCATTAGCTAATTGATTAATTCATGCTGATCGTGAAGTCTTGGAATACACAAATGTTTCTACGAGGTTTTCAACAATCTAAAGGACTGATATAGCGTTGATTTAAAAATAAATAAATGACATAATCCTATATATAGACATATTTTAAAGCACACATAACTTCAATTTTAAGTAAGTCTGTCAGGTAACTGAAGTGGAGTCAAATGTACACACAACTCCGCCTGACTGTTGCTCTCAGCTCATGTTTTTGTAGTAATTATGGTCTGGAAACCTGTTTGTATTTCGCTGAGCCTCTCTGAAGGGCGGACCAATCAGAGAGCAGTGTGGGTGGGATAACACTGAAGTCAAGAATTTGTTTCTAAGTCTAGTTTCACTAATTGCAGCTTTGGTGGAGCTCCATGAAGTGACACAAACAGTTACAGTGACGCTAGAAAATATAGTGTTTTTAAATCCTTTAAATTCTTATCGACATGGTGCTGCACTCTTCTCACGTTGGGGGTGGTGTGTGTGTGTGTGTGTGTGTGTGTGTGTGTGTGTGTGTGTGTGTGTGGTGGGGGTGGGTGGGTGATTGGGGGGGGGGGGGGTCTGTGCTGTTCACAGCTTGGTGGGTTTCCGAGCACAACATACATCATATGGTGGTCAATGCTGCACCAATAGTTTCTAAATTAGCCCAGTAGGCCGTGTCGACTGGAAACAACACAGGCTGGTTCCAGGCTACATTCTCCTATCAAATGTGGCAGAGTTGAAGTAAAATAAAATCAAAATACTCCAGTAAAATACAAGCACATTGGAACCGGACACGTTCAGATGGTCATAATTGCACAAAATACACTTTTTCTTATACAGTATGTTTACAAACACCAAAAGCATCAGAAAACATCCATAAGTTAATTTCTTATTCTATTATGGCACAAATGATAAGTCAGTTAAGACATTCAATGATTATTTCATGGTGCATGGGAACAAGTTACTATCTTCATTTCTAATAATTGAAAACTAAATTATCATTGGATTTTTATTCACTGGATTCACACGTTGTGCTCCTGAAATGATGAATGTTGGATCTGTAGCAGGTTTTACTTCAGTGATCTGATTATTGGGACTGTTTGACCCTTTTGTTTACATTTGGACCACCTTAACACGTCATACATATTCATACGCACTTTATATGTATGACATCAGTTAAAGGCTTTGCACCAGTGTTTTCTCTTGTTGTGGATGATTAGAACTCATGAAATCATCAGGACTTTATGTGAAGTCACCAATCATGATGTAAAAACAGATGTAACAAAGGTTAAATAAATAAATATAGGACAAATCAGTCTTAATTTGAACTAACATAAATTTGTTTTATTTTGTAATCCCATTTTGTGTATGCTCTGCATGCGTTACAAAATGTCAGCATATTATATCTAATTTTAATGTGACATTTCTTGCAAAACAAAACAAGTCCATTTAACCCACTAATGAAATTAAAATCTTTTAACATTTATATTACAACTAATAATTGCGATTAAACCCAAATGCGGTACAATATTAATGAAGACTCTCATCTCTTTTCTATCCAAAGATGCCATTTTGTCCGTATTATTAGAAATATAACAGATAATACTGAAACAAAATAGAAGCGATCGGCAAGTCAGTCATACTAGAAATACACAGATACTGGTGTCAGTTCATAACCGCTCGAAACCATCAACCAGAATTCCTTTTTTTTCACGTGACGATCGTGAACGAGCGGCTGTGAGCGAATGAACCTCAAGAGAAGGAGCTGAATGTTACCAAAAAGTGATTCCTGCCCTGAAACTGCTCACATGATCGCAAGCTTTGTAAAACTGAAAGAGTCGAAGTCTGACTGAAGTTTCGGAAACGCACAAACTTTGAGTCCCATGCGGTTAAGTTGCTGGAATGTAAAGCGAAATCCCTTCAAAGAGTCTACTTTTGTCTCGTGCAGTATCTAATCTCCCCCTTTGAAGACGCATGTCATTGTCTTTCCCATCCCTGACAGCCCTGATAGGAATATTCATGTTGTAGAGGAGAGGGGGGTGGGGGAGTGGTGGTGGTGGTGGTGGTGTGTGTGTGTGTGTGTGTGTGTGTGTGTGTGTGTGTGTGTGTGTGTGTGTGTGTGTGTGTGTGTGTGTGTGTGTGTGTGTGTGTGTCACTGGATTGGCTTTTTAAACAGCTGAGGAGCCATTTTGTGCAGAAGTAGTCCCGGACATGTCAGGGCTGTTGACAGTCGGCGCTCGGGATTAGCGGGCCAGCGGCAAGGCAATCCTTAATCCTTCACTGTATCGTAATCTATTTACCCACCATGCTAAAGGGATTTCCATATGAAACTTTACACACAGAAAGGCTGCAAGTGCTCAAAATCATAACTCATCATCTGGGGTTTTACCCATTTTCCTGCCCATTTGTTTTTTTCTTTTAACTTCTACCAAAGCAGAGCTAACCATAAAAACATCCCGAGTACCAGAACGATCGATGACGAGGAGATAAACCTCAAACCTCACTTTTATTTTATTCCATAATCATTTAAAATGTGTCTTAATACACGTTGTAAAATAAAAATTTTGTTGGGTAACACCTTTCTTTTACGGCATTTACAATTAATTTTCAACAAAAAATATATACAAATGCAATTCTCAAAATCACAGGCAACTTATACCAATTTGCAAAAAGAATGAAGTTTACAGGTACTACTGCTGTTTTCTAAGTAACAAAAATATCTTCTATTCCCTTTTTTTAAATTTCTATTACAACGTCAAAACATTAATACTTTTACATAACAAACTGAAATTTGGTTGACTTGTTGTAAATTGTGAGCGACCATCATAACAGTCCTGTTTATATCACATCATGCAGCCAGGAGTGTGAACACTGAGCGCTCTGATGCTGAGGAAGAAATCTGCACCGACATCTTTATATTAGTGTATTAAAAACATTGTGTTTAGCCTTTGTACGACGTACAATCAATAATTCACGCAAAACCGAAATGTACAATAATTTCAACATAGTTTTATATGTTTTAAAGTTGGTAAAGATTTGTTTGGAACCAGTGTTATTATTTAATTATTTTAATTATTATTTATAATGTTTTCAATTCAGCCAAAGTTCGAACCCTGAACTGTCTCGCTGTGTGGCGACAGTGTTAACCACCAATTGAATTGAATTCATCCACAAAACAGACAAAAAGAAGCCGTTTAACAACATTTACCCTCCATAGAAGCACAGAGATCAAGGAAACATCACCAAATCAGGAAGTAAGATGAAACGCTCCTCGTCCGACGTGCCGCCCGTGGAATATGAAGCTGCATACGCGACGCGACGGACACGTCTGCAGTGGAATATGCGTTAAGGTGACGATAGTACCTGGTACACGGGACTTTTTTCATTTTAATTATCGCCTCCATCAAGGATCCAAGTGAACCGAGCCACTAATAAGAGGTGGCACTAAAACATTGCGGACCTCCGATTGGCCAGCGAGGATCATCGACACCAACGTTGCTGCACAAGTTCACCGAGTTGCATTTTGTGAAACTTTGCTTCGGTCAGTTGGAGGTGCAGACTTTTTTTGTGTTGCTGATTCAGGGATCCGGTGAGTATTGAAGATGACATCACAGGAGTTTCGTGCGGCGTCACTATTACGACCAGCGACCGAGGGGGTTGATGTTATGGAAAATGAAACCCAGAAAAGTATCTGGTACCCAAACGCAGTAGTCGAGGTTGAGGAATACGAGACGGTGAAACAGCACCAAGAGACAAATGGGGACTTCTGATGGGCCGAAGGAGTGAAACAGGAAATAACCAGACTGGAACAATGGCAGAATCGTGACTCGTTGAGGTCACGTGCACCGATGTGATGTTTGAAATCTGGACCGCTTGAGTATGTGACTCAACATGTCTTCCATGTCCAGTGTCGAGCTGTTTGACCGAGAAAAGTCACAATCTGTCTGTTTATCGTTCCAGTTGTGAACCAACTTCTGCTAACTCGGTTGGTTGAAATGTGTTTTTCTCTCTCTCTTTCTATTCTTTGAGATCATCGAGGTGAATTGTATCTGGGATTGATTCCTATTCTAGACTCACAAAAATGAAACTTACAGAAAACTGATGCAAATGTTCCTTTTTTACACTTGTAAACTTTAGGCAAAAAAGGAAACTTTTAAGAAACATATATTCATGGGTTCGTCACCATAGAGCTTCACTCCACCTGCGATGGGACGGACGGAGTCAACACAATCCTCCGAACTGGTGTCCTGGTCCGGCCCGACCAGCCGGGCCCCTGAAACCTTTATTTTGACCCCGCAGAGATGTTACTTCAGGAGAACTCGAGAGGACGCTCCCATGAAAAGCGAGGCGATCGCTGAAAAGTCTTTTTTTCAGCAAAGACTAAGAAGCCAAAAAGCCGAGTCACTTAATCACTACAAAGACGATGAATAAATGTCGGCGCCCCCGGGGAGAGGCTGGCAGGATAGAAAGACGGCTGAAACAGCTGTTCAGGGAGAGGTGTCTGTCCTCCAAAATAAGCAGCAGTGATTGCCTGAACATGGCGTAAAGATTAGTCGGTCCTAACGTGGTAAATCCCGGCTCGTGTTTGCATGAAGCAGCGGTGCACGCCGCTAAAGCCCAGCAGGACGCAGAGCGGGCAAACACGCCGCCCGGACGCCATGTTTACGGAAAACTGTTTGTCCAGCTGCCGGAGGGACGCTGCGAGGAAGCGAGACGGCTCTTAATTAAAATCGTGATTCCTCCCTTTTTCCCTTGGATCAAATGAGTTGTACATTACTGTCGACACGGCCAAACAAACAGCGGGGATGCCAGTGTACATGTTTGCTAACCTGCCCGGCTGTGAGTCCTCCACTGCCGGGGGCGGGTGGGGGTGGAGTGGGGGGGGGGGGGTTGATTGTTGACATGCTGTTTGGATATTTTTCTCTCTGGGTGCCAGAGATAACATTCAAACTGCCTTCGTACTCTGGGGACCTCAGCATGTTTTCTAGAGCTAATAGTTTTTAAAAAGATGATGTGTTGTGTGAATTAAAAACCCAAATCAGTAACTTTTGACATATATTGTTTATTTGATCTTCATACATGAAAAATGTAAAGGAGAAGTTTTCATTTTGAAGGTTTTAACTGGTCTTAAATTTAAAGAAAAGAATGTTCAAAATATGAAATATGCATTGAAATATATCATGTGGTGCTTTACCTCACCACAGGTACGACGACTTTAAAGTTTCATGTTTCACTTAACAAACTTGCAAATGAAAGTAACTTCAAATAAAATAAAATGTACTGAGCTATTAATTTGTTAAAAGCCATTTTCAGCTAAAACCTTTTACTTGAAGTTGTGAAGATCATCATCATGACACGCTCAAAGTGAAACACGTTTTCTTACTAAGTCCGAGCTGTGACGGAGATCAACTCTGAAGACGTAGAAACACAGCCCCCCAAGAGCTCATTCACATCCCACACAAACAAAACTCAACTCATTCCAGATCAGAAAATGCTCTTATCAATCATTTTCCATTTGCTGTTTCGAAAAAAATTCACAATTAATCATCTCCGTATTGATGTGGGAGTCAATGGGAAAAATAATCTGCGTATTTTGAGGTCTAGTTTGGAGGACTGGTTGTAAAAATGATTCTTTTATAAAGATGTGAAACGTCGATAATTCTTAGTAATAAGATTCTTAAATGTTCTGTTGACTGAATAACTCATTATTTCAACTACAGTATATTAATGGGAATATGAATTTGTCCTCATGTTTCACAGCTGTAATTTCAGCGCTGGCCCAACTTGTTTGAGAAGAAAGCTTCCCTCCCTCATTATGACCGCTGCTCTGCCTTTGAGCAAGGCACTTTAAAGTGTTTCAAACCCAGGAGCGGCAAAACAAGTAGTTCCGTGAAGCTCAGGGATGTTGAACCACTAGAGCTGATATTTATGACTCTTCTAACTGAATACCAACCTTTACTTTACGGTGGAGCCGTTTTTACTCCGAGACAGAGCGCATTCAAGAAAACCCTTTTGTGACTAACAGGTAACCAACTCGGCTCTCTGTTCCCTCTGACATCAGCACCATCAAGATGGCTTTCTATCGGCCGGGTGTCAAAGTTCACTAAAGTGAAACTGAACTTAACTAAAGAGATTTACAGCCACACAGATTTCATCCAAACAAATATTTTACTACAAAACTTGGCAAAGTTTCAGCGTGAAGCAGGCATCCAGCTTCCAGATGTGTGAGTGTAACTGTGTGATCCAGTTTACCTGATAAAGTATTCAGATGTCATAAATGACAAAAAAAAAAAAAAAGCTCCAAGTGACAAAAGTCATTCAAAAATGATCACAGTTGTTGGTTTGGTTGGATCTTCACTTCCAGACCAGTTCGATCAGCTCAGTGATTCCTTTTGATGCCAGTGATTATCTGATAAACTCACCACACTGGATTTTCTCTCAAAAAAGAAATATTTCATTGGACTGCTCATTTTTTAACAAGACTTTATTGTAAAGACACGAATGTACATCTTTCAGATTTCAACGGAATACTGACATTGCGTGTCTAATTCACATTTTTTTTTAATTCAAATAACAAAATCTTTCACCTAATAAACAAGTGCTGCAATTCAGTCTCCAAAATACAACACCCACAGGCTGGACGACGACTTTCTGAACAAGATTCAACTTGGAAAATCAAAAGAAATGAACATCAGCAACCTGAAAATCATAGCAGCATCCTGTTTTTGGAAGAAAAAAAAATGGAAAAGCCCACTCAAGAGTCAAATGTATGATTTTTTGAATCATATTTCTGTCAAAATGTATGTTTTTTTCTTTCGAAGAATGATCACAGATCCCTCACTGCGCAATCGTGCAGCTTCCACTGAAATTGTACTATTAAAGGCTTTCAAAAGTTGTAAATGGGTCGGTCTGTCTCGGGTTGTGAAGTAGAAAAATAATCCTGGAGGAGTCGCTCCACTGATGACCACGGAGTCGAGCTGGAGGCCTGCGCTCACGATTCACATCTCTCTCAGCTCGTCACAAATAAACTTTCTCAAAAGTGTCTCTACTATTAGTTTAAAGGATCTCCAAAAATAAACCACCAACAGCAAAAAGCAGAGAGGAGACACACGGGGAGTCACAGCACTTGGAAACGCCATGAGGCCTGGTCTTTGTAGTCCAAACAGTCGGAGGCGTTAAAGTTGAGTTTCCAGGCTGAAGCCGCCGTCTGCTCTTTGTAATCCAGACAGTCCGTGGAGTTGAAGGTGAGGCCGGGCGCGCTGTACGCCTGGTGGTGGTGCGCCGGGTGGTGGTGGTGGTGGTGGTGTCCCGAAGTCTGACCGATGTGGTGGTGCGGGTGTCCCGACATGGAGCTGCCGGTCATGGGGCTGAGCTGGTGCGGGTGGTGCGAGTGGTGGTGGGAGTGCATGGGCGCCAGGTACGAGCCGCACTCCACGCCGCCGAAGTAGGAGCCCGACGCCGAGGCCGGGTAGCCCTGGCTGTACGCCGCCGCCGTCTGGCTGTAGGACACCGGGTAGGATGGAGTTCCCCCGTTGGTGGAGGAGGACAGGGAGCGCTGCATGCAGGAGGCGCTGGTGGGGGCGGCGGGGTCGGGCAGGGTGGCCGGCGCCGGCGCCGGGGAGATGGGCGCCGGGCTCCAGATGGACGACACCGGGGCGGTGACGGAGGTAGAGGTGCTGATCAGACCGGTGGAGCCGAGACCGGCGGCGACGGAGGAGGAGGAAGAGGAAGAGGATGAGGAGGAAGAGGTGGAGGAGGAGGAGCTGGACACCGCCGGCGGGGTGAACTGGCCGCTGCTCTCCGAACCGGTGCTCTCTCTGGTCGGAGACGACTTCTTCTTCATGGGTTTGACCTTGGCGCTGTTGCTGCTCTGCTGCTGCTGCCTGCACTTGGCTCGTCGGTTCTTAAACCAGACCTGGTGAAGGAGGAGAGTTCGCAGGGTCAGAAAAAATAAAAAAGAGAAGTGAAACCTGACTGAGCCTTCAGGAACTGAACACCTTCTCCTGTTTATTACACTTCCCTCTCACGTGAGCCCACTGAGAGGCTCTGACCTTTGACCTTTACTCTCCCTTATTCTGCACTCTGCTAAATGGCACATAAACACGTTTCCTTTGGTCAGGTCACACTTTGTCATATTTTTCAGGTCACACCGGATCAGTTCACCAAAATGACAAAAAACAAAACATATTTTCACTGATTTTCATGCAGGTTTGTTTTTTTCTATTCAGATTTGATCTGCCTCTGAGATTTCGACCCTGCTACCAGTTAGCTTGTGCTGCTTGCAGCATTTCAAAAATGAGATTTAAATAATTCAACAGCCACTTTATTTATAGAACACAGTGCTGTTAATCCACAAACCTCACTGTGAACAGTCTTAGTATTTATTGAGTAGAAAGAAGCGGGAGCGACGGATGTGTGTTCACTGTGGGTGAAGTTTTTAAATGCAGTGTTTTGTATTGGAGTCTCAATGTAAATATATCTCCAAACCTGAACACATAAATCAAGACTTTCTGCCCAGTTGGATCCACATAAAGGTACGTTTGTTTGAGTTTTTTTGTCGACGGACTCTTTAGGTGTTGCTGTATCCTGGTCTGATTAAGTTCTGTTCACACGGTGATATTTACTAAAAGTGTATGAAGGAGAAGTTCCACTCTGCCATAACCTGCTCACTCATGTTTCCTTAATGCAGTGATTATTATTACATAACAAGAACTAAACTAAATGGTAAATATTTTAGGAAAAGTGCAGCATGACTTTGGAGTAAACTGCTAATCATCTACAGGGAATTCAATGTTAAAATGTTTGAATGAAAAACAAACTGCCCAGAGGGGTTTTCAATTTAAAGCTAGCAGAAAATCCCTGACCAGTACTGGCAATTCAAAAAAAAAACTAACCTTTGGAAAATATAATTTTTCAGACCTGTTAAAATGTGTTGACATTTTTTATCAATTTTGGGGGACAGTGTAAACAAATAAATAAGAATGATATTGTTGTGTAGGGTCTGATATGTTACAAATGTTTTTATGAATAGCCATAAACGTTACCAAAATAAAAGAGAAAAAGTGTGGCTGCATTTTCACACTACAAAGATCAAAACACACATTTATTCTACATTAGTTGATGATTTTATTTTATTTTTTTATTTTTTTTTTGTATGTACATGAAACATGTTTATGACCATGACTACGAGCTCAGGGGTGTGCATAACAATTTTATTGATTGTGAAATACTTTCCGGTAACACTGATTGTTGTTATAATAATTATGGTTAAATAATCAAGCGTATTAAAAAAAATGATTGCGCAACATTTGTGCTGTGACGGTAATAGTGCTGATTCCTGGGCCTTGTGGGTGAAACAGTCATGTCCGCGGTGGTAGAAGCGGCCTGTCAGCAGCAGCAGAAAGCGAAGAGGCAGCAGCCATAATTGCAGCTTTAAGCCCAGCAGAGGGCCGCTGAAGCCGGACATAAAACCCGCCTCGGAGCCCTTTTCGAAGGAAAGCTCACCACATCACACTCTGCCAGAGCGCAGCCAAACTCTCCCCTTTAAATCAAGGCTTGTCTCTACTTGATCAATACCAGCTGAACATCCAGTCGCTCTGAGGCCAATCACGCAGTGGAAGGCAGAAAGTCCACCAGAGACACAGCAAATCATTCAAACCTCCCGACTCACTTCTAAATGTCGGGCACGCCTTGTTTCACTGTCGGTCTGCTTTCCAGCTCTCAAGGAAAATGTTCAAACTTAAAAAGACTTAATAAGTTGGAAGAACAGAATTTCTTCAACTTTGAAGATTCACTCTGATTTTCCGCAAGTATGAGATATATATATATATTTTTAAAGTAACCAATGAATGATCATTATATCTTCTGCATTGTAAAATATAAAGTTCAAAACGTGCACATTTAACATCCCAGACACACGTGAGTCTCTGACCTGCACTCTGGACTCCGGCAGGTTGATTTTCAGCGCCACCTCCTCCCTCATGAAGATGTCCGGATAGCGCGTTTTGGCGAACAGCGACTCCAGGATGTCCAGCTGCGTCCGGGTGAAGGTGGTCCGCTCCCGGCGCTGCTTCCGCGGGTTGCCTGGAGAAGAACAAAATACAAATCAATACGCATCATCGGTAACTCAGTCGGAGACTGGTTAACGTCATTATCCCTCTAAAAAGTTCGAAAGTGAATTATAGTCTTCGGCGGTGCGCTCGTGGATGTTGTATGCACGAGTAAATGCTGTTTTTAATTTCGATCATTTCCCATCTTAGTTCCTTCTGTGTCTTCAGTGCCATGTTTCACTGCCTGCAGGAGAGTACTCGGAAAGAAATCCTGGTTTTTTTTATTTTTGTTATCAGCAAGACAGAAGTGAGTCATGGTCTGGTTATACAGATCCCAGAGGACGTTTACGTTTTACAAATTCACATCAAAACAGGAACTGCACGAGGCCCGAAATGCGCCACAAGCACAATTAGAATCCAAATTTGAGAAGACAAAGACATTTTTCTCAACGCGGTCGATGCACACTTCAGTCAAATTCAACTTTTTCCAGCTTATACATGTTTTAAGTAGCCTAACTTTTAAAGGGCTATACAACACCCAGACAACAATGGACTGTAGAAGTGTCCCAGTAAGACTAACCGAAATAAATATGATATAGGCAAACTATCAGATTAAAAAAACAACCAGCACTAAACGGACTGCTACCGGCTCAAACAAAACGGATGTTTAAAATAAAATGAAACTCCAGAATATAGAGACATTATTCTTCTGTAAATATTTAGGCTAAATGAGCATTTGGAAGTAGTTCGGTCCCGTGTCGTCCCGTGTCGGTCCCGTACCGGGGTATCCCACAGACGGGTGCAGCAGGTCCATGGCAGCTCCGCTCAGGCCCAGTCCGTTCATCCCGTACGGGGCCTGTTTGAGATAAGACATCATGCTCGAAGCACGGAGGGGGGACCGGAGTCCGGACGGACAGAACAGGTGCAGATCTCCGCTGGTCGGTTCGGGAAGTCGGTTCCTGCAAGAGACATATGAATAAAGAATGATTGGAAAAATAGAAGCAAAGAGTCTTAACCACATAAAAACCTACTTGTGCTGAGCAGTACAACTTTTCAAGTGTACAGAATACGTCGCCTCTTTCTAACCATCTTTAATTTCTCTTAACACAAACACAAACTCGGAACCAAAGTACAGGACGCAAACACGAGCGCCATGTTATCGTGGAGGCCTGTCACTAATTCTGTCAAACCCGAGGACATTAAAGACTGAGACAGCAACAAAACACTGAAAGAACAAAAACAGTTAGTCAATGAGATCTTTGAAATTACGGTGCCGATTTTAGAGAAAAGAATTTAGGCGTTTAGATTTACATTCCTAAATAATTTCACAACAGACCAATGAAAGCAGCATTTAGTCAACTAAAGAGGAAATAAAATGAAGTTTAATCTAAGAGGAAGAAGATAAGGACATTTTGGAAAATGGATCCTGAAGTTGAAGAAACTTTATATAGTCAACATTGTGTTAGATTGAAAACCTGACGTGCAGCTGCGTGTCTGCTTTAGAGCACATTTAACTCAACGTGTCCCAGATACAAGTTTGGTCCCGACCGAAGGAGCCTCGAGGAAATTCAGCACGACGATGTGAACTTTTGAGTTAATTATTTCAGAGGAAAAAAACAACACGTGTCCTGTGACAGAAGGCCTGAACTCTGCCTGCATGACGAGATAAAATGAGTTTGGTGACAGTCTCAGGACAACAAAGAATAATTAAAAACTGTCACCAAACTCTGAACTCACGGGAGAAAAAACAGATTCCAAAAAGCAAAGATCGTCAAACCGCAGCTGGTCATCACAGCGGACTTCCTCAAACATCCATCAGCATGTTCAGCAGCGCTGCAATCACTCACATCTTCATTATACTTTAATTAATTCAATAGTTCACAATTAAATCGACCGGTGGAATTAGTCAGCAGGCCACTCGAGACTTTTCTCCCTCCCTGATAGCTCTGCTGGTCTTAAGTATTATTCCAAATGTATTATTTCATTCACAGACGCAGATTAAATCATCAGTAAAAAATAATGCATGTGGCCATTAAACAGTTTACTGTGGCTGTTTTTTATTTTTTTATTATTGTATTCTGTCCTCTATGTTTCCATTGGAACTCATTTAACTGTGATAGATTACTTACAGCATCGTTGTTTTATTTTTCTTTTCTTTTAAGAAGTATTTACTTATTATTCCTCTGTTGATTTGTAGGCTGTATTTTTCAATATACTTCATCTGATTTTATTTGATTACTTATCAAAGCTCCTCTGTAGTTCTTCTCATATGGGAAGAAGCTGTACATTTAACAAACGGAATAAAGTAAATCCGATTTGACATGATAAAATGTTAAACAAACCGCATCACGTGATAAATAAAAGGTTGAATAATTAAGCTGAGGAAGAGTTAGACAATGATTTCTCGAATTAGATAAAAAAAAGAAAAAAAAAAAGAAGAGCATACTGTTCAGCAAATAAAATCATTCACGTATGAATAATAATTCGTATTATCATATATAAAGCAGTTATCTTAATTAACAGCTATTATAATTCTGCATCTTTGATTAGACTCCTTTTCTTTTTCTGCAGACCTTCACGCGCTGCTGCAGCTTTAATAAACCCCTATAATGGCTCACTGTTAATATTAGTTTAAGACAGTGCATTTAGATAAGAATTTCCATAATCCACTGGGGTTCTTTTCGCAGGTAAATACTTAAATTTGTGACTAACAGCAGCTTTATTTTGTGTGAAAGGTGCCCCGGGCCTGATGGATGTGCACTGAGGCGTTAACGCTGCAAATAATGCGCCATTTATTTCCATACCTACAGGAAGGAGCCGAATTACACAATGTAAATGCAGCAAAACTGTGTGCAAATGACCTCCATTACAATTTAGATTAGATCCACAGGGTGACAATTAGAGTGACCTTATCAGTGAGGTAACCGGGACAGGAGCCCTGCACCCAAAAGAGATCCAAGTCCACATCATGAAAAAGAATACACGACTAATGTTTATTTTCCACGTTCTCATTGTAATTATTTCAGAAACAAAAAGTAGTTTGATGAGGATTTATTTTATAATTTATTTGACATTTGTTTTGTTTTTGGTATAGGGTAAAGGTTAATAAAAAAGAATACGAAATAATGTCTGGGCTAAAAAAAAAGAAAGAAAATAAAACAGACTGACAGCTAAACACACTTGAAATACACAATACAATAGAATAAAACCAGAGAGGAGAGTCTCACCTTCTTTGTACTCCTTATTTAAAAATCCAGGTAAATATCAAACCAATGAGATCCGGAGTTGTAGAAAAATATCCACATAAAAGAGAGTTTATTCAGAGGTTTGTGGCGGCTCCGCTCGCAGCTGTTTCCAAACTACAAGTGGAACATTTCAACGCAGAAAAATGAAAAAGCAGAAGTTATTTGAGTCATCTGTGCTCCTTGTCTGTCCAGCCAGTGTTGACGGATGGAGATTGATGCTCGTCTCCGAGGCCCGCGCCTCTATGAGTCAAGGAAGCACGCGGCTCCTCCGCTCCGAGCCAATCACGGAGCTCGGCAGCCGTCCGCGGGACGTGGGCGACCAATGAGGGTGCGAGCTTGGCGCCGTAACGCCCGCCCCTTTCGAGTCGGAGTCGCGTCACGTGATGCCAGTGAAAAGTTTGGGTCAGAAAGTTGGAGTCGGTCCGCAGCGAGAAAATAATGATTCAGGAGCAAAATAATGATATCAAATATATGATAACATTGATTCAGTGTTAATATTATGTTGTATTAACACTGAATTGAAGGACATGTCTGCTTATTTAGCTCTCTATAAAGGAAAGAGAATAGCCTCCATGACGAATGTGTGTTTTTCTGCTATATTAATAAATAACAATGAGGATGTTTTTTTTTTTTTTAAATTTTGGCTCGAAATATTTCTCTATTCAAAATGATTTCCCTCTTAACACAGGAGGTATATTCATCCCTTATGGACATGTGACAACTTCAACCAGCTGAGTCAGTTAAGAAAAAATATAAAATAAATATTGGTTCACTTAAAAGTATAATAATAAACTGTAATGCAGCAAAGCAGAGCTGCTGCTGTGAATTATGGAACTTAAATGGCCTTAAATTGAGATCAACACACTTAAGAAATACTATAAAAACGTTTCCCTCATTTTGTAAAAAGGCCGTGTCATGGACATCCATCTATATATCAATCGAATTATAATATAGCCTATACATATACTTTAAATACTGATGTGTCATTTACAGTTAAAAAAAAGCACATATAAAAATATTTTTTAGCAAATCCAAAGTATGATTAATTACATCAACAAACACAACACAAATTTACTCACAAGTAAACAAATAAAGTCCATCCTTATAATCATGAGTTAAAGTCATGCTGCAATGACCTTTTGAGAAGTTAGGCATTGAGGAACTAAGAGAATCATAGAGGATCCTCAAAAGAAGAAAAACTTTTTCAGAGAAATTAAAATTAATTAGTGGACAATCTTTGTTGTTTTATTTCCTCTGAGATTGTCTGTGGCTGACAGCAGCAACGCCAGTGATTGATCACAAGTATCAAGATATCAAATGGACGGAGTCATTGTTGTTATGAGGGGTTTTTGGGGTCTAATCCCAAATTGCAGGAGTATTTTCTTAATACTAAACCCGTAAATCCAGGGATCAGGCAGCCTGAAGAGGTGTGTGTGTGTGTGTGTGTGTGTGTGTGTGTGTGTGTGTGTGTGTGTGTGTGTGTGTGTGTGTGTGTGTGTGTGTGTTGGAGGTGGTGGGGGTTAAGTTTAGAGAGGCTTCTCGTCTGTGTTGTCGGTGCTTATTAAAAGCATCATGCATAAATTCCCAGGTTGCCAGAAAGCATGCAGTGGGCTCCGGCCGGGCTGCTGCACACTTCCCACCTCATAAAAAAAAACCACGCAGTCCCTGCAGACACAGAGCAGGGCAGAAAAAAAGTCCACAAATCAGCTGACTGCAGTGCGTTTGTCTGCAAGCTGAAGGGAAACTGCAGCTCAGCAGGCAGGTGAAGATGAAGGGAAAACACATCGACGAGGGAGGACAACTGAAACACTGTCTGATGAGACTCTTCTGGATCCATCAGGAAATGTTTTCGCTCTGCTGGGACTCTCAGGTAAGAAAAAAACAACTTGATATTTCTTGAGGTGATTATTGTGTTTGTGGTTAAAACTATTTGTTTAAAACACTCTTCAAATTTGCCAAAACTAGGATGCAAAGCTTCAGGTGATTTAAGTTCAGGAATAAATATAAAATACTGAGACTATTTTTGTCCCCATATGACAATCTGTAGAAAAATGCTGCTGTGAGATCTGGCTGTCTTTATTAGTTAAGAGCTTTAAGAAGTCACTTATATGGGAACTTATATGTATGTTGGTGAATTTGCAGGTAAGTAGCTGATATAGATTCAGATATTTATATAGTAATTGGGAGAGTTGCCACTTTGGATGCAAAAGCATGAACAAAAGGGCATTCCTTAGTTTTTTATTGTTATTTGAGGGACTTTGTAAAAACAGACATTGACAGTCTCACCAACTTTTGAAGATGTTTAAAAAGTAAAAAATATTGTTGAGTTGATATTCAGATATCAGATACCGTCAGTGTGAATGACAGCAAAGGGATCCAGGACCCTTGTTGCTGTGACATTAGAGATGACAGATCAGTGACGTACGGACAGAAATACATCTGCATGTGATTATAAAACATCTCCTCATCACATTCACTGGAAGAAACTTCAGGTTAAACACATTATTTGAAAAATTACTGTAAAATCAAGTTGTGGTTGTAACTGATAAAAACTGTCCTTCTCTTTGATTTTACAAATTAGAAATCGGACATTAGAATACAAATTAATAATGTTTTCCAGAATGATTTTGTAAAATTACAATTGTGAAATCTATAAAGATTTATACTGCAAAGATGTCATTTATTTAGAAAATTAATCTGTAACAAAATCAGAAAATGTTGCATTAATGACAAAATGTTTTTTTGTTCGTTAAACTTTTGAAGGAAAGCACGTTCAAACACAAAAGAATTCAAAAATAAATTCAAAAAATATTTCAAAATTCAATTCAATTCATAAATATATTTTCTGTCGTTGTCTCCTGACCATCCTCAATGATAAATGTGCGTTTCTCTGATTACCTTTTGGTTTGTTGCGTTGGTAATTGTGACTCAAACTATAAGTCACTGCTGAAGAAGTGTGTGCTTTTTGTAGCATAACACAAAATACTTATAATTACCATTTAGTCACATATTTGCTCCAGAGGGCTTTTCACATGAGGGCTACCAACATCCGCATGTGATAAATCACCAGGGAGGATTTTGGATACATTTGCAGAAATAAATGTCACTCACAAGACATATTTTTCCTTCTCAGTGTTTGTGTCAACACTGGAACCTGAACCTCTCAGGGAGAGCAGGGGGTTCTGGGTAATGCCACCTGTGTCACCAGGCTCATTGGAAAGCAGCCATGAAGTGAACATGTTCTCACTCAGGAGCTGGAAGATTAATGCAGGATATTTACATTACATTCAATTTAGCTTCCAAAAAAAAAATCTAAATAAAAAAATCAGACCACTGCAATAGAAAAGCAGCAGTTTAAAATGTGTTCAGGTGGAAGGGATTTGTATAGACACACTGTCTTAGGGTGCAAACGATGGACAGATGGAACTTAATGTGAACCTCCCAGGTCCTTACTGGAGAAAGAAAAAAAATCCAATTCTGAAAATGAAATGAATGTGATGTGGATTAGCTGCACACACACATCTATAATAAATATAGTGGAGAGTGCAGTCACTTGACCCAGCTGCCACATTCTTTCTGCATTTACCATCTCAGTGATGATGAACTTGGCTCAGTGGAGCAGACGGAGGCTGACGGAGCAGATAACCACCGTTAACTGACTGTCATCACACCTGGCTGCAGCACAGCAGCGCCAGTCAAACAAACACTTCCAGGAAGCACAGGCTCGATGGAGGCCGGACATTTGGCTCGATGACAAAGAACTACAGCTTCCCATGAAAAAAATCATTCTCAAATTCAAGAAAAGTTTCAGGCTTTAAAATAGCCAACCGGTGGCTGAAGTTGGGTTCTGGTTGGTCATTTCTAATTTATTCATTTTGCAATTTAAGCAAACTTAATAAAGGTTTCATAAAACTGAATCTGGGTTTAAAACAGTCAGTGGGTTATCAGTGTTAATATAGTCCTGGTATAAATAATGTCAGCACAGATGGTTTTAGTGTAGACCTACAATTACATGGACCGAGAGAAAAATGTGAAATCTCTTCTGCAGTCTGATACTTTGTTTAAAGTAGCCTGTGGGCTTCAACTGAACCAGTTGAACAGTTTTAGGTGCCAATCTGATGTGAAATTTAGAGAGAAAAAAAGAGTGAAATTGTACTTCTCTCTGTTTGCAGTTAGAATAATGGATGATCCTGATATAATGTGTATTATGTAGTTTATGAATGGAAAAATGAAAAATCGATGTGCGTCCACCCAACTCAGTACATCTCCTTCAGACTTTCTTAGACTAATTGTGGCCTTACTGATTTCGTCAACTTCAACAATAGTGCTCTCAAATCACACTTTTTATTTAGATCCTGACTTTACTCAAACTCCCTAAGAGGTGGTGTCATCTTTACATCATCATGCTCAATATATTAAGCACGTGGCGCCAAAGTGGAATTTGTATTTTGTGGCTGGCATTGGGTGTTTCATTCATGCTTCACAATCATTGGCTCATTTGCTTCTGTGTGGGATTAACCTCTAATCATATTCATGCACATTATGACTGGACGACCTTTCCGGTTACACTCCTGATTACAGTTATGTCGGCTCTCCCACCAGCCCAATATCATCCTCAGGAAATATTTTGTAGTGTTGATGTTACAACGTTTTATGTTGATGTTCAATGCGGAGCAAAAGTATTTGTGTTATTTCACAACAGCAGCAGGGTGGAATCTGATCTGTCCGTAATTCATTCTGCTGCAGGAAAACGAGTCCAAACATCAAAGCCAGATTCATAAAGAAATATCTTCAGCCACAAGAAGAACAAGGCGTCCGACAAGAGTCAGTCGGGGATTATATGAAGAGAGAAGACACTGAGATGGCATAAATCCACCTACTAACAGTGGCAAGTATCTTGAAAAAAATGCATGCATATGCTCCAAAGAAAACTAACTGCAGTTTTAAAAGTGAACAATATTGACTTGATTTAGATTTTTTTTCTCTCCACTGCCCTTTGTATGAAGTTTGCAGATAAAGAACCTATCCAGCAATTATTTTATTAAATCTCCTCACTTGACAACCTTTTTGAACTGCCTGAAGCCTGCGCTGTATGTTTCTTAAGGTGGAATCCAAGCAGGATCTTTATTTCCGCTTGGATTCATTGAGAGCTCCTTCAAACTATTCTACCAAACTTAAATGTACGACCATCTGCAAAGCCATAAAGTTTCTCCAAATAAAATAAGCTTAGAAACATAAAATGATGCATTTTATTTGTGGCACATTTTTACTGGATGGTAATCATGACATGCTAAAAATGGGGCTGTAACAGGACAGGAAGTTTAGGACTCAACAGCACGACTCGGAAACACAGCTTCGGTTAACTTTTTCATTTTACTGAGAACAGTTCAGAAAAACCAGAGGCGAGAGTGTTGGAGGAATAATGCAAAAGGCAGAGTCCAAAAAAACGTTCCAGAAGTCAAAAACCAGCCATCAATCCACTCAGGCAGAAGTGCAGACAAGGAGTGGGCAAAGGCAGATCCAAAAAGACAAAAAATACTCAGACGCTAACAAACTCACTGATAGGAACAGCTGGAGCGAAGAACTATGAACTGCAACGAACTGGCAGAAAGAAGTGAGGGGAGAAACAGGTACATATACAGAGGAGGACAGAGAGACAATAGGATGCAGGTGGAAACAATCAGGGCGAGGCAGACAGTCACGGAAGGCGGGAAAACATCAGGGACCAAAAAGTACCAAAATAAAACGGGAAATAGAACCAGAAGATTACAAAATAAGAGAGGAAAGCCTTGACAGACAGGACGAGATGTGACCGAGACAGACTCAACATTCAGCCTCATCACCTCCAAATGATGTTTCTATACAAGTCAACTGCAACAGCAAGCACATTTTGAAGGAACAGGAACGACGTCCTCTATCAACGTAATGGAGAAACTTTGTTTGGCAAGTCACAGATATGAATCAGATTTGTGTTCACTGACGATCTATTTCTGCAAAAATATCCCCAAAAATGATCCACACTGTACTTCCTTGTGGCCAAACGTTATAGTGATTATATTGGCAACTCTTGGTTAAGAAAAGGTGAAGATGGTGGTCCGAGTTAAACTAGAACGAGAATTACCGCCTCACAGTAGTATATATTTGCCAACCAGTCAGGTTTGCAGTTTACATTGGTGTCTGTCATGAGCATGGGACAGATAGACGGGACAGCCGTGGGGAGACTGTCACCTTCATCTCTGACAACCAAAAACCATTCAGTTCATCGTTAGGTTCAAGTGAACGTTTGTGCCAAATTTGAATAAAGCACCTAAAGGCATTCTTGGGATATTGCGTTTACGTGAATAGGAGGACATGAGGTCACTGTGACCCTGACCTTTGACCCCCAAATATGAATGAGTTCATCATCGGGGCCAAGTGAACATTTGTGTAAAAATCTGAATTTGAATCCGAAAAAAGAATACGATCCAACCAGTGTTTAAACTGAACCAGAGCTCAAAGTGCTTCCACTAAACACTACTGCTGCTTCTAGAAATGCATTATGTAATACTTTCTGATTTCCTGATTCTGGCCAATAAGCCGTGTCACAAACCGGCTCAATGCTTGCGACAAAGAGGAAGGAAGACGAGACAGGTTGAAATGCCAATGCAGAGTTTTATTTAAGATCAATAAAGTTAAATAATAAAAACAATTATTTTCGTTTTTCCTGTCTTCAGTTAGAAATTCAGGCTTAAACATTCATTAATTTGTTCAATGCACGTATTCAACAGTCAGGGACTGTAGTCACGTAGGGAAGCAGTTTGGGTATAGTTAGGTGTCGTCTGCAGAATGACACCTAACGACAAAAGATCCAGCGTGGATGACGGTGCTCATGTTAGTAGGATGTGTCGGGAGGACAACTGGCAGCTCCTTCACAGATGTGTCCCGCCAAAGTTCGATTTTCATTCTTGTTTATAGTGTCTGTTTTATTCGGTGTTGATTTATGTTCCTCCTGGATTAGCGGTGGATGTGGTTTGAATAATTCAGTCCATATTATTATCACACATTTCGTTTAAAATCCGTGGATCGTACCTGTTTTGCGACGACAGTCCAGACGCTGACATGAGCGTTTGTACTCTCTTCTATTATTTCTTGGTGGATTTGCAGAAGTTCTGGCTGGAGTCGATGCTCTCCGCCAGGCGCCGACACTCTGGCAGTATGAGGCGTCGGTCGGGACGGGTGGTTTCAGAGCCTCCGCAGCTAATTCAGTGGAACCGGGACACATCCTAGGAAGCGTGTGGGCCATGATGGGATGATCTATATTTGCTGTAATTCTATGTTTAAAAACCTCTGTCTGTTCCCATCTGGTGGCTCGGCACCGTGTACAGTAGCTGCTACAGAGTCAGTGAATTGCTGTGTGATCCAGTTGCTCCCACTCTGTGGTCAGGAGACAGAACTTTTATGCTGTCTTTTGCCAGACGGACAAGCTTTTTACATGCACGGCTAGGCCTGCAGCTAACCCTGTGGCAGGGCTCCCAAACTTGTCATGTCCTGAAAGTAAACTTTTGTTCTGTTCTGCAGTTCCACTATAGAAGTTTTTGTGAGTGCCAATCTAATTAGTAGATCTCTTTGGAAGAATTTTTATGCAATTAGCAGATTCAAGAAAATAGCATAGACTGAGCTGAGGAAAACACAAATGTACTGTCGCTCAGCCGGAAGAAGGAAACCAGTTATATTCTCTCAACATTTACATGTCTATATTTAACCTGTTGTGTTTTTAGAAAATCTATCGCTGAAGATGGGAGGCCTCTCTCAGCTGGTGTATTTGCACATTACTCTTATGAGACCCACTTGTGCGTCAGCCGTCAGCTGTAACAGCTGGTCCGGCCGACGGACTGACAGACACCTGAGGAGCTGGAACAGAAACAGGAAACGAGAAACGACTCGTCATCCTGCTTCAGGTACAGAACGGGCAGCAGCGAGTCCTGACAGAGACACAGTGGAGAGCACTGAGACAGGAGTATGTAGCTGTCAATCACAGGCCCCGTGGCCCCGCCTCTCTCATTAAGAAGACAAACAATGAAGAGGGAGGGAGGAGGAGGAGGAGGAGAGAGAGAGAGAGAGAGAGAGAGAGAGAGAGAGAGAGAGAGAGAGAGAGAGAGTGTGTGTGTGTGTGTGTGTGGGGGGGGTTATAGGAAGAAATCAGACACCAGAGCCACGAAACCAACTGACCCCATCCAGTACCCATCACCCCCTGAAACACACAGAGGGTTGTGTGTGGAGGGAATTACTTAGATGTGTGTCTGTGTGTGTGGGAGTGGACTTCCAATCCTTTTAGGATTATGCCCCCCCCCCCCTCGCTGGCTCTGTTCTTCACTCTTTCACTCTGCTGCCCCTCGGGCAATCACCTTAAAACTTGCACTCATTCAGATATTTCTAACAATGCGTAGCAGTGGTAACCATGTGAGCGCTGGCAGGGCACGCAGGAATGCACAGATTCAGTTCCCCATCACCCTCCGTGATAAAAAAAAACAACGCCAAAAAACAAAAAGGAAAATATCGATGTCAGTAACACATTTCCTAGATTTCTTGCAGGATGGTGGCGATTTAAAAGAGACAATTACAGCAAAGCAGGCTTTTGTTTAAAAAGAAAAAAGTCACATGTACAAGAAACTTCCGAGCACACAAGATCATTGAACACTCTTTATACATGGAGAAGTGTGACGTATAAAAAGTTACATTTTTACCTTTGCAGTGACAAGATGCAGCTCTTAAAGACAACCTATAGTGTAGTGACCAAGCGGCAATCAAAATTGGATTGTAAACGGACGTTATGAATCCTCCAGTTCAGATTCTGTCCGTCACCATTTTGCTACTTCGGAGCGGTTTGGAGCAGGAAGTGACCATATTTGGACGAGCTGGGGGAGGAGCCAGAGGTGGATCTGACCGATCTGATCGGAAACCTGACGATACTACGTCCCGCCCACCGATAGCTGTAACCTGACTGCACCACAGGCCTGTCAATCAAACAGACACGCCCCCAAAAACAGGTCTTCTTGAATCTTCTTTTCTAATGAATGAGGGATTATTTTCAGATGGACCTCCAGAAAACTAATAAGAAGGAGTGACTTTAGCTAACAACACCGAGATAACTGATGGACACATTTTATTCACTTTGGATTTGATGAGAGAAGTTGAATGGGAGTCTATGGAACCTCTCGTGACACTCGGTGGTATTACAGCTTCAGGTACTTCTGCATCGGCTTCATTTTTCAGACCCAGAAACTACGTCCACTTTTACAATCGATGGTTGTGACACATGCTTTCAAACAATATGCCCAGTTTTTCCAAATCTAATTCAGATTTTTTTTTGCACGTTGACTCAGATCACCACTTGCTGTGAGGATGGTGACGTTTCCTACTTTGTATTCTTTTTATTTACAGGATTTTGATCCATTTGTTTTTAAAATAAACGGTTCAGTTTAAACACACCTGCTGATCTTGTTGATGCAGGAAGTTTAGCTTTCTCTGCTGTAGCTCTCATGGTACGTCACTTTGGAAAAGAGCCTCGGCTAAATGTCTTAAAATGTGAATGTACACCTTCCAAACAGCTCCTGATCCTGTTTTGAGCCACACGGGAGCAGAGGGCAGGAGCGAGCGCTCCCTCCCTGCCCCTCAGCGTGCACGACGGAGGGAATTGCCATCCATCCTTATCTCCAGGTCCAGTCAACTCGAGGCGGAGAGAGAGTTTGCTCCATCATCAGAGCCGACCATTTGATAGGATTCTGGCACTGCAGCTAATCAATCTGCAGCACAGAGCTGCCAGAAGACCTGTAACAAAGCTCAAAGAGCCTCACAAATGGCCGAGTCCTGGGGATAAGCCCCTGCACAGGATTACATATTGATTTTGAACGTCTAAAAAAGCTTATCATATGAAACCGCAGCAGACTACAAAAGTAGCGGAGTCTATGCACGAATCCGCCTTTCAGAGAGGAGCATCAACTTTCAAATATAGAGACCCCGAGCATGAACCAAAACCGAAATAAATGGTGAAGAAATCAATGGAAGGGATGAGGTACGGTGGCACATTATAAACTGGAGAATCTCAACTTGGAGGGTTGCTGCACGTCAGCTTCTTCTTATTGTGTTTGTTTATTTATTTTCACCCTTAAAATTCCTTTCCCACAGCTGATTTTATGGAAATGTAGTGTTCCCGTATATTTCTCTTTTCTAACTTCTTTGAGTGCCTTTTGACTCACGTAGCATCTCAGGTGCTATTTGGGCAAAACTCCCTTGAAATTTAAATGTAATTATATTTATTTTGGTTAATCAGAGGTCAAATAAACAAAGATTATTCTCATTCATGCATTTGTCTGTTCATACCTCTGTACTAGTCGGTGTCTTTGGGCCAGACTCAGATATCTCACCAAACATTGGAACCACTGCTACTACATTTAGATACTGAAGGTTCCCAAAGGATGGGATGGACATGCTCCATGGGCAAAGCATAGGTTGTATAACATGATGCTGTGATTTTCAGAAACTCAAACTGTATAAAAGAAAACAAAAGTATTGTGTTTTCCAGTTGATGCATGACACAGATATTTCAAGGAAAGGCCTGACCAATACGCTTGTCATCTTTAGTATCGATTGGTTTAGGTAACTAAAACATTTGGTTAGTTAAAGGTGATGATTTTGAATTAAAAAAAAAAAGTAAATACCGAAGCAAAACTACGCGCCTCTTCCCCTCAAATCAAAAGCTTTCAGTTCCCAAATCAGAGCAATGTTTCTGTGAAATATTGCCAAGAGCAGTTATTGGTATTCAGGTTAGTTAAAGTGGTGTAAATGAAGGGCTGTCCTTGATGAATGTTTTCTGTTGGTGACAGTTGGATTGTGAATTGAAAGAATGTAAAGTGTGCGATGGTATCATGTTGAATGACCCCAAAGCAGCCGGTAGTTATTCTCCCATTCACTGGTGTTTATGTCAACTTATAACACTTGGCCGAGGTGGAAATGTTTGTGTATTAACGTGATGCAATAATAAATACGATGGTTTACTGAATGTTAAATATGTGTGTTTTTGTTTTTTAGTTCCCCCTTGATGTTGCAGTATTTGATACTACTTCTGGAGACGGTGCATCCATGTCCTGCTGCGCTCCATCACAGGTCTCCACATTTCAATACATCTTAGATTTTGATTAAAACTTTAAGAGAAGTAACCATCTGGAAAGACATAAACATGACAGTCACATGACAAACTGCAGGAAGGAAGCTGGTTTTCACATAAAGGACAAAGTCGTTACCTGCTGCTGACAGGTTGAATGATACTTGATCAAATGTGCGGTCCAAAGTCTTCTAGATTTGATTCCACCAGTTTATTTGCAGACATATTTAACACAAGCCTGAGAACACGCATGAACAAATCACCCTAAAAACAAACAGCGTGAAGGAAACAAAACCTTAATGTCCTTGATACACGAGGCAGCTGCGAACACAGCCACTTCCCCTCCATCAATAATCCGCACTTAATAATCAGGAGATTAACCGATATAAAGTGTGCAGATGACTGGCGGCTGGAAACAACTACGGATGACAGCATACACACGCACACACCTTCATTCCCTCTAAACATAAAACTAATTAGAATTGATTTATTATGGATCAGGTACCTTATCAGGTAAGAGAGGGAATTACCACGGCAAGCCAAAGGGCTGCGGCAGGTCGCTGCTGAATGGTAAAATCAATCTGGGTTGACTGTGTCGTGTTCCAAGGAGAGCACAACCAAGAAGCAGCTTTCTCAACAACTCAAAAATCACATTTTTACAATCAAATATCGCCCCGTCAATATGAAAAAAATATCTCCAAATGCTGCCAAGGAGCTAAATGTGCACAGGAGAAATTCTCTCTGGCAACGTGCCATATTGTAATAAGTAGAAGAAACTTTGCATTGCTGAACTGATCACCTGCGTTTCTCTCAGGAAACCCACCACTCCTCCTTTTTTCCTTGTTTTTGGGCGGCTGGCGTCAAATCAGCAGCTTGTCGAAGCCTCTCCAGCTCCGGCTCCTTCTCCAGGGCAACTTTGAAAACTTCATCAATATGTTAATGACTTAATCTTTAAACACTTAAAGAAACCATTAATAAACATTGATTTGAACACTCGCCACCAGTGACTCACATTAATCCAGTGCAAATAGATGACACAAACTGCAACGGAGGGCAATTTGTGGAGGATTACCAACAGAAAATGGACACAAGAGACATTGATCAAGCTTTCTGTGGCAGGGATGAAACGAGGCCGAGTCTTGCTGTCACAGGATGACTCACCCTTTTCTTCTGTTTGTTAAGGTCAACAAGCTTCTTGAAGGGAAAATACTCTTCTTAATATAAATCATATTTAAAAACCCAGTGATGCTGCCAAATTTCAAGCAAGACCACCCACAGCCAACATATAAACAAGTTTGGGCTTCTGACTGCAAGCTTTAATGTAATTTTGTCCTTGTGATGTACGGTACGTTCTGGTAGCAAAAGACAGATACAAATGGACTGTGGTCATCTGTGTCACAACAAAACAAAGAGCATTAAACTAAATGGAGAACTGACACAGTAACAGTAAAATGTGTGCATATAGACCCACTACATCAGTCACACCGTTTAAACCTGATCTTTACAGGAATATTCTTCAACTGACGTATCAGTCCTGTCGCTTTCAGCTGACACAGACGCTGTGGTAACTTTTCCTAACAGCCATAAATTTAAGGTGTTTCAAAATCATCAAAGAAAAACGTTCATGTGTGTCAAAATATTTCTTTACTGTATACTTGAAGGAATATATTTGAGTGTTATAGCTGCACGGTTGTGAATGAACCAATCTGTGCAAAGTACACTGCAAACAGCTCTCCCTGAACTACCGCTGTGCTTCGTCCATCACAGTTACGCTAAAACACATAAATCTGACCATTGCAAACAATAAAAATAGCTGCCATGCACGAGATCTTCATCAGCAACCAACAGGTTGAATTACTGCTCTGTTGTCACAGTTAGCAACAAAAGGTACAGTTTGATTACATGATATCGTTGTACATTCCTTCCACAGATGACTGAAACCAAAATATCTGATTTGGCACAAAACAATCCAGCAAGAACGTACTGAAGCAGAAGCAGAAATACAAGTCTCAGTGACAAAGACTAGTACATTTTTTATTTGTAGTTCAATGAGTGGCAGCATGGGGCGAACAGCCAAAAAAAACATGGGAGTGAAACAAAACCACCGGCAATACACGGATGTGGAATCGTCTTTGTTGCGCTACAGATTAGATTACAGACCTCGCACGAGCATCTGAACACGAGCAGCCTGACACAATTAAATACACTGGAGCATGCTTTAACACAGTTTTCTCACAGCGAGGAAGATCTGAGGGCAGACTTGTCAAGTTCTTCTGACTACGACCATCGACCGTGAGCCGATTTGAAGCCTGGAGCTCAGGTTTACCGCTTGCCACCCAGCATCAGGCAGATTGTTGCTACAACTGGTTTTGTTCTGGCAGCCGATGACCACGTGTGCCTCTGCTCAGGCAACTACACGGCTGCTGCATTTAGCTGAGGTCTAAACATGTGGACAACTGCTTGCCTTTGCCTTTACCAGTTTATAACACCTGATTCAGCTCAGTATCTGTGGGAACTACGTCCTTATTTGTCAATTCCACACCTCACAATTTACTATCAGCGCTAACATTTAGGAGTATGTGCTCGATATAGTGAGGTAGAAACTAAAGGTGTGAAGGTGGTGGATGAGCAGTGTGTCCAGATTTTGCGGAGGAAGCTGTAGTGTGTGCCCAATCACAGATCTGCAAACTCATTGTCACAATCATTACCTTAATTGATCCCAGTTAGCCATATTGTATTTAAATTAACCATGACCTTTACCTAACCTCAGCCATTAGTAGTTGTAGTATATATATAGTGCAGAGTTTGATAAGTGCTGGCATTGCAGCAAACATTCAGTCACGGAGGAAACTACATTATCACGTTTCATTGAGTCCTGTTGAAAAAACAAAAACAAAAAAAAACACCTGCACGGCTTTAGTTCTTGTGACTGGAAAATAAAACTGTGTCCTGTGTGATGGTATGTGTCCGGCTACGCTCCACCGAGAATTATTTTCTGTTTTCATCCGAAAAGGCACAGACCTCGGGTTAAGTTTTAACTACCAGAGCAGCCTTTAACTAATCAGCATTGATAACCGTATGTCCCCGGACCAATCAGCAACCAGCAGTGACGTCACCTCCAGTTCAGATTTTGGCCATGTTGGAAGTTCGGAGTGATTTGGAGACGGACGTGACCATATTTCGGACTACCGGCCTGTCAGTCACACAGACACGCCCCCCAAAACACAACTTATTGAAGATAATGTTCTAATGAATGAGGAATTATTTTCAGATGGACCGCCAGAAAACTAATAAGGAGTGACTTTAGCTAACAACACAGTGATAACTTGTGAAAAATGTTATTGACTGAGAATTTTATGAGACTTTTTAAGTGGGAGTCTATGGAGCCAGAGACTTTTTGAGGCCAACCTCTAGTGGCACTCGGTGGTATTGCAACTTAAGGCACTACCGCATCAGCCTAATTTTTCAGAGCCTGAAGCTACGTCCACTTTTATATACAGTCTGTGGCCAAAACTCTACCACCATATTTAGAAAGAAATACTCGCACTGCTACCCTGACTGCTGATTGGTCCGCCCTTCAGAGCGGCAGAGCGAACGTTAATGCAAACAGGGTTTCCAGACTAGTGAAGGAAACTGAAGGCATGAGCAAATGTGTGGCGGAGCCAGGCTTCTGTCAGTCAGCTGTACTTTCACAGCATGTGAACACATACAAGGATTCCTTCAAAAGTCTTCACTCCATATATTCTATGAGTGGACAGATATGGATATATATAGACTGCAGATGTTGTGTGAGCTCGTAAAAGTGTACATTTGGTTATGGGCATTTGTTTGGATGATCAGCATAGTCTGACATTATCTCAGCCTATCAGAGACATATGACTTATGCCTCAAGTTTTAGCTGTTATAAGAGGTAAATATGGCTGTTTCTGTTAAAGACTCCTGAGGTTACGTCAGTTCAGGCAGTATTTGGTACCGATAACCAAAAATTCAAAGCCTTCATTATTTTTCGGGGGGTTTCCTCCTGACATGTCGTTGCACACCAAATCATAGCCGGCTTCACCTTTTTCCAGAGCTTTGAGCATAGTTTTTCTGAGTGGATGGAGTACTAAGGAAAGCTGCTTTCATGCTCACCAAATCCAACATTAGTTTTTAAATGTTACTGTGTATTCACCTCATAATCAATGTCATCTGATTTTGTCTGTTAACTGCTGGTATGAACGTTAAACACATCATTTTTTAGTGTGAATGTAAAAGTCAGCACAACATTTAAATAACTACAAAATCTTTATTTATAAATCATAGTATTATGTATTTTGACAGAATGTTTCTACTTTTTCAGCATGCATTATATTTTGTGGAATTTGTAGTCGAATAATTTGCCTGTAAGACCCGGCAGGGTGGAAGGGGAAAACAAAGACTGCAGGCTTTATGGAACAAAACAAGAACAGGCGACTGGCCAAGAGATTGAGGCCGCCGGGCTCCGAGGCCGGTCAGCTCCGTCCCTTGAACCGAGACCCCGAGGAACAAACCTAAAAGCCATCGCAGAAAAAAGGAAACTGATATTTTGAGGAGGCGCTAGATTCGTTCCCCAAAGGTCTTTGTACTCGTCAGAGAGAACGAAGCCTCCATAACCAAATAAGATTAAGATCACAATCTGAGCCAGTGCAACATTAAAAAGATAAGGCTAATGAGAATGGCCTGCTCTCTCCACACGGTTACCTTTCATTGTCCGCTGATTAAAAACAGGACATTTTCTGAATAAACAATGAGTGTCTGCTTTTTTCATGCTCAACGTTTGGTATCAAGATAACAGATAATAAAAATGATCTTTATTGGACTGTTAGTATGTAGTTGCATTGCTTTTTTTTTTTTTTTTTTTTTGTATAAAGAAATCTCTCCACAGTTGCAAAGGTTGTGTGCAATTATTACATTTACCCACATCCAGATTGTTCTAAAAGGGTTTTCTTTTACTGCTCAAATAAATATCTCCGGGATAACACCTTCCGCACAAAGCTAAAAATCTCCCAGAAGCCCCACAGACACGGATTTAAAGCCTTGTTGTGTTGTTATAGTACATTTTTTCCTGTTTGCTTTAGATAACAAATCTTTGGTTGACCCTGAGGGTTAGGGAAGCATTACAAATTAATCCCAGTTTTAATAAGTCTGTCTTAAGCCTGGGATCTTTTCTCGAAAAGGAAGAAAGAAAGAAAAAGGGGGAGGGAGAGAAGAAAGGGATCTGAGAGGAAAAGAAATATATTAAACCCTGTGATCACAGGCAGCTTTTCTTGTTTGTTATCCGTCCGTTTTACGTTTAATCCAATACTTGCTAATCCAATTTGTCGTTTGGGCTCTGACCCTAACTTCTCCTCATCTTGCGGCTTTTTCTTAAATTTGCCAGAGCTTTCAGTCTGTGACCGCTCTTCATTTCCCAGTCCTTCGAAAGCAAACTGGACTCTGGGATGTATATTCTTTTCAAACAAAAAGTTTAGGGGGTTGTGAAAAAAAAAAAAGGAAATCGGTGCAGGTTGACTTCTCATGGTGGGAGTATAAAAAGTAAGAGGTTGCTCTAGACAAGTTGTAGCTTCAGCCTGAATATGCATGAAGAGCCATAATCAGATCTTGGGCTGTCACCTACTGAAGGGGAATATTGGGGAACACAAAGGGATTGATTTAATTACTTGGAGTGGGCCTGTGCTTCGGAGCTGCCTTGTTAGGAGGGAGTGAAAAGGCTGGCAGTATCCTTGTGCTATTCTGTGAGGGGGGTTCGGAGGGTGTCTGGGGGGTGCAGTTGCAGATGGTGGGGGTACGGAGGTAGTCCAGCTTCTTAAGTCACCAAAACTAATCCCTAGTATAAAGCTCTCCTGATTGAAAGGACCTGCATTGATTGCAAAAAAATGGACAGGGTGCATTGTGTGTTGAACGTCAATCTGGCCAACGTTCCTTCTGTTCAATCACCTTCTCGCTGTGGTGAGTTGTAACGATATTATAACACAGGATCTCCCTCTTATTTCAAACATAAAAAGGGAATTTAACGTCCTGCTCACTTGTTTCTGATATCTGTGTGCAGATCGTGCAAAAAAGATAATATATGTTTTCAATTGACTGAGTCTGAGTGACCTGATATTTTATTAAAGTAATTTAGTCTTCAAGAAAAAGATGATCAGTACCGTCAATTGAGCCATTTATAGAAGTTGAATTAAATTGGATAGATAAATTACCCCACCCCCTAAATAACAGCTGATACAGAGTATATTAATTCCAGATGTGTATCAATATACAATTCAGGACCATTATCGGCAGGTTTCATCTCTGTGCTGCTCCCCTCTCCGGCGTTTGTCTTTGTCTGAAGATGATGACAGATTGAAGGGTCTTTAGAGGAAAACAAAGCACTCGAGATATTTTGAAGGGCTGTAGATAGTGAGACTCACCTGATGGATCCCTGAGAGGTGTTTTCATCAAAAGGGCTCCTTTCTACCACAGAGATTCAGACAATAAGCCAGTCAGAGTGGATTCTAGTGCCTTGTGCTCAACAGGCACCGGTGACAACGAAGCCCTTAATCATCTCATGACAAAAGCCAAAAGGCATCATTCTATTAAGCAGTGTGCTTCGCCGCTAATATGAGCTACTGCCCGGGAACCTTTCATAGGGCGCTGTGCTATTAAAGTGCTTCTGAACCAGCCAGCGGGAACCTAGGCCCATTCACCTTTCATCTGGCGGCCTGTTGTTTGGTGGCTATAGTGGAGGCCGGCTCAAGATGTTAGTGATCTCATTACAGTGGTTGTGAGAAACAGCCTCCAAATTTGAGCATCTCCCTTCCCTTTTCTCTCCTTCCTTTTTCATCTTTCCCTAACCATGATTCCTCCTGCATCAATGGCTTCGCCCTTGCGTGGCCATAAATTGATTATTACTTGAGGTTCACAAATATGCCATTTTCCTGAAAAGTTTACTCATCCACACCCCCTGTAGCTCTTTCTTATCTTTTCTTTTCGGGGCGGTACACTGAATGGGCGGCCAGGTTGAAAAGCGAGGAGGCCCCCGAGCATCACAAGAAAACGTTCAGATTTCTCATTTAGTTGTCTTTATGCCGCAAGCGCCATGTGGTCCTTGAAGGTGTTGAAAACATGGGAAGCACTGGAGGGATCAGAGCAATCTCATTAGCATTCGCTCAGAATTGGAGTGGCGCGGCTGCATTGCGAGGCCGAGTCCTCTGTCGGGCCTGAGACGGCCACCTCTGCCGCTGCACCCTCCGCCTCTTTGTGCCTTTGTGTTCTTTCAAGATTTTTTTGTCATGTCGGGCTGCTTTCCTCGGTGGGACATTGCCAAGAGGATCATGGGAAAAGACAATATCATCGCTGTCTTGGACTCGTCAAAACAGAAGTGAAATTACAAAATGAAACTTGATGATGTCACGGTACATATTCTACGTTCTTCAGGGAAACCTAAAAGGAGCTTTGACCAACCCGAACAAAACAGGAACAAAGCTTTGTGAACAAAATGGTTGCTAGTGACAGAAAATTTGCGATTGGCTTCCAAACCTGAAGCCAATGGGTCCTGAAAAAGTTGGAATTCCTTTGAATCTGTATACATTTAGAAAAATGTAGTTTTGAGTCAGATTGAAGTGTCTACCTTCCTCCTCTTTCTCTCACTGACTGTGCCAGTAGATTGCATTCATCCGGTGAGCTGATGTCCAGTGGATGAAATATAGTCAAATTGAATTTTGGCCACCTGAAACCAACAACAGTTCATACAGTTAAACCGCAGAATTGCCCAAACTTACAATGAAGAAAACTTGATTTACTGAAACACATTTGGAGAATTGCATCTGCCGGCTTTCTGTCAGGTACAAACTGTGTCCCGGTCAACTTGTTATGTGTTGGTGTTTTCTTTCAGCCCATTTTACTAATCAAACAAAGGCTTAATATGACAACATAGATGAGCCAGTTGATGGACGGCTGACTCACCGGGACAACTCATTTGAACAGAGGCATCATCATACTTATTATCATCTCATCCTGCTAATATTTCAAACAGAATTGATCAATTTTGCTGATTATTGAAATTAGCTGGCTCTTATGACTTTGCTAACTACCCATTTGAACAGTCAAACAACAACTCTGGTTCGTGGTCTCTCTTTGTATTATCATAATGAAAATACTGTGCAATAATATTTGCTCTACTGGACAGTGTTCGGAGTTCAGTCAGTAGAGATATTTCAAGAGGCCTTGAAAATCATCCAGTCGAACTAGATCTTGCTTCTTTGCTCACGATCCTCTTTCATGGAGAGGCCTAAAACCTCGTTCCTTCACCAGAAAGACAGGGAAAATCTCTGTAGCACAGCGTCTCTCCATTTTATTTATCTGACTTTGTGTTAGAAAACTCACGTCCAATGTGACGCACTACAAAAAAAGAAAAGATAACGTTCAACGAGCAGACAATTTCTTGACGAATAGCTTCCTTCTCTCTTTAGCTTCAGCTTATCAAATATTTCCTTCACGTTATCTCTTAGTCCGAGAAATGTTATTTGGCTGACTAGTGGATTTAGATGTATATTATTCTAAAGTAATATGAAAGCTATACCGCTGTTGCTTTTGGATTAATAATCGTTCATACCTCCTGTGAAGGTTTCCTGACTTTCTTCAGGCCTGTCTTTTAGTCTCAGTTACCCGCAGCGACATCCACACCCGCTCTGAACGACCGCGGCTTTCAAGGTCACCTCAGCGGGACATCGTCATCACTTCTCGGCCTCACCTCGCAGTCAGCAGGATTTACAGAAACATCCGGACGGTCACATGTCTGCTTGTGTTTTTAATTCATTACAAAGCATGCAAGTGTTACCAAACCATTTCTAGTAGTCTGTCAGATTAAATCGGGCAACATTAAGTGGCAAACTGATGAAGCGAAATGTGAAATAGATGTAGGTCTCAGTGGAAGAGGTTTATTAGTTAAATGTCAGCAGTCGGCCCTGAAATCACAGACAACCTTAAATAATGTCAACAACTCATTTCCACCAGAAGTGTGTGTGTGTGTGTGTGTGTGTGTGTGTGTGTGTGTGTGTGTGTGTAGTGTGTGTGTGTGTGTGTGTGTGTGTGTGTTGTGTGTGTGTGTGTGTGTGTGTGTGTGTGTGTGTGTGTGTTGTGTGTGTGTGTGTGTGTAGTACGTGTGTGTGTGTGTGTGTGTGTGTGTGTGTGTGTGTGGTACGTGTGTGTGTGTGTGTGTGTGTGTGTGTGTGTGTGTGTGTGTGGTACGTGTGTTTGTTGAGGATCCATTTCTGGTCTTCTCAACACTTTATATCAAACCAGTCAGTGTCCTGAGGGTTAATTTTAAGGTGCTAAATCAGGGATTTTTCTTCTTACTTTAATCCAAGTTGTTGTTTTCCAAGTGTCAAAAAAGTTTAAAGTTAAATATTGAAGCAGATTTGCAGATCTTCAGATTTGGAAAAAACAAAACAAACAAAAACATTTATATAAATCAATCTGTAGGATTGATAATTCAATGCAATTTGTGAATATGACATAAATGTAGATTCATACAAATATAATCATCATTCGTAATCATGATAAATAGAATATTTTGCGTTATTAAAATGAATCAACAATTGAAGTAAGTCTTTTCATTAACAACGCCAACCACAGCGTGGTTTCAGCCACTCTGTCATGGAATTTGTTGATTTTGCTTGTTTTCCATTTTTTGATAGTTGGTTGGAAACAAACAGCAATTTGAAGCCACTTTTGACCATTTTAAAACCAAATCTTAAAGTGATGACTTGAGAAAATAGTTCCCAGGTTAATCGTTCTTGTAGAAGTTGCTGCTTTAAACTTCTGCTGTTTTGTTGAACTAGTTTTATATGCGTTGCATGCTGGGTATTGCTTTTGTCTTTTTTTATTGGCTCTAATTGATTATACAAAGTTTATCAGGAATCATTCAATCGATTTTTGCTTTAAATGCCTCTTTGTTGCTCCTGTTCCCCGGCGGCACACCCAGATTAAAGTCAGTCATGAGAGTGAGCATGAGTAGTGAGGACAAGGGAGTGAGCAAATCCAAAACACTTCAAAATTTGTCATTAGTGCGGCGCTACATTCTTTCATTACCGAGTTTATCAGAGCAACCAGCCATAAGGCGCAGGTTCATGCACCCTTGAGCACAAAGACTCAAGTTGTTCTACATTCACAGAATCATTTAACTTCTTTAATTATTCTTTAAATTACAATTGCAAATAAAGGCGCTGCCCGCGGTGGATATGCATGGCCTGCAAAAAGAGCAACATTTTTAATGATTACTTTTCACATCGTACCAAACTAATCTCCCATGGACAAGAAATGAATGGAAAAGGAAGATTTTCTCTGCCATTCTACTTTAATGGAGGGTGCATCGGTCATCAGGCGCAGTGACTGTTCTGGACCAGATGTTGCAGAACTCACCAACAATTGGGCTGAAAATAGAAAAGGAGCAAGGGCGGGGAGGTTGGAATAAATTAATTGCTAATTTCTTAGTCTTTGATGGAATTAGGCTCACTTCTTTCCCCCTATGTGCTGTGTGAATGTCCATGCGTTAAACGTTTTTTCTTCTCTCGCTACCCCCTCTCCCCACTTTGCTTTCCTGACGGTTAAGGGCCACCCAGAGGAGAGTGAGTGATGCAAAACCGAGGAGTAATCCCTCTGTTTATCTCGGCTTCGAGGCTCGGCCCCAACCTCTGCCTCTATTATCCCAAGGATTTAAGGCAAACTTTCATTTATTGGCCGGCCTCCGTTCTCTATCCCGGCTCCTGAGCTCAGGATACCCCCTCCCCGAGCCTCTGTCCCAGTGTGAGCGGATTTGCATAGAGCAACAATACATGTTGCCAGGGTAGTGGCCAGTCAGCGGTGGGACGAGCCTGCTCAGAAGCACAGTTTGCTCAGGCAGCACATGGCTATAGAAGAATGTGGCCTACAGGGGGGAAGGAGCAGCACCTGCGTGGCGCGGCGGCCAGGCCTCGCTACGCCACCGAAAACAGCAGATGTACCGCAATATGGACACTGACTCCCTCTATCCCCCCCCCCCATTTACACCAATGAACAAACACGGCACGAAATGTGTGGCCAAAAATGAACACATGGGCTTTTGGAGGAGCGTGTAGCCTCTGACATAGCACGGCGTTTGTTTCCTCATATTCTCTTGACTTTTCCAACAATATAGCAATGAACCAATGATCTCAGTGGTTTCAGTGGAACACGGTGTCTGAAACACAGATTACATGACAGATTTATTTTTGGTTAACAATGAAAACCTGTTCATCAGATTGGGTCTTGCTGCTCTTATGCAGAAATTCAAAGTGGTGGAAAAGTGCTCTTGGTCAACTACTGTGCATACGTACAGTTTGGAGGTACTTTATCTGAGTATTTATGATATTTGTTGCTCTTTGATTCTTCCACTCCACTACATTTCAGAGGGAAATACTGTGGTTTCTACTTCACTGCTTTAATTTGACAACTTGGGTTTGACACAATGGATAATATAAGGTCTTAAAATACACATTATAAGAGATTAAACTGGTGGTTTTCAACCTTTCTGGCTTCTGATTTCTTACTATAAAAAACGTTGTCACATTTCAGATGTCTGTGGGGTGTTAACACCTCCATTAAATAGTAATTTCCCCCTCTAAACTTCTGACATGGTTTCATTTCAATAAATGTTCAAATGATCCAACATCTAATTAAAAATCAAAGATTGGAGGAAAACTAAAAAGACTGAGAACAGATTTGTGGATCAGAACTTTGTTTCTTTCCTCTTTCCTCTGTACAGTCAACATGTTACAACCCCTCAGCTTCATCTACTGTCCCTGTATATAAAACTAAATAACTGACGATGTCATACCAGTCACAGGGACATCAGTAATTTTACTTTTCAAAAATTTCTTTTCATACAGGACTTCGATTTGTAGTGGAGTATTTTTACTCTTCTGAATCGGTGCTTTTAATTAAAGTTGCAGTTTCTGTAAAAATATTGTGGTGTTTTTTCTCATTAGTTTGAAATGATCTGTCACAGTAATATATCTAAAATAATTTCGCATGTGATCAAAAACAAAACCAAATGCTGATAATAATACAATTTACTTTATATTTTATATTTGAAATGGAGTAAAACACAAAATCTCTGGCACAATCATTTAAATGTACATTAAGACTGGCATGATATTTCTCACAGGAAAATGACATTTTTAAAGTTTAAACATCATCTTTTTCCTCATGTATAAAATATTACAGTCAATCAGGGTTAGGTTCTTACAATTATAATCGGGTGTTTGAAGCTCATAAATTGCTTCCAGTAAATGAAAGTGAGGAGAAAAATGGAGAAATTTGCAAATTTATTCATGTACCAGAAACTCTCTCAGTAAAAAAACAAAAATGAAATAAAATAAAATAAATGAGCAATCAATGACATTAAAATGATAAAAAAAAAAACAATAAAAAAAACATGTCATTCTTTTGGCAGAGACATCTGTCCAAAGTGACCTAAAATAAACACTATAAGCACAACAAATATGATAAGCAATTTAATATAAACCAAATATTATTCTTGCTAAATATACACCAAAAAAGAACCTTAACCTTAAAGGATAAGTCTGAATATTTTCTATATTTTCTTGTGGTCAACAAACCTATTAAAAGATTAAAATCCAACAATGAACATACTATTATAAGAAGTATTGCATGTTCCTAGCATATCTTTTCATGTGTTCCTTAGAGCTCCATTGTTGTTTAAAAACTATTAATAACTCATCAATAGTTAATTTTCACAGCGGATGTTTTGACTTGTCATTGTAGGGAAAGCACAGGTGTCTCAACGGTGGCTCGGTTCCAGAAAGTGTCCCAGTGAGCCACGATAGTGAACCAACAGGCCCAAAAGCAGGACGTCACCTGCATCGTTGACACTGTAAATACTCCAAATGTGGAATAATCCACCGCTGAAAATATTCTCAAACAAATTCTCTATTTCCTCGTGTTTGTGAAACAGTTTGAGAGAGATGACAACAATTGGATGTTGGTTCAAGGACTGTCCTCCGTGGACAAGGAAAAGAATATAGAATATTTATTACACCATGAGAAATTCTGGCTGCTGTATGAAGTCACAGCTACGATATCTAATCTTCGCGCCAGACTTTGAGCTCATTTGAATGACTGTTATTGTTTGTGTGAGAGCTTGCATGAGAAGTGGGCGACCATATGCTCCTGAGGCTCTCGTGCACGAGGCCGTTGACTCGGCACTGTTTGGGATGAGTGTTGACAGAGCAGTGGGGGAACACAATGTAAAGCGGCGGCCTGCAGGGAGCTGAAAGCCTCTTCAGCCACAGGTAAATAAAGACCACCCACCCCCACGTCCACAAGAGCAGGCCTTATCTCCAGCCGCCGCAGATGCCGCTTCCCTCCTTCGCCAGACCCACAGATAGCAGATAAAACCATGAGAGGAGGGATATATAAATAATAATCTGTGGACGTTTCCACCCTTAACGACGCCCTCCTCTCCTCACGATACATATCAACGACCAATTTTCTGTAGCTAAATAGTTGTATTTGCAGCGTGTCCAGATTTCTTTCTCCTGTTATCTCTTTTCCAGTCACTTGGTGGGAAATGACCACGAGCCTCCAGCCAAGTACTTGTGTCTACTCCCTGAGTCCATTTCAACCCAACTCAAAGGGAAGAAGTGTCCACTGGTGTGTGAATACAATCTATGAGAGGCAGGTTAGAAAGAAAGCCCATATTAATCCACAATATCTACATTTAATTTGGAGGTAAAGCTGAAAGTAAAGTGCAACTTCAGACGGTCAAACGTGAAGCAGGAAGTTGGTCCTCAATTACTTTGTGTCTCAATGAATTAATTAACTCTACACGACAGTTAAATGTAAATTATTAATGTTCTCTGATGCTGTCAAAGGCACAACCACATTTTAATTATCATGCCTGTGTAGTGTTTTGTATTACTGTGAAGTTGTGAGCAGGTTTCAAACAGTATCAGGAGTTTTGGTGCCCCCTCTTCATATATTTAAATTACTTCAGACAACCGTCCTTTTGACCCGTGATGGACATGAGTTTTTCAGATGATTGATACGATGCAAACATTTTAAACTCAGTTCCCACCTTACTTGCTGCAGTAATATTTCGGTGGTTGTCAGAGGAACATAAATCCTAATGATGGCCTGGAGCACCTCCACATTGCCACGTGTGCCCGACTGGGCAGTAGCTTATATAAATGCTGTACGGTGTCTTACATGAAACATGGGTTTGACCCGTGTCTGACAGTTCAATATGAATGGGTTCGAATGCATCACCACACATACATCATACATACATCTAGTGTCTGATTAGTGGCAAAAGAAATCAGATTGGAAAAACTGAGCCAGTGCTGTATTTTGACATGCGTGAGCCACCGTAGTTACAAAAACGTCCTGTTGTAACTGAAAAATCATCTGAAATGTCAGACTTCTTCAAATACAAAAAGGCTTATATAATGGTGATGTTTTTAAAATTATGATTATATATATCACATGTAAACTATGCAAAAATCACACGTGTGAGCACATGTGACGGCCAAATGTATGTGAAATGTTGTTTAATTTATGTTCTTACATGTGATGTGAAGTAAAAGCAACACTTGCCAATATTATGTGAAATTATATTGGACAGCCAAAAAGTCAAAAGAGAGAAAAATCGGACTCATTAGTGTCACAGGTTTTTATCTCAGGATTAAAAAAGTTGTTCAAAACTCAACATTTTACAGACAGAATTATCAAAATTTCAAAATCCCTAATTGATGAGCTTTGAAACCTGCTTTCACTGGAGGATTGTTCCGCCCCTCCTCCGGTCATTCCTCCCCTGCTACTGAGGAGAGCTGTCGGAGAAGCTGTGAGTTTGTTGTGTTTGAGGAGGCCGGGCTGGTTGATAGCACACAGAGCAGATATCGTCCTAATATCTGTTGACAGTCAGCTCTCCTCTGCATAATTGGCTCCACCTCCCCCATTAGCAGCAGCTCTGTTGGGCTCCCCAGGGCATGTGTTAGAACAAATTTGAGGAGTGTCATATTGCACGCATTTCAACAGGGCCAACAGGGTTAGACTCACATTAGCGTAATGAATCAATCTGCTCGGCTAATGGCTGGACTAACTCCATTAGGACGAGGAGGTGTCTGAGGTGCAGGGAGGGAAGATTTAAGATCATCGTGATAAATATGCACTTAATTAAAAAGAAAGTCTAAGAACAAAAAAAAAAAAAAAAAACAGGAAGATTAAATTCTGAGGAATCTTAGTAACTTCTGTATTCGCTGCACCGTCCAGTAGCAAAATTACAGGCAAAAGGAAAGGAAAAATGCTTTGGATTTCACAATAAAAGCCTCACAAAAACAATCACATTTAGTTGTTTTTTTCTGTTTTATGTCAAATACTTTTTATATGGAAAACAACATATTTCAGTGGTTACTTTCTGTGATACCATATTAGATGGCGCCGTATCATTATATATTGTTGTTCTTACAATACGGGGCCCTGAGACTGTTCCTTTTGTGCATGAACAGAGCGCAGCACAGTAATGCACACGGAGCAGTGGGAAGCTACAACTATCTGTACCCCAAAATAACGTTCAACCTGAAGGGCTGCTGTTTTCACACTGTGGAGGAGATACGGTGCAACTCACGGACTAATTTGAAGGGGATGAGAGCCAGATTTAAATCAGGAACAGTTTTTGGTGTGGTCTCTGAACTTTTAGATTTCACCTCTTATATACTGTAGAGTTCCACTTCACTTTGTTATGCAAAATATTTCCATTTTCCAAGACCCAATGTGAGAGTTTTGTAATTTGGGAGAATCTGTATTAGTTCATATTTAATGTATCACACCAACATAGTTTTTTTTAAAGGAACATGAATGATTACAGAAGATGCATTTGAAGCATCATTTCTCTCTGACCTCAAACTATTAGAAATAAAAGCTGAAAAACTAAGATGACAGAAGGCGTTGAAAACAATGAGAAAATAAACACAATTAGATGTGAAAAACAACATCTACGTGAGTACCAGCACAGAATTAACTGAAAAATAAAATCCTTTTCCTGTTTAATCCAGCCAGCAGTTTGTCAGATGGCTCACCAGTTCCCGGCATGCCGATGCTTTGCAACCAAGAGGCATTAAAGACAAAAGGAAATAACAACTACTTAAGCGAAGGCACAGCCGCGTTAGCACATGAATGGAGGCAGATAATTGGCAGAGATAAAGTCGGCGCTAATTACCTGATATGAGTATCAGAATGGAAACTGCAACAGGCTGCTGACAGAGATGATGAGCACCATCAGGGCTGAAAAAACAACAAAACTCCTCACAGGTGATCAGTCAGTGTGATCAGTTTACCACGTGTAGGAAAACTTATTTTATGATGGCATTATGATTTTAATGACGTTGGAGGTTTTTTTGTTCCCAGTAGATGAATTTTATAAGTGAAAAATATTTGTATATCTATAGATTGGTGACTTTTCAATGAGGGAAGCCATTTAACAATTTCTAATTTGATAATCTGACTTTTTTTTCAATGGAAAAAAACAACAACTAATTATTCAAAGTAAATTATTTGTATTCATCTTCAAACATGCCTGGAGGGGATCCTAAAAATGATTTTTGATGAGAAAGAAAGAAAGAGCTCCTTGTGAAATTTAAAGTCGACTGCATCCACAAGTCTCCAGGAAGCTGATCAATCACCACTTTACGGGCTGATTAGCGTTAATCGGTTAATCAATACACATAGACACAAGCTCAAAAGTTCACAATGAATATTAATTGACACAATTAATTGGAATATATAAAACATGCATTTATTTAGTTCCCTTTTGATTTTCCCTTAGTAAGCTTCAAAGTAGTTCAATTCAGGCACAAATGCATGGACTAGTTTTTCAACATCGTCAAACTTAGATAAAACATTTGTGAAAAAAGAGCTGCCTCGTGTGAGTTAAAGGACGTATTCTGGTCAAAACAACTCCAAGAACCTTCACACTAACACTGGAGACCAGGACAATGACACCAGAGTAAATATCCATAGTGAGTTTAATTGTACCGTCACTTTATTTTTGTCTGAATTAAAATCAATCAACAAGAAAAGGAAACTACCTTTTCCTCTGTAAATTTGATATGTAAAAGTCAAGAGACTGAATGACCAACATGTTGGTACTCTAAACTGAGAAATGACACAGTTGTGGTGTGGCACAGCGGTCGGCACTGTTGGGTTCTGGGTTCAAACCTCAGCGCAGGCCGCTCTGTGTGGAGTTTGGGTTTCCTCTGGGTACTCTGGCTCCCTCCCACATTATAAAGACATGGGACTGATACCGGCACCTCTGTGACCCTGGACAGGACAAAAATCAATATAGGAGTTTATTGCTTTGCATACACAGATTCATGATCATATTATCACGATATCACGACAGTATCTGTAAAAATGATCTGGATCAGGGATGATCATTTTGGAAATCCTCCACATTCACACGAAACAGCAAACTAATCATTCTCGAACAATAAACAGGAAGCAGCGAGCTGCCGCGTCTTCTCTGTCCATCACTTCCAAATATGTAGATCCTTTTATTCTGAAACCCCAAACAGCAGCCAGCCAACCAACCAACGACACCACCTGCCTCCCGACTCTGCAAACTCCACCCTTTATTCCCCCTCCCACCCCCCGCCCGTCCTTCCCTTCCCCCACGCCACCAAATCAAAACCAGTGCTTTTTCTTGTTTTTTTTTATCTCCAGATTCTCAGACAATGCCTAGAGGATCCCGTAGCCTAATCTCCCCCAATCCCTCCCGTCCCCTTTATCCCACTGTTCAAGAATGTTTGAAAGGGCAACACCGAAAAAAAATAATGGAGGAAGGGGGTTCGGGGGCGTCGGTCACATCTGGGATGGTAAACGGGTGGAGAACACAAGAACGTGGAAAATTGAGCATCGAAACACTTATAAAAGATTCAAGTTTTTATTCATGAAAATTGAAATTAAAGGAAGAAAAGTGACACTGTTAGATTTCTAATTTTTAGTCATTACAATTATATATTGTTGATTTTAAGGAGTGAATGTGTGTATGGATGTGAACGAAAATCCAAATATTCACAACGTTTTCTGCAAATTCATTTTAGAATTGAACACATTTTAAATATATTTTCAGTCTATTAACATATTGCGATTTAGCATTCCTAACTTTGAATGTTTATTGATGTATTGTATTCATTTTTTAGCATTATTTTTCATTATTTGTTACTACCAACATCTAATTATGGGTTCCACAGGAGGTTACATCATCATTTATCCATCTTCACAACAGACAAATTTATAGAAAATGAATCTAAATTTATTTTTCTAAAAACAACAAAAGGTTTCACAATATGTTTCTGTGTCTTTCTGAAATCTGCTTTGTCCGGATCATTTTCCAGTTAGAACCTGAAACATCTCTTTCTGTCAGTCCTGCTCGACAAATAAAAAAGACCAAAAAAAAAGTCAAGGTAGATAAAATAACAAAGTTTCTGTGTCACAGTGCAGCACTTGAGTGTCACACCGGCCCACTCAGAGTTTGGAAGGGTATTATGTTTAAAACACTTTATTCCTCCCATTCCTGTGAAAGATTATACTAGTTATCCCATCAAAGTTTTGTAAAAACGCCATTCTTGTGTCTTTAAGCTCTTGCATAGGAGGTCAATAAGACTCTGCCTCTGCTTACAAGGCTGGGCCGGGTGTAATCTCGCTGAAGTTACATTAATTAAATGGTAAGCTCCTTTAGCAATACGTTCCTAAAAGAACTTGGCTGATAATATACTTAAAGCGTTCGCAGGCTGTTTGTTTCAAAGCCAGCAGACGTTTAGCCATGCGGCTCACGTACGGCAGCTTAAAACCTTCAGCTTGAGCCACAATGAGTGAGCAGCGGCTGGCAGCAGATGTGAAATTCAACTTATCAAAGGAAAACATATTTGTCTCGGTGTGCTTGATTTACACATTAAGATGCACAGTTTGGTCCTTCCAAACGAAAATGTGGAAAACTTTGGTTGGTTGTGATTTTGATTTAGATTTTACAGAGATGGAAGACTTTGAGAGTTGCAACCATAAAAGAAGTTCTGATTTTTTAATCATGAGACACTTTATTGATAACCTCTTTAAAGTTTGCGCTGTGACATTTCTCTTTAGGTGTAAGAGTGTGAGAATGATTGGAGGTAACACCAGAAAAGCTCCACTAACACTCGTCTCGTTAATGCTCATGTTGTACCTCAAACTAGGACTGGATGCAGTCAACACGGGCCAGGAAGCCAAAAATCTATCGTACAGCTGCCTGCCACCCACACAACCACACAACCACACAACCACCACACAACGGCCCTGGAATTCAGTTATAAATATCTGGGAATGTGGTTCAATCACCATTAGATTAGGTTACTGTTTACTAGAGCACCCTTAAAAAACCCAAACACATATCTTTGTTTACCCCAGAATATATGAGACCTGCATTTTGGATGAAAATGCTGATTTACCTTAAGAATATATTTATTATAAAATTATCTGTATGAATTTATTTACTTTTTATTTTCTCCTCTACTCTCTCCGATTAAAGTCCATATGCAAAACAAATACATCTAAATTTTGTTTAATATACATAAACTTGCCCGACATTAATTATTCCATCCATAGATATATCATGGAATTAGATACATCCTACAACTTTATTTGAGTATTTCCATTTTATACTTCATTCTTTGACTTCACCACACAGAGTGAATTCATGTTCTTTTTACATTTATAACAATTATACCAACTTAACTTTACATAATTACATTATTAAATAACATCACTAAATATAATGTATTGCACCAGATTAAATGTGTATGTTCTTTCCATTGAGTCTTTTAGCTCCATTTCTTAACTCTTTGCTGACTAATCACTGGCGTTTTCCAGTAATTAACTAAATTTGAGTTGGGAATTCCCTCAACATCAATTGGCCAATTCAACTTCGCCCTATTACTAATTAATACAATCATTTCTAAATACTTGAAGTGTGCTTAATTATGCAAAGTGGGAGCAATTAATCCCTCAAACCAACATGAAAATCCTCATTCATGCAGAGTGTACTGTAGGAAATGCTCACACATCAATACTGAGCATCAGGGACGAGGAGCAGGTATATTCTTCTGTAATAGAACAAGTTGTGGCACCGGACCCCTGCCTGCAGCTCCGACCCCCTCCGTCGATCAAATACCAGCCCTCACAAATCAATTTTACACTTCATCGCAACCCCTTGCCCTCCCACCCACCGGCCCCTCCCCTACAATTAAGCATCCACATTAGCATATATATGATATCAGTGGTTAACATCACTCGGCTGGGAATTCACAAACGCTCCTGGATAATAGGAGGGTTGAACACCTATTAACCCCGGGCCGGCAGCACAGAAGCAAGCTGGGAAATTCCCAAACCTTCTCCCCGAGGAGAGAGCAGGGAGGCGGAGACAAGGAACAGCTTTGATGATTATGGAGAGATTGTTGATGAAGGAAGTGAAGTGATGTCACTCTGGTAAACTGTGTTAGCTGTGTGTGTGTTATTCGGCTTTGAAGCATCGCTGCTTCTTGGAGTCAGAAAGATGCAAATTTGCAAACGCAGTAGATGAGTGGACTGACTGCAAGAGACCGATACGTTCCTCAGTGAAGCCATCTTTGTCCACAACCCTTTTTAAAACACACGTATACTGTGTTGAAATTATGCTGCTGTGTGTTTAAAAAGGACAACAGAGGAAGGAAGGGAAGGAAATATTGATATTTATATAGGTATGAAAAAATGTATAGTAAAAAGACTTTAAGTAATAAAACTATCACTGAACAGGAGACAGTAAACACTGAATGAGAAGAGAACGTGTGCTGTGACTCATTTCAGCAAATACCATAAAATAAATCATTTTTATGTTGAGGTGAGTATATGATGAAGTTGTGTTGTTGTTATAGCGAGGAGGTTGAGGTGGTTGGAAGGGTCGACCAAGCATCCCACTTTAACACATGAAACAACTACAACAACCTTCAATTCACAGGCAGCAGGTCTGGTGGACGTTTCTGCACTTTTCTCTCTGAACTTGGAGAAAACTTGCAACATTATGTTTTGTGATGAAACTTCCAATTTTAGAGTGGCTTTATATTTTCACTCGTCTGAGGCACACCTGTTCAATAATCATGCTGTTTAATCAGCACCTCCATGGAGCACACCTGTCCGATGGATGGAGTATCTGGGGAAAGGTGAAGTGCTCACTTAAAGATATTTGAGCAAGTTTGTGGAAAAAACAATTGAGAGAAATAAACTTTTTGTGTATAAAACAAGTCTGTTACCTCAACTGATGCATTTATATTTTTTCTGAGTGTTACAGAAAACAAAGAACAGATAAAACAGATTGAAAAAGGCACAACCTAAAGAAGCTTCAGTTCTGTCCACTATACACCGTTTACACCTAGAATTAATATGCAGATAGCGTATGTGGATGAGGGAAAATGCACGCTAATGCCAGGTGTAAAAGCACACATAGATTGGGCAGGTGAGCTGCACCATATTTATGACCATCTTCTGAAGAAAAATCATCAGCCCCAGAGTTGAAAGGCCACCGTCCTCCACCTTTACCTGCTCACGCAAGGAAGCCTGACAGTAGTGACAGGTAGAAGCAGGAAGGCACCATGTTTGTTGACAAGTCAGCCAGCCCTGACTAACTAATTTGCACAGTGAGATTGGATCACACATCCAGATAACGAGAATGCATTTTAATACCGGGTGTAAATGCAAAGACCCATAGATCTGATGTCAGTATGCAGATAATGTCTCCGGGTATAGATCGCATCTTAATACCTGGTGTAAGTGGGGCATCGCGTGACATCAAACTGATAAAATTAACAGAAAACACTGTGTTTCGTCCCCCAGAGTGGGTCTAGGAGATGCAAGGAACAACATGGCAAAAAGAAAACCCAGGGAAATAAAAAGGAGGCGGAAGAACAATCGTATAAATAAACTCAGTAATTTATTTACAAAAAAGATAACTTCAGGAGAAGCAGTAGGATTGCTGAACAAAACAGCTGATTGACAAAACTAAAGAGGACGAGCGATCAGGAGGCGTCAGGATGGCCGACTGCGGCCCGACACGCTCATCTGAGCTTTTAAACTCTGCCCGTGATGAGCAATGAAATTCTGGTGTGGCTAATCAGCCAGTTAAGAGGAGGAGGTACCTGGAGAGAATAGACACACACACAACACACAACACACACACATACACACATACATACATACATACACACACACACAACACACACAGACATACACACACACACATACATACATACACACACACACAACACACACAGACACACACACAACACACACACATACACATACACATACACACACACACAACACACACAGACATACACACACACACATACATACATACACACACACACAACACACACAGACACACACACAACACACAACACACACACACACACATACACATACACAGACACACACACACAACACACACAGACATACACACACACACATACATACATACACACACACACACACACACAGACAGACACAGACTACTGAAATTAAAGTGGTATAACACAAAAATGTTGGGAAATCGGAAGCAATTTTTCTTAATATAATATTAATACACATACGGTATAATTTTAGGGATTTTAAAGAGCGATAAATCTACTTTCCCTCTTCACACCAACTTCTAGTGCATTCAAATGTAAATGTTCCTCCGATATCAATACATTCAATAATCAAATCTGTACCGTGGATCAGTTTAGAGTACAGTAACACGGACCCGGTCATGTTGATTGATCTATTTTTCAAACAGTTAGTAATGACTTTGTCTTCCATCACTGACCTGAGACCAGCAGCTAATTATGTTTCCTCTCACAGCGGCCCATTATTGATGCTATCAGGCTGCTTATTAGCAATCAGTCAGTGAGTTGCCTTTGAACAATAAACAGTAACAGGGAAACGTTGGCCCTTCACCTCCGTCACCTCCCTCCATTGTGCCACGGAGACTTTAACGTGGTGGAAGGTTCATCGTTAACTCTCCATCCATCTTCATTATCTCTGTTGGGTTTTTAAACTGGCTCTTCACAGCAGCTTTCACTCTTTGATGGTAACTGTTGTATCCGCAGTAAGAAAACGTTGTGAAGAAAGGATTCCTCTTGAGTACAATGACTTTATTTGTGGGAAGCAGTTTAAAGGTACTTTTGCAGGCCGTATGTTAAGTTTGTAAGTGTTTGACAAGCCGATACTGGAACTGCAGGATTGCTCCAAAATCATCATTCATGTCATCAAGACGCCAGTGATTGAAATCATAAAAGAAGTCATCGAGCCGTTCTTCAGCAGTATGGATGAATTTCTTGCAGTGGTTGTGAAGTGGAAACTAAAAAGTGCTCCACTTAGTCACATGTTGCCGTGTTAAATGCTGGTTTCAGTTACGTTCAGAATTTCTATTATATGTTGACAACATAGATTTGTTTTAACAAGCGGGCAACCATTTCACATATTAGAGAAGCAAGACTCGGTCACAACTTTGTAAAGAAAGTTTTTCTTTCATTTTAAATAAGCTTTTAATGTGAAACAGCTACAGGAAGTCACAGCCAATGGGGACCTCAACCGCTTTGTCATCTGAACTCTGGAGAAGTCTGGAGAATCAGGTGAGGAGACGAGACAGTAGATTCAGCAAGAATTCAGAGAGTACAAGACATTGTTGGGAGGAAGATGAATGAAGTAATTCCTAATGATCACGGCATTCACATACTTACAGAAATAACACCAGTATGTTCTGGAGTTAAACTGACTTGTAGCTGCAGGTGTTTTGCTGATGCTTACGTTGGCCTGCGCTTAGTACTGGTTGGGTCGGATCGCACTTTTGGAGCTTTGCTGTGTCGTCGTCGTCGTCTGTTCGGGTTCTCTTTGTGCCCTTTTGGAGCCGAGCCAACAGTATTAAAAGGTCGGTGTAATGTTACTAGCCGAGTAAAGAGAAAAGCAGGCAAGCGAGAACAGGAACAGGTAAGCGTCACATCGTGCCCCACGAGTAATGTCGTTAGTTTAGAGTTGATTCTGAAAAGGATCAGGCGGAGGGAGGAAGGGAAGGCGGGAGGAAGGGTGGCGCTCTTGCTGTGATTGGCTGTTTCACTGTCAATCAACTGGTCCCTAACCCGAACCTTAACCCTCCCACAACATATCAAAGACAGAGCCTCTTTCCCACTGATCCAATCGGGTACCAGCATTTAATTAGTGCCATTGTGCCGGTACACTTTTCAGGAGAAGGCGGAGAGGTGTACTGGCTGCCTGAGAGAAGTGCCAGTGTGCAGAAATAAAATAGTGCCTGCGGGTGAACACCGGCCCACGGCGAGCACTTTGCAAAGACCACGCAATGACTGCATTTCTGTCATTTTAAAGCTCTATTTATTTATATTATTTACCCTTTCACTATTCCCAACTGGCTGGTGGACATTTTATAAACAAGTTTAGTTCTTCTTCAGTTTGAAATATTTCACTTTCATGATTGATAATATGAGTGAGGAGACATAATTAGCAACAGGTGTGCCTACTGGCTACCTGTGTTTAGAAGCAGCCTCAGTTTCAATTCAAATCCAAAAATGTATTTGGTCAATGAATAAATATTTATGGTACACTTCATGTATAAATCAGGGCAACTGTCACAAGTCATTGTAGTAAACAAAATAATGAACTAGTTTAAGAATATGTTGTACAGGTTGTTGCAAGAAAGGAGACCGGTCAAATTCCTTTTGAACTAAAGAGAAAAATGACATTTAAAATCCAACAGGCTTGGAAGTTTTTCTTGATCTGAGTTACAGAATGGTAACTTTCTCTAAAACAGAAGAGGTGATATCAACATGCCTGATTACAGTATGTTCTCCATCTGAGCAGAAATGATGTTCAGACACTCCAAATCAACGACTGATTCCCAAGTCCTGACTCATCTTTACTCCACGCTGCAGATCTTTCATGTGAGTACGCAGGTCGGCTGTATTTTGTGTTCCGTGCAGAGTCCCGCGGGCCTGAGTCGAGCCGTTTCCCACGTGTTCATCTCAACCACTCACGATCCCTGCAGGCTTCATATCCGTGTGCTCACTGCATACTCACACAATTAAAGCACCGCCGGGCTCTGGGGACTCAAAGCAAACAGCTTTTGTTTGAGTGGCCTCTGACACTGAAGTGTTTGTGCGATGGTTTGATCTTATGTTGCGATGAGCGACAGCCACTGAAGGTGCGGTGTAAATCATGGTTTTGGATTAAAGATTAAAGCCCAGTAAAGCCTATGAACAGGCCTAATCCTGCTCTTCAGCGCGGTTTAGAGGCAGGCTTCGGAGGTGCTGATTCACGATCTGCTTGCTGCGAAGCGTTCATCGTCAGGAACTAAGAACCAAACCTGTTGCAGAGCACAAGCACCTATCTGAGACTTGACTTCATGAAAACATGGAAATCCAGTGAATCTCATGCAAACACGAACAAACAAAGACCCGTTTTGGAGCCTCGTATAACAACATACTTAAATGTTAGATATGTGAAAACGATAGCGGTGGTCTGTGTCTGATAACTAAAGAACATTGAAGGAGGTTTCGCTTACTGTATTATTTCTCCTTTTCATACTGGACACTAAAATATTGCTTTCTGATGTTCTTAAAATAAGTAAAATTCTCAAATCTTGTTTTAAATCATATTTATTCAAAGCTTATCTGAAGCTAAAACAGTACGAGGCTTCAGCAGTCTGAGAAAGACAGATCCACTTCATGCCTACAATGCATACAATACTTGCCTTTAGTAAATGGTCTGCATGTATATACTGCTTTTTTCTCTTGGCAGTCTAAAAGCCCATTTTTAATGTGCCTCTCATTCACACCAATGGTGACAGAGATGCCATGCAAAGTGCTCGGCTGACATCGGGAGCAACTTAGGGTTCAGTGTTTTGCCCAAGCACACTTCAGCATGTGGAACGGAGGACCCGGGGATTAAACCGCTAACCTTAGTGGGCAACCCACTCAACTGTCAGAGCTATAGACACCTCATAAAGGGTCAAGAAACTCTGACTCTTACTTTTAACCTTAACACTTGTTAAACACTTACAGTTCGAGTTGGGGAATTTAACTCTTAACTTGGATAAGAGCTTCAGCGTCCTGACACATCATCCCAGCATTTAGCATCTGAATGACTCTGTTTTTTTGTGTTCTTGATTGAGATTTCAACTTTAAAACAACCATAAAAAAATGCTTTTCCCTGAAGGAGTTTCAAAACTCTGCTGCTGCTGCTGCTGAGGGTCTTCAGAGCTGAAGCTGGCGGATTCAAAAGCAATTTAGCTCCATCTTCCAGCTCATCTTTTGCTTAACAACACCAGCAGAGAAAACTAATTAGGTACATTTCACTCATTTCCATGTTAATGTTTTGTTTGTCGCCATTGTTTGAGGAGACAATGGGCCGAAATGCTAATAAAGGAGTCCCAATAACAGTGTCCTAATGGGAGTCCATTCACAGCCTTCGCCCAGAGGCCACAGTGATTCCCCTTTCTCCCTCCCCCCCTTCCTCAGGGACCAAGTCTGTCAGGCGAAAAGGCCACAACACACACACACACACACACACACACACAGAGTGAGATAGAGAGAGTGAGAGTGTCATGTTTGTTCCGGAGATCCTTTAACCACCACATACCCAATATAAACCTAACTTCACTCTAAAATTACATAATTTACATACAACTGTATCCGGCTACGAACAAACATGGCAAATGCTGGAAATGTGTTTGGTTAACATACGCTGCTGGTGTTTCCTCCCACAGGTTTCTGATGGCAGTGGAGATTGGTCAGAGGGAAGATAACATGAACGGAGGCTTAGTTATTTTGTCTTTTCAAGTACCACGCAAAATATAAAATAATTGCTGCCATTGCTGCTGACTTTGTAATGATTAAAAGGTCTAATCTCAGAGTATTACAACCCACTTTACAGGGTGCAACTCAAGGGTGTTTTAATGCAGAACCTTTTTTTTTTTTCAATGCGTTTTCTGTGGGGAATTTAAACTGGTATTTTACATGCATTTAGCATTACATTTCATCCATGCTGAACTATACTGAACAAGAATTATGGCCTCGCATTGTAGCCTCCGCCAAACAGTCAAGTGGCAGTTCACATCCATATGTACCTAAACTCATGTAGTAAAGTCATGAAAGGAATCCTTGAATGTGCTCAAATGTTTGGCCAATGAACCTGATTGACAGGAAGTGTTATGGTGTCGATAGAAAATGGACACGAAAGCACAACACGAATGAAGGTTAACCAAATTTATTGTCAAAACAAGTTGTGATGTGGTAATTGGAGATGCAGGTGGAGATCCAGCAGGGAGTGGAGAACTCAGGTGAGCTACTGGAGGTTACTGCTGGGCAGCAACGGACCAGGCAGACAGGTGAGTTCAGGGTCCAGAGGTCTGCAGGTGAGAGACAGCTGGCAGGGAAAGCCAGAGGTCCAAAGGATCTGGAGTCCAGAGAGGAGAGTGCAGTAACTCAGAGGCAGGAGCAGCAGATGGCAGGTGAGTGGAGAATCACCAGCCGGTGGACAAGGAGGGGAACCCAGGTGAGTGGAGAATCACCAGCCGGTGGACGAGGAGGGGAACCCAGGTGAGTGGAGAATCACCAGCCGGTGGACGAGGAGGGGAACCCAGGTGAGTGGAGAATCACCAGCCGGTGGACGAGGAGGGGAACCCAGGTGAGTGGAGAATCACCAGCCGGTGGACGAGGAGGGGAACCCAGGTGAGTGGAGAATCACCAGCCGGTGGACGAGGAGGGGAACCCAGGTGAGTGGAGAATCACCAGCCGGTGGACGAGGAGGGGAACCCAGGTGAGTGGAGAATCACCAGCCGGTGGACGAGGAGAGGAACCCAGGTGAGTGGAGAATCACCAGCCGGTGGACAAGGAGGGGAACCCAGGTGAGTGGAGAATCACCAGCCGGTGGACGAGGAGGGGAACCCAGGTGAGTGGAGAATCACCAGCCGGTGGACGAGGAGGGGAACCCAGGTGAGTGGAGAATCACCAGCCGGTGGACGAGGAGGGGAACCCAGGTGAGTGGAGAATCACCAGCCAATGGACAAGGAGGGGAACCCAGGTGAGTGGACCGAGCACAGGACTACTCTTCTGACAGAGTATCACAGAAGACAGGTAGAGACACAGGCAGGCTGGCAGAAAATCCTCCATAGAACAAAGGCTGGTTTGAGCAGGCTGGCAGACAGAACTCTGACACTGAAGCAGACATAAGATCTGAGAAAGTGGAAGATCGGGAGTAGATATACTGCTGAGGTGATTAGTGGGATGACGATCAGCTGTGTCAGGAACCAGAGTTGATGGACAGCAGGTGGAACCTGAGGAGCTGCAGACAACCACCAGACACGCCCACCAACACAGGGAAAACACTAGGAAGGACAGGGATCCTGACAGTAAGACAATGATTCATGATGAGTTATGACACTGAAGAGTAGCTGGAAATGTGCTATTTTTTTTTCTTTTCATAAATACAAATAATAATAATCACAAGGCATTCTTTAAATATCACATAAAAAAATTGGGACAGACATGAGTTCCCAAACTTTGACCTTTGACCTCTGATCACCAAAATAATAGTCACATTTTCATTTTCAATTTCAATTCAATTCAACTTTATTTATATAGCGCCAAATCACAACACAGGTTATTTCATGGCACTTAACACATTAAAGTCCTTACAGCAAGACTTTACAATATTATACAGAGAAACCCAACAATTCAACAATTCCCACATAAGCTAGGAGGGAAAAAAAACTCCTTTTTAAGGGAGAAAAAGCTCCAACAGAAGGAAGAAAAACTCCCTTTAACAGGAAGAAACCTCTGACAGAACCAGGATCAGAGGTGGGCGGAGCATCTGTTAACAGAACCAGGATCAGAGGAGGGCGGAGCATCTGTTAACAGAACCAGGATCAGAGGAGGGCGGAGCATCTGCCTCGACCGGTTGGGGTGAGAGGAGAGCAGAGAGAGAAAAGGACAGCATAGAGATAGAAGAGAAGAACTGTTGGTGGAGATGACAATCACAGAGCGGAGACATGCAGCTCCATGACGGGACATCTGGAAAAGAAAGAACAGAAACTACACGAGTGAAGGAACTGAATGGAGACAACAGATAATAATAAGAAACTATGGGAGAGAAAAAGATGGTGAGGTATGAGTCAGTTAAAGAGCAGGAGGAAAGAAAAGAAGCTCAGCATGTAACGAGGTCCTCCAGCAGCCTCGGCCTATAACAGCATAACTAAGGGTTTGGTTCAGGTCTACCTGAGCCAGCCCTAACTATAGGCTTTATCAAAAAGGAACGTTTTGAGTCTAATCTTAAAGCTAGAGAGGGTTTCTGCCCCTCCAACACAAACTGGGAGCTGGTTCCACAGGGGAGGAGCCTGAAAACTGAAGCTCCGCCTCCCATTCTACTTCTGGAAACTCTAGGAACCACAAGTAGACCAGCGTACTGAGAGAGAAGTGCTCTGCTAGGATTACATGGTTCTATAAGATCTCTAAGATATGATGGAGCCTGGTCATGTAGAGCTTTGTAAGTCATCAAGAGAATTTTAAACTCTATTCTTGATTTCACAGGAAGCCAGTGAAGAGAAGATAAAACTGGAGAAATATGATCTTTCTTGTTAAATCCCGTCAGTACTCTTACTGCAGCATTTTGGATCAGCTGCAGGATTTTTAATGAGTAATTTGGACATCCTAACAACAAGGAATTACAATAATCTAGTCTAGAAGTAACAAACGCATGAATGAGTTTTTCTGCGTCACGCTGAGGAAGGATTTTCCTGATTTTATTAATATTACGTAGATGAAAGAAGGCAGTTCTGGAGATTTGCTTTATATGGTGTCTAAAGGACAAGTCCTCATCAAAGATGACTCCAAGGTTCCTCACAGTTTTGCTGGAGGCCAAGACAACGTCATCCAGAGTAACTAAGTGATTACAGAAAGAGTTTCTGAGGTGTTTAGGACCAAGTACAAGAACTTCTGTTTTGTCTGAATTTAGAAGCAGGACATTTTTGGTCATCCAGACCTTTATGTCTTTTAGACAGGCTTCAAGTTTTACTAACTGATTAGTTTCATCTGGTTTTATAGAAAGATATAGCTGAGTGTCATCTGCATAACAATGGAAGTTGATGCAGTGCTTCCTGATGACATCTCCTAATGGGAGCATGTACAAAGTAAAAAGTATTGGGCCTAACACTGAGCCTTGTGGAACTCCATAACTAACTCTTGTTTGTCTGGAAGACTCATTGTTGACATAGACAAACTGGAATCTATCTGATAAGTAGGATTTGAACCAGTCTAATGCAGTTCCTTTAATCCTCGTAACATCTTCTAATCTCTGTAATAAGATCGTATGATCAATCGTATCAAAAGCAACACTGAGGTCCAGAAGAACAAGTCCAGAGATGAGTCCATTATCTGAGGCTAATAAAAGGTTATTCGTAACTTTCACCAGAGCTGTTTCTGTGCTTTGATGAACTCTAAAGACTGAACATATTCAAACAGATCATTCCTTTATAAATGATCACAAAGTTGATTTGAAACAACTTTTTCAAGGATTTTAGAAATAAACGTCAGGTTGTAAATTGGTCTGGAGTTTCCTAAAACAGCTGATCAAGAGTCGGCTTTTTAAGTAAAGGTTTAATTACAGCCACTTTAAAAGCCTGCGGTATATAGCCGGTTACAATAGATAGGTTGATCTGATCTAATATGGAAGTATTAATTAAAGGGAAGACTTTCTTAAAAAGTTTAGTTGGGATGAGATCTAACAGACAGCTAGAGGATCCAGATGAAGAAATAATTCTCGTTAACTCAGAGAGCTCAACAGGAGAGAAATGTTCCAAGTTTACATCTGGTCCTACAGTTGCTTTCAGGGCCTTGATTTGAGTCCACTTGAATGTTTGTGCCAAATTTGAAGAAATTCTTCAGAAACAGATTGACGAGAACGGGAGAGACGGATGGAACGGGCGTGAGGACACAGTGTCTTTGAGCTTTTATCACCAAAACCGAATCAGGTTAAAGTTGAGTTCAGGTGAACGTTTGTGCCAAATTTTAAGAACGTACCTCGAAGCATTCCTGAGATTTAGTGTTTACAAGAATGGGAGGATGTGAGATCCCAGTGACCTTCACCTCTGAGCCCCAAAATCCAATTGGATCTTTCTCGGGACCAAGTGAAAGTTTTATGTAGCTCCACTGACATATTTAGGTTTGTTTCCTTTAATATGACTTTTGCCTTCACTTCCGCATGTTAGAGATGAACGAATTTTAAACAAAGCAATCACAGAGAATTGAATAAGTGAAGACAGACAGACAGACAGACAGACAGACAGAAGAAGAGTTGTTTTAAAAGAAAATTAGGTTCATTAAAACTACTAGTTTTTTTTCTGTAGTTCAGCAGCAGTTGTGATAACACTGATATTCGATATCCACCAAAGTAACCAATGAGAACTCTTAATCTGGTTCTAAAAATAGGTCCAATGGAGCAACAAACAGGAGCTTCAGATTCATTTTAAACAAGCTTTGAATTTTTGAAAAAAAAAAAAAAAGTCCAGGTTTATATTGAAACAACTGTTAAATCAAGTGTGATCCACATATTAAGAACAGTGACCTGTGATGTTTGATTGACAACAGAGAACAAGTCATGCCACACACACAATGCCACACACACACACACACACACACACACACACACACACACATACACACACACATACAGAACTAGTAGAGGGGATTGCTCTTCTTTTAACAGTTAACTTCTTTTTCCCCCCTTTGTGGATAACAAGAAATATCTAATCTAATCTAATCTAATCTAATCTAATCTAATCTAATCTAATCTAATCTAGTTTCCTCTTCATACATCAGTATTAATCAGGTTTGGGTTTTAGATTGAGTCCATGGAGGTAAACTGTTCTCCTTATCAGTTACTCAAACACGGCTTCCTGCTTATTTATTGTTGTATATATTCCTGCCAAATGTAAACATTTCAGTCGTTAGCTTGTTCTTTCGGAGGAAAGTCATTCCCACACAAACACAAACGACAGGTCGCCAACTAGTCTGGGTTTGTATTTACAGATGCTGCTTGCTTTTGTCATTTGGATGAAGCTTTTGCTGCAGGTTCACACGGGTAGCTGCACCTCCTGGAACGTGTTTACTCAAGTTTGATTTCTAAACAGCATCTGTCGGTGAGAACCTGATCCTGATCCAGTTACTGGTCCAGGTCCTGGTCCAGGTCCAGGTGCTGGTCCAGGTCCAGGTCCTGGTTCAGGTCCTGGTCCTGGTCCAGGTGCTGGTCCAGGTCTTGGTCCTGGTCCGGGTCCTGGTGCTAGTGCTGATGCTAGTCCTGGTCCTGGTCCTGGTCCTGGAACTCACGGTAATTTCGCACAGCAATCCCAGCTCAAAGTCTGCTTCTTTATTTTGTTTTTTAAAGCTTTCCATCATTGGGGTGTTCAACATACTGCGTCTTTCTTTGTCTGTCTGCTCAACAAAGTGGAACCTCAGTCAGAGATAATCGGTTACATAACGGAGGTTATCAAGTTTCTTTGTTAACCCAGGCTTTCTGTTTCAGGCTCTGAGTGCTTTCACATCAAAGAGGAGGTGTTTGTAGCCTCTGACCAATCACAAACACGAGTACTGACAACACAGCAACATTTTACAAACAAAAAGCAATTTATAATTTTAGAGAAATATGAGGAGGTTAAACTCATAATTCAGGCTGAAAGCAGAACTGATGCAGCTGCCAAATGAACGCTGGATATGCAAAAAAATGGCAGACTCTGTAAATGTGTAACCCAAAAGGCTTAACATATCACCTTACTATAGAGCAGAGGAATATCTAACTCTAATTACACGTGTGTATTTCATGAAATTAATATATTCTTAGATGTATTCTTGTGATGTGGACAAACGTTTTAGTCTTATTTAATCTGCAGCCGCGGAGGTGTCAAACGGACTGAGGAGCTAATAAGAAATAAATATAAAAACTTAATTCAAAGCAGTATTTATGTTCATTGTCAACAAGTACAATGCTTTTGTGCTTCAATTAGTCTGTTGTTGTTGTGGACGATATTTTTCTGAGAGAATTGATTGGTCAGTACTTTTGTACGTTTGGATCTGATATCTGGAACATAACCTGCTCCGACCATGGTGATCGAGCCAGGTTAAAAGAGAGCCAGCTTTAGTCTCAACGTAGCTCACTAACCTGCTAACCGCTCCGTAGTGCTCTTGTTAGCCATATCGAGGAACGCTGCAGCAGTCCTGCTTCATGAATAACAATTTTACCAATTTAAGACCGTTTTAATTAGACTACTTGTGTTCAGACAACATTTAACATTGAATAAAAAAGTCTCTTCACATACAAAGAAGATACATTTAATCCAATACATTTTTCTATGAAGTGGGACTGTTGATCTCATACATATATATATATGATTGTGGGCGGCCGAGTGGTGCAGCGGTTAGCACTGTGTGATGTTTTACCCTTCTTGTAACGCGAATGTTACTCATTGCTTCAGTGCCGCAGGTTTTCTGAAGCATTTCAGGGGTGATGTGCTCTCTTTGGTCACGGAGAAATCACACACCGTGTTCACGGACCAGCACTCGCAAAAACGTGTGAAATTCTCTGGATTTTGATCGTACAACTAAACTTTGAATATTCGCTCAAAAAGGTTACAGCTGCTTCATGCACGTTGCACACAACGGGAGAAGTCTGGGAACTTCTTGATCCCTTGTTTGTGCATATGAAGCATACATTTTTGCACGTTTCTGGCAGTGACAGAACCCATCCGTCCTGTCTGAATGTTGGCAGGTAGCTTTTCACCTCTCAGACTGTCCAACCAGTTCTTCTTTTAGTGTGTTTATTGGTCTTAGCCTGTGTTAGGCATCGAGGTGTCAACCTCGTTAAAAAAGGGCGAGCTAATAAGGCACTAATCCTGAGCTGCTGCACACACACACACACACACACACACACACACACACACACGGCTTATCGCGGCTCTCCAGACAGCCACCCCAGATCAGTCAACGAGCCACACGATCGATGCATCTGATAAGGAATTAAGACAGAAAATAAACTGTACGTGTTATCGGGGAAGTCTGTACATGGCCTAATTATGATGCGACGTGTGTGTGAGAGGATGATATGGCGGGACTGGAGTGGTGTGAGGCTGCAGGAGGGCTGGGCATGAGAGGGGTGGGGGCGGGTGGGGGTGGAGTCGGGGTGGGGGCGGGTGGGGGTGGGGGTGGAGGCAGGGTGTGTTCTGTTGCATGCTGGTGGCCCCAAACGGCAGTGAGAGGAAGTCATTGGAAAAATGTGACAGTCGTTGCACACAATTATGTGTTTTTACTACATTGAAGAAACTGTCGCTGTTGGGGTCGTAGTCGTCGGCCGTCCACCACCTTGGTCCGGACTAAAGTACCTCAACAATCACATAATGAGTTACCAAGAAATTTTGTAAAGACATTTATGTTCCCCAGATGATGAATTTCATGAGGTTCATAACCCATAATCTACGTAAGCAATCCTCTGACTTTGCATCTGGTACCACTGCAAAAGTATTTAGGTCCTTAAATTCAATAAAGCTGCTAATACCACACGGTGTCCTGCATTCAAAACTTTACTCAAGTCAAATTATTTACAAAACAGATTGCATTGGCATGACATTTTTCAAGCGAAAAACACTGTAAAGTGTTGTTGTTTTTATGTCAAATTTACAACAACCTGTACAACTGAGTTTGTCTCGTGCCTTTCACTGTTGTTCAGTTCCTCCAGGAAATAGTGATCTTGCAATTGCAAATTCAAGCAATCTCCGTAATCATATTTGGGTGAAGAGATTTGCATCTATATTTTTGGAATATGAAGAAACTACTCCGCCTCTAATTTGCGTAACAGTCCAAGGGGATTTCAAATTAAAAGTCTTACCCAACTTTGCCTTGAAATCTAGTTTAAAGTATTTTTACAGCATACTTTAGATCTGTTTAGGTTCTGATTAACATAACTAACTTCACTAAAAGTGTTCCACAAACACAATGGCTTACTTTAACGTGCATGGTTTACAGATACAGGATGCATGTTTTAAGCATAAAATATCAAACAAAAGTTACCAATTCTACGATTATTGCTAGTTTGGGTCTTTCAAAACTATTTGCTCCCGACACTTCCTGGCTGTACCTGCTTATTTCATAAAAAATCTACAAAAAAAGTATTGACATTCAGCATTCAGCGCCAATGCTGAAACTCGTGTCACCTAAATGTACCAAAAAAATAATACAATAAAAAATAATAATAATTAAAAAAAATGGTGACGCATTGCAGGGGGATAATCTTCCAGAAAACAGCATTTTTCCAAGTATATACTTTATATTCCATCACCCACCATGAGGACATGAGGAACAAAGGCTAAAGAAGAAATCTAATACTTTCCATCTCCACGTCCAACAGTTATCCTAGTGGTGTAGTGGACAGGCTCCGCCCTCAGCTCCGCTTGATGGTTCGATCACAGCTGAGGCGAAGGAGCGCTTCTGTCCGACCCACCGGACTCCAGCTCGAGGAGAGAAACCCTTTTGATCTGCCTTCAAACTGATTCACCAACACCAACTGATGGGGCGGCACGAAACACCCCGATGCCCAGCCCGCATGGCCCCTGGGTCCCCAGCAGAAATATGTGCTTTCATTTAGGACAGATTCCACAACACACACAAAGACAGGGAGGAGGGCTAAACCTGAAATCCTCTCGAAGTAACTCTCTGGTTTCCTGCACTGGTCATGTGTCAGCTGTACAATTGGCTATATTTTCTACTTTTTCAGCAACAGCTGTAAAACAATTTCAATGAAAATAAATTTGTCTTAAGTTTTGTAACTGCTGAAATTTGCTAATTCAAGGTTTCCCAATGCAACATGAGAAACAGGGTTATTCATCACTGTGTATACATGACAAACAGTAATGATTTGCATTTTCATTATTTACAATCCATTGTTGTGGCAGTTGTTGCTGCAAGAGTTTATATTTCATTAATCAAATCATATTTGGGTTTATCACTCGAGCAGAAATATAAAGACTTTTCAGTAAATTGTGTAGATTCGGTTGATTTCTAGACATCTCCATCTCTGTCATTTCTCTACCAAACTATTTCTGTCCCCTCAGCTTTAACAGATTGCCCAGGTTTAGGTCAAATATTTGAGCGTTTACCACTCAACTTGATATGCTCTTTTTATATGGATGTTACAGATCTGTTGCCAGTTAACCTAATTAGTTGTAAGATGTTCCACCAGCTTTTATTTTTTTTAGCATTACAAAACCTTTACAGTCTTTAGGTGACCACATACCAACTTTTTTGAAACGAGTTGCTGCCATCAAATTCAAAATGAGCATATCTATTTTCATAAAACAATAAAATTTAAACATTTGATATGTTGTCTTTGGTCTGTTTTCAATTTAATATGGGTTTATGATTTGCAAATCATGTTGTTTTTATTTACATTGCTTAAAATATTAATTCTGCAGAAAATTTTAACTCTGGTTCTGACAAAAAAACAAAAACAAAAAACAGTGTGAATAGTGTTATACCCCACTTTCAAATATAGGTGTGGTTATCCAGTGGCAAATTTGATATTTTTAAAGATTTTGTTGAGTGGTTGAAAATTCAAAAAAAATAGAAAGACTCTTAGGTAGCACAAAAGCATTTGGAAGCTTTGATATCTGGCCAATTGAGTCTTAATAAGTAAGTACAGTGAGGTGTGTAGTTCAAGATGTAACAGTGCATCAACATTTGAAAAATGAATTTGTCTAATATTACTGTTTGCTGTAAGGGTTATGTTTACTTTTCTTCACCGTTAAAGTTCAAAAAAATATGTAAGTAGCCCAGAGGTTCCCAAACTTTAGCTGTAGAGAGATGGAGGGGCAGAAATTGCTTCACTGCCTTTGAAGAGTGCAGGAAGATAATAGGGTCCTGGGTGTGTTTGTTTGTGCCCTCGGCCTGATGGGCATGTGATGAGCGGAGAGGTCTGCAGGCCTAATTGGCCTCTTTAAATGGAAAAAAAATGTCTAGCAACCATGACGCATCAATGAGTCAGTCGCACCCCACAACTACCACCCCACCTCCGTTCATCATCACGGTATGGAAACAAACCTCTCCAATTAAGAGTAGAATAGACATGGAAATAATAATAACTTTTATGGTCATTAAATGGATTTACAAAGTTAAAGTAATTTATTCTTTCATCTCTGGAGTTTGTAACTGTTGCTATTGTGCTATGTGCTGTATGTCTGGATGGCAAAATCAACACCTATTCATAAAATGTAAAAGTAACTTTAAAATCCTAATATCCAACAAAAGGTGTGAGTTTATGTAATATCTATGTAAATAGTAGTACTTAAAGCCGGATGCTGAAGAGTTTACGAAGACAGATGACTCCTGTAAAGTCAAACTGAAATTCAATTCTATCCGTCCAAGTGGAAGAACATAATGTATTTTAGTGTGAACATTGAAAAGTGTTATTACAGATTTGATTTCAATAGTTGAAATTTGTGGTAACGAGGGCGAGGTCTTTTCCCAATTTTTGATGCAGAGGGAAAGGTTGTTTTCTGTTTTGGGCAGGAGTTTAAAAACTTTTTGGTTAATTTTTGGAGTTGATCAATCTGACTCTGGTAGTTCAAGAGTGTTCCATGAATTGAATGCTGGAGATTTATTTTTAATCGTAAAGTCTGGGTTATGCCATATTAGTGTGAATGTATTTGGGGTTAGTGGATGTCCTGTGATTTGGTTGAGTTTCCACCAAGCTGTCAGTCACAGCTATGGCAGGGTATTTAACACAACTTTTAATGTTGTTTTAATTGACAGTGAAAGAAATGGGATATCTGATTGTGAAAGTTCATGGCTTTTGATATTGTTTATTATTGTTGTTTTTGCTGGTTCTTTTGTAGCCATTTTGTTACATGTCGTAGATGGGTGGTGTGATGATAGAACCTGAAATTTGGGGCTGATGTTTGGTTTTCTGCCATGTGGATAGAGTGATTCTTGGTTTCGTATTTTTTTTCAGTAAAATCTGTCAATGATGGAGTTCACAGAGCTGAACCAGTGTGAAGTGGATTAAACTGGAGTCATGAAACAAAAGTCATTTATTTTTGGTAGTATTGACGTTTTTACTGATTTAGGAGGTGGGTAAGTTGTTCCGGCAGGAGAGGTCATCCTCGGTTATTGTAAGTAGTGTGGTAAAGTTGAGTGAAAATAACTCTTGACAGTTTGGTGGAGAAATTGATACCCAGGTATCTGATATTACTTGCAGCTACTTTGAAAGGTAGCATTTTCATTGCATTTAGACCAGTTTATGGAGTAGTCTGAAATTTTGGAAGATTTGTAAAAAAGTTGGAGACCTCTAGAGGGAGTTTGATGATTTTGTTAGATATAAAATAAAATTGTCTGCATATAAACACATTTTATAATAAAAGTGTTTTGTTTGTATAACTGTAATGTTGTTTTGGCGGGATGGATGCCACAAGTGGTAGTATGAAGATGGTAAAGAGTAACGGAAAGAGTCGCTCCTTCTTATCCCGCTTCATCATTATCACAAATTTTGCACTTATTTTTTTTAAATTTATGGTCAATAATCTTCTATTTGTCTTGTTGACAGCATGCTGGGCTTGTGTAACGATCATCAAATCGATTCACTATTGTGATGGTATGAAACTTCTCGAGTGGCATAATAACACAAAAATTGCTCTACCAGACTGGGCATGCCATAAACTATCCATAATTTCATTATTGGATCTGTACACACCCAGATATGCCTGTAGGTCGACTCGATCCAACTCACTCCACTGTTGCCACACATGTCGCCTCGTCCAGCAGTGTCTTTTCAATTGAATCTGGCAGAAACAGCTCAAAAGTGGACTGTATGACACCTAGCTGGACCCGGGGGCTCCTCTCTCCACTCCCAATAGGCCTACAGTATATGTTGGCTGTCACTGGAAGGCGTGTAAGAGCAAAGGAAATTTCCATCCTTCGACTGAGTCTCCCATCTCAGCGAATTCCTCTTCCTCACCAGTTGATTGTCTTTTCCATCAGTGTAAGTGTAACCCTGATCATTATCAATGTTTTCTCTACTTCTGACAATGAAGTCAAGAAGCTGTGATTCAGCATAGCAGCTCTTCATTGTGCTGTCTCAAATTATAATGTGAAATTCCGCAAGCGCTAAAAATTTTACAGGTTTCGTTATTTTGTTGTTGTCTTTTCTTCATGTAGGGAAAGGCACATCAATGGTCTGACGGTGGCATGTGTCCTGGTAATTTAATTTCATTATTCATTCTTATAAACAGAGGAGATATGATCAGCCAAAACTGTTGGTAAAATTCCACAGGAGAGCCGTCTGAACCTGGTGATTTATGGTTCATCTGGGACTATGAGTTGGTCTAATGTGTTTGCCTGTTCTATGGATAGTTTGGGGAGTTTAATGTTCTCAACATGAGTAACTGGGGTGGGGTCTTCATTGTCTGAGTGTTCCCTATCAAACTTATGGAAGATCTAGTTTATATCATTTGGGTTATGAATTCAATTTCCACGTGGTTTTTGATTGCTGTTATTCGTGTTTTTTTCTTTGTTTCTGCAGTTGATTGGCAAAGAATTTACCTGTTTTGTCATTGTGTTCAAAGAAGTTCAGTTCAGTTTGCATTAGAAATTTAACCTTTTGGTTTATAATTTTTTTCAAGTTGAAACCTAATTTTCTGTATCTCACTTTGGGACATTCTCTGTATCTCACCCTTGTCTCAAGCATTCTATTGTTTCCTCCGACGTTGCCTCTCCTGTCCCACACCCTCTTCCATGCTTCGCTGTTGCCACCCCTGCCAGATGCCCTTGCACCACACTCTGACAGCACCACCACTGCTCCATTCTCCACTGACACCTCCACAGTTCCTGACCCTGCTTCTGGGTTGCCTGACACAGGCCTGACACAAAGTCCACAGTATGGAAGCCACTCCTTGGGTCTAAAAAGGAGAGGGACCATCTAACTTGTTATCAATGAATGATATATTCAGGTTTTGGAGCAACATATGCTGCCATCCAGACGACGTCTCTTTCAGGGAAGGTCTTGTTTATTTCAGCAGAACAATGTCCAACCACATTCTGCATGTATTACAACAGCCTGGCTCCATAGCACCGCACCGAGAATCGCCACCTTAACGTGGTGGAGGGGTTTGAGAGGGAAACCGGGGTACTCTCCCGGAGCCAGACCTGGAAGGGGAGCTCGCCGGTAAGCGTCTGGTGACCAAGCCTTCACCCATGGGGTGAAATGTTATATGTGTCGGACTCAGCCCAAAGAAACATCATGGAGCATCCACCCTGTGAACCCCCCAACTGCAGAGACAAGCATCGGGGTTGGGTGCATTGCAGACCGGGCGGCAGGCTGGCCCGGGCGAGCCGATTGCCGGCAGCATAGACTAGCTCTAGGGACGTGGGATGTCACCTTGCTAGCGGGGAACGAGCCGGAGCTGGTGTAGGAGGTGGAGCGGTACCAGCCAGATATAGTTGGGCTCACCTCCATGCACAGTACTGGTTCTGGAACCAAGCTCCTGGAGAAGGGCTGGACTTTGTCCTTTTCTGGAGTTGATCAAGGTGAGGTGCCAGGCGGGAGTGGGGATACTCACGAGACCCTGGGTGAGCGCTGCCATGTTGAAGTTCTCACCAGAGAACGAGAGGGTCGCCTCCATCCGCCTGCAGGTTCCAGGGAAGAAGACTCTGACTGTTGTTTGTGCTTATGCACCGAACAGCAGTTTGGAGTATCCGGCCTTCGTGGAGTGGGGGAGGGGAGTCCTGGAAAGGGCACCACCTGCCGACTCCATAGTTCTCTTGGGAGACTCATGTAAGCAACGACAGAAGAACCTGGCGGGGGATGATTGGGAGGAATGACCTGCTAGTCACAGTTTGGCCATAACGAACACCATGTTCAAGCATAAGGTAGCTCATAAGTGTACCTGGTACCAGAACACCTTAGACCAGATATAAATGATTGACTTTGTAGTTGTATCAGCTGACCTGCGACCGTATATGTCTTGGACACTTGGGTGAAGAGAGGAGCAGAGCTGTCAACTGATCACCACCTGGTGGTGAGTTGGATGAGATGGCATCGTCGGGCGGTGGAAAGAGCACTTTGAGAAACTCCTAAACCCGACCATCATGCATCATGGAGAGGAGGCAGCGTCTGAAGACTTGGGGTGGGTCACACTCATATCCCTGGCAGAGGTCTCTAAGGTAGTCAAAAAGCTCCTCGGTGGCAAGACGCCGGGGATGGATGAGATCTATCCTGAGATGCTGAAGGCGCTGAACATTGCTGGGCTGTCATGGCTGACACCCCTCTTCAGTGTCACCAAGAGTGTGCTCCAACTATTGTGGTATCACACTACTCAGCCTCCCGGGCAAAGCTTATGCCAGGGTGCTGGATAGGAGGCTCCGACCGTTTGTCGAACCTCTGATTCAAGAGGAGCAGTGTGGACTCCATCCTGGTCGTGGAACAGTGGACCAGCTCTTTACCCTCCCTGGGAGTTTTCCCATCCAGTCTATATGTGCTTTGTGGACTTGGAGATGACTTTTGACCGGGTCCCTCTGGGTTTTTTTTTGTGTGTGTATGTGTGTGTGTGTGTGTGTGGGGGGGGGGGGGGGGGGGGGGGGGGGGTGCCGGAGTACCTACAACTGTAGTAGGAGCTGTGTTCGTATTCTCGGCAATAAGTCAGACACGTTTCCGGTGGGTGTTGGCCTCTGCCAGGGCTGTCCTTTGTCACCGATCCTGTTTGTGACCTTCATGGACAGGATATCTAGGTGCAGCCAGGGGGAGGAGAACATCAGGTTTGGGGGGCTCAGGATCGCTTCTCTGCTGTTTGAAGATGATGTGGTCCTGTTGGCCTCTTCAGACCATGACATCCAGCATTCACTCGGGCAATTTGCAGTCGAGTGTGAAGCAGCGGGGATGAGGGTTAGCACCTACAAATCTGAGGCCATGGTTCTCTGCCTCCAGGCGAGCACGGAGTGCCTGCCCCAAGCAAAGTAGTTTAAGTATGTGGGGTCTTATTCACGAGTGAGGGGAGGATGGAGCGGGAGATCGACAGGCGCATCGGTGCAGCTGCAGCAGTACAACAGGCGCTGCACCGGACCGTGTTGGTGAAGAGGCGCTGAGCCGGAAGGCGAAGCTTTCGATCCACGTTCCGACCCTCACCGATGGTCACGAGGTCTGGATCATGACTGAAATAACGAGATCACAGTTACCAGCGGCTGAAATGAGTTTCCTCTGTAGGGTGGCCAGGCTCAGCCTTAGAGATAGTGTAAGGAGCTCGGACATCAGGAGAGAGCTCGGAGTAGAGACGCTACTCCTCTGCATCGAAAGGAGTCAGCTGAGGTGGTTCAGGCATCTGATCAGGATCCTCCTCGGCGCCTCCAACTGGAGGTTTTCAGTACATAACATGCTGGAGGGATTATACATCCCAGCTGGCCTGGGAACGCCTCAGGATCCCCCAGGATGAGCTGGAAGATGTTGCACGGGAGAGGGAAGTCTGGGCCCACTTGCTTGGCCTGCTGCCACCGTGACCCGATCCCGGATAAGCGGAAGAAAATGGATGGATGGATGGATGGATGGATGGATGGATGGATGGATGGATAGTAGAAGAGTCCAGGTGCAAAGATGGCCTGCCTGCAGTCCAGACCTGTCACCCATTGAAAACATTTGGAACATTATGAAATTAAAAATACGACAAAGGAGACCTTGAACTGTTGAGCAGCTGAAATCTCATAAGAGGCAAGAATGGGACCATATTTCACTTTCAAAACTCCAGCAACTGGTCTCCTCAGTTCCCAAACATTTACAGTGTTGTTAAAAGAAGAGGTGATGCAACACAGTGGTAAACATAACCCTGTCCCAACTTTTGTGTTGCTTCTATATGTTGTCTTTGTTCTCTTTTCAGTTCAGTATGGGTTATCATACAAACTAATACAATATGCAGGATATACAGTACATTACACATTAATATGAAACATAGTGTGTCAAATCTGTCATAAATCAGGATGAACGGGGGACCTAAATGCAGGACTCAGGACTTCGGTCCCACTGAAGTCGTAGGAAAATAATCTTTTAGTTTTGGGCTTTTACAAAGCAAAGCGAGGGAGCAGCTCAGAGGATTGCAGGTTTTGAATTTCTTGGGGAAGCAGGAAAAGGCAGTCTGAAAATTCACAATCTTGAAAGAAATACATTAGTTTAAATGAGACATAAAAACAGAATTGAATTTATAAACTGAAGAGGTTAGTTTTTAAGAGAGGTATTTTGCTGTTAAATCCATGGGAAAAGCACCTTGTGGTTTGAAAGCACATTGAGGCAGCAGCTCAGAGGACTGCAGGTGTCAATTTGTTTTGAAGCTGCTCATCCAGAAAGACAATAATGTGGCTCTTTAAAGGAGCAGACCAAAGGGGAGTCACTGACACTTCAAAGGAATTTCTGAACCGTTCGCCTCCCTCTGACAGCGAGGTCACTGTCAACTCTGACGAGTCACAGCTCTGCCATTAGGTTTGGGAGAGGAGAAGTCGAGTATTTTCTCTGCCTGCTGGTCTGTGGGAGTGCTTGGAGGTCGTGATGGAGGGGCGCTGTGGCTGTCGTCGGTGAAAATCAAACAGAGCCCAATTAAACTGATTCTAACATGCCAGTGATCACGAGGAGGCTCACCTGGACTCTCTTCTCTACAAGGACATGCCTGTGCCTCCATGACCACTGGGACGCTAATTGCCGCAACCAGAAAATCTTGGGAATTTGCCTCTTAGATGTGGTAACAAACTGTTGATGACCTTTGGTGAATTCCCATTTCAGTGACTGATGACAAAACTTTTCTTAACTCATTTCACTATTTAGAAAGTGTGTAGCGATTATTTTGTAGATGTTATACTGACAACTTTATCCCGAGATATCTACAAACATTTAGAGGCAACCAGTGTGTCTCACCAAATACTTTGGATGTATCCTATTATTAAAGTTACTATCAGTAAAAATGTGTTGCTTCGCTGGGTCCTTATGCATAGGGACAATATACAGACAAATGCAGAGTGGCTTAAAAATTCATGACCGCTGAAACAATTGCAATTAATTGATCAACAGAAAATTAAACTGCAGCCATGTTCACAACTGATTTGTTTTCTTTGTCTTTCATCAAACACAAATCCCAAAACATTCTCTGCTTGTAGCTTCCTAATCTTGAAAAAAAAAATGCAGCTTTTAACTGTTATATATGGTTATTTTAATAACTATGGATTTTGAAATGTTGCCGCACAAAATAAGACCTTTGAAAAAAATCACCTTGTCTTCAGAAGATTTTGTTGAGCATGTTCCACTATTTCCTGACATTTAATAGCATAAATTGAATGAATCAATTAATCTGAAAATCATCAGTTTTAGCTCTACCTTATAATGCAACTAGTAATAGGGTACCTTCAACATACTTCACAAAAGCTCTTTTATTTCATTCCTGGCACTGAGGAAATTATGTATTTTTTTTCCAAACCACCAGGCTAGGCGCTGTGGCACAGTGGCCAGACTCGGTCCTGCAGTTAACATGGCACGTACTGACACAAAACAACTTTTTCATTTACACTTTAAAATTATTCTTTTCTATTTTTACTGTTTGAGACATAACACCTGCAAAGGTTAAAGTTGCTTATAAATATTTTTTAGACATTTAATACAGGACAAATAAAACTCTTGTTGGCATGATCAGCAATAGCCCGTGCAACTTTGATGTCTCCAGTCTCTCTGGGCTGTGGGTAATGAGTGGCTACAGTTTTTCTTTGAATGATCTTGTTGAATTGACATCAACAAGACACAAGAGGTGGCTATACAACCAAAGTTATGCTTTCTGTGGCAAATAGGAACTTAAATGCCTGTTTGGCAATGTGATACGAAATTAAGTGAAAAGTGAATATCTAAAAATACAATAGTTTAAGTGCTATAAATGATGATGATGTAGTTAATGTCAATAATGGTCAAAAACAATATCGAGGAATTATTTCTGGCAGAATAAATAGCTTACCACAGTTAAATAATATATTATATTGCTTAGTACGCAACATATCTTTGTATTATAAATATAAATAATAACATTTTCCCCAAATTATAACGTGTGCAACAATTAAAGTTACAAAACAGTCACCAACAGAAACTCAAATTGCATTGTCAGACAATCAAAAGGAAAAAGTAGACCATGTATTGCAACAATATCCATCTGTAGATAGTTTGTGAGGAGACTTTGAATGAACTGACTCAGAAACTAAACTAAAATAGAAACACTAAAAAGAGTCATCCTTTGCTCGAGTCGTCAGTCTCCTAATTACCAATTTTCTCCGAGCGGGGGCCTTTGACATGTCATAGGAGTCCATCTCTGGTGTCGGTTTATCTCTGGTGTGGCAGATAATGGAGCCCACCTACAGGGGGTGGCCGCCAAACAGTACAAAACATCTAATGCTACTGTGCCACTATCAAAGGCCCACAGAAAAAAAAGCCAGTGGGCCACGCATGGCTGGAGAGAGGGCTCAACTGAGAGCGAGATGAGTGTAGTCACATCAAAAAGCAGCAGAGCAGGAGTCTGATTTAGTACAAAAGGCTGCAATTAGCAGCGCACATTAGGAGCACATGGCAGGACTACTCCCTGGGATCCTAATGCTCCACATATGTTGTGTTTATTTACAAAAACACAATGCATCAGTCATGAGGTGGTGTCATCTGTAACTTTTATTTCGTAAATTTTAGGATTATAGCATATAGTTTACATTTTCAAGAAAATCTACCATTAAATCGGAAATGTCCCACATCGGAAAGATCCAATTCAATTTGATACTGTGTACTCATCCGAACCTGTATCACTATAACCTCGAACTAATCACATCCATACACAAATTTAAAACTGAAATTCAAAGCAACACGAGTGTAAACACATTCAAATACACATGTAATTACAAGAGACATTGCGGTTCGTCTTTGGTCCACTGAAAAAAGAAAATCAATAAAAAATAACTGAACAACTCATCTAACAATGAGGATTGAGACTTTACAAAGACTTTGTAATCTATTATAACTATAGTGTAATGTTTGTCTGACAAGTGATACTGACTAATATCAATAGACAGCAATACAAGTTAGTAACTTTTATTAATAGCTGTAGTTGCAAACCTTTTTGTTATCAACAAACTGCCTTTGATCAACTGTTTGGTAAAATCGTCAACACTCACGTGCTGAGGCACACATGTTAATGATTTCAGTAACATCCCTCATACAGATGGATTCATTTGTGGTTTAACTTTTGAATCCATGCTACATTGGTATCAGAACCGCACCAGAGTCTGTTTGTGAACCAGACCAAAACTACATTTGATCCATGTTTGGTCTCTACACCAATATCTGATTGTCACCTTTTCAATACCCAAATCTAATTGTGCAAACAAGTTTATTTTAACCAAACCAGAAATACTCTCAGAAACCACATTTATATATGTGGAGTTTGGAACTTGGGTGGCCGGCACAGTGGAGCTGTGGTTATCACTGTCACCTCACAGCAGGAAGGTTCTGGGTTCGAAGCCTTTCTGTGTGGAGTTGCATGTTTTCCCTGAGCCTGCGTGGGTTTTCTAGGTAACAGGTTAATTGGAAATTCAGAAAATGACCCATGAGCATGAATGAGAGCGTGAATGTGTTGCTTTGTTTCTGTCTGTCTTTCTGTGTTGGCCCAGTGACAGACTGGAGATCTGTCCAGGGTGTACCATGCCTTCACTCAAAGTGAGCTGGGATAGGCTCCGCCCCCCACGACCCTGCTCAGGATAAAGTGGGTATAGATAATGGATGGATGGAGTTTGAAACTTAAAATGTTGATAATTTAAGTATGGCAAGTCACAAATGTGCTGATACTGAACCACACTGGTTGGGGTCAGGGGAGAGAGGAGAGAGAAAAGAACAGCATAGAGATGGTTTTATATGTCAGGAATGTGCAGCCAGACATACCTGCAGAAAACATACAAGGTATAGGAAAGAAGGCATGACGTTATTGAGATGCAATGATAGCATCTAAATGCAACGAGAGTGAAAGACAGATGAGAGGAGAAGTGTGTGGTTCATCGGTAGATGTCCCTCAGCAGCCCGGACCGTCAGCAGCATCACAGCAGGATGGTTCAAAGTCACCTGAACCAGCCCTAATTATTAACGTTATCAAAAAGGAAAGCCTTAGGCCTAAACTTAAGATACCATGAAGTCTTAGAGATATGATGGAGGTTGTCCATTAAAGGTTTTGCATGTAAGGGGAAGGAAGTTAAATTGTATTCTTGGTTTCTTGCTTTCTAGAAATTTACACAGTGGTTCCTGAAATTATTGCGGAAGGAAAGCATGTATAATATGAAAGGTATCGGTCCAAGTACAGAATGCTCTGGAACTGTATGACCAACTTTTGTTTGCATGGAGGTTCTGTTGTTGACATGAAAAAAAAAGAATCTATCTGATTATCATATCATATCTGATAAATGTGATCTAAACCAGCCTAGTGCGGTTCTTTGAATCCCAATGACATGTGTCAATGTCTGTGATAAAAATGAATGAAGGCATGTTCCACAGTTAAGCTGTAGAAGGACATCTAAACCATGGTACAGCATTTGAGGATTTTATTTTGCTTGGAAAAAAAACTCCTAAATACCTAAAAAAAAAAACTCCTAAAAACCTAAAAAAAAAACCTCCTAAAAACCTAATGATGAAGAGAGATACATTTTTTTAGAGATGTAATCAATGACAGCAGAGGAACTTTGATATTTTACCAAAACCTCAACCTTCTTCTGAGCTTAATTTGTAATTTCTAAGAGACGGGGTTACAATGACGGCCAGCTTTTAATCACGGTGGCCATTTTGAAACAACACTTTCACAGCAACTTCCTGACAGAACTTGACTGACTGACATAGAAGGAAACAACGACAACAAACATCCAAAATGTGTATCTGTGGGTGAAAAACATAAAACTGTGATGGTGTCGCCAGCTCCCGCACCTTATTGCATCACCTCCGTACCTAAGCAGCAGTGAAGAACCTTCTCAGGTATTATTCCTGGTGGCTGAACACCAAAGTAACATCAGTGCAACGTGTTACTGCAGATTAGCTGCTAACATCTCAGTAATAAAACTGCACAGCCCTGCAGGCATACTTAAGTCTGAAGAGCAAAATGTTGAATGAGTCGGGAGAACATGCAGCTCGTAATGAAGGGTCATTTGTTCATTGCTGTGGAGAAAGTCAGACACGTTATTAATTACATGTTACTTTGAGGGTTTATTGAGTGTTGGATTAAAGAACGTAACGAGGCTTTGAGATGTCAGGATTCAGGAGCGTAATCTTGTTACGACAGACAAACATCGATGATGCTCCCACTCATTTCTTCTTCTTTAAGGAAACGCACATGCACGCTGGCTCGGTGGCTTCAGCGGGGACGATTAACTAAGTAAAAGAAAGGTATAATCACGTTTCCAGGCATTTTCTCTCGACTTTTTTGGTCCTATTTTTCTTCCAACTGTATTCTCAACAAACTGCTGAGCGCTCAGAGAGAAGATGCCTGACAAAACCAATTCTGCAAATTCTGCAAAGCCAGAGAATACCTTCACTGACGCTCTGTTTGTGTTTGTGTCTAATGTCAGAACAGCGTCTACATGTTTAAGATTAAGAGAAGAGATTATGGTTATGCCTGATGAATTGTAGCTCCTCCTCCTCAACAACGTGAATGTTTATTTAAAGCTGAGATTCATGGACATACTTCAGCAGTGTTTTTTGTGCGGATTCAGCATTTTATTTGACTTAACTATTCTCATTGTGAGACCAGGAGATGAATTATAAGTGTTCATATCCTCAGTGGGAGCTAATTACTAATTTGTTTGCACAAATGATCCGACTTTCCCTCGTCACATATTGGGCTGTTGTTTTTACCCTGCATCATATTTCACAACAGTTTGGGGTTCATCCATTTTTTTAAATGTTACTTTTGTATGCTCATTTGACTTTAATAAAAAAAAAAAAAGTGATGTGGAGTTTAGTGATTACCTTTTGAGAGCGTTGCTACACTGCACATCACTTTTCCTGTGTTCAATTTAAAACATTAAGTTAAAAAGCAGCAGCTCTGACAGCCTCAGACAACAGCAGGAACACGTTTAGCTGCCAGCTGACGCCCCCTATTGATCATCCTCACACACATCTTCCAGCGGTGGATGTCGTGTCAGCAGACGGGAAATCATCCTGCTATGGCCAAAAATGGTGCAAAGAAGCTTTGAGTGACACCAACATCTGAGAGGTGAAAGGTGAGACGGGGCGACCGTTTCACCGGCAACACGGAAGAGAAGAGAAGAGAAGAGAAGAGAAGAGAAGAGGAGAGAAGAGAAGAGAGGAGAGAAGAGAAGAGAAGAGAAGAGAAGAGAAGAGAAGAGAGGAGAGGAGAGGAGAGGAGAGGAGAGGAGAAGAGGGGGATGTGTGAATCCATGGGGAGGGTGACCGCAGGCTTCAGGGGGCAGAATCACCCCGGGAGGAAAATAAAAGCATGAAGCATGTTATTTCAAGGATGATGGTAGCAATTGAAGACATACAAGGTTTGGACATATCACCGGGGTTTTAGTGTCGGGACGCTCAAAGGTGTAAAAACATCTCAGCGGCCTTCGACAAAATATCGATTAAAAACACTAAGTTCTTTGCTCAATTAATCACATTTATAGAGTTTCCTCACCCTATGGCACTCCACTGACATCTGACAATTAAACACATCATGTCATTTTGCGTCTTTACGTAGGCTAACACAGCTGATACATTGAAACTGATGATGTTCTTGCATCATATGCTGAAATGTGGTGAGAGATGACCTCATCATCGTAGTGTTTATGGATCACTGGGCCTCTGGCCTTGATTTATGTTATTGAATCATGGGAAATTCATTCGTTTTATTGAAGGAGTGGCTCCCCAATCCAATAAGAGAGTCAGCAGTCCTTGGTCGGAGAGCCTTCACCATTCAGAGGCAGCAGCAATGTCATTCTCTTCTTAGTTGGTCGGAAACATCGAACATATAAAAGAGCACTAGAGCTCATTTACAGGATTTCTGCGCCTTAAAACTGTAAATAAAACATAAAGGTTAAAAAAAAAAAATCTAAGATTACAAAGAGATTTTTGTGAGATTTGAAGATTACTTGGTCACAAACTCTCCCTCTGGGTTGAGTTTGATCAACCAATGTCTGACATTAACTCAACAGAGTAGTGCTCCCATTTAGCAACGCTAACCAAACTAAGGAGCTTCTTTCCCACCAAAACCTACAAAACAAAAGAGTGCCCTTCGATTCACTAACAAACATTGTCTGGTTTGCAAATGCAAAACAACATTTACAATTTAACGTGTTTACTGAAGCAAATACCACAAAATAATTCAAACACATCATGTTTTAGAAACAAATATCGTACATTTAACAAGTACAATATGTCCTACAAAGACCAAAAAAAAATACCATGATTGTGTTGATTTTTCTCATAAATGTCTGGAGGCAAAGTGGTGGTGAAAGTCAATTTAAACATGCGTGTTCTGTCAGCTCAGACCTGTCAAGATAAATCTCGGCAGCAAAATCAACTTTTCCAAATAAAAACATCCCCACTTTTAAATGTCATCATAAGTATATAATAAGTCAATATTTTGGGCCATTTTGGAGGACAGTAGGAGTTTCAGACTTCTATCATCCGTTCTGATGGAATGAAAAACACTTCTGTGCATCTGTGTTGTCATTTTTTCCCCCCAGAGATGCATGTATTGAATGGTTTAATACATATTTGGACCATTTTATGTCGTCAACTTAAATTTGATTCTAATGAACCTAAAACATTACTTGACAGTTATAATCAACAGTGAATTCAGCCTTTACATGAAGAAAGAACACATCAAATAAAACTGAGGGCAGGATGAAGCGCCACCTTCAGCACACTTAGATTTATCTATTTTGACTTGATTTATTTTTGTTTGTTTGTTTGCAGGAAAATAGCTTTCATATAAAAAAGTGTTGGACTTTTGCTGGACAGTTGCGATGCAGCAGGACCAGAGATATTTTTCTTTTCTGTTCTGCACATCCTCAAAACCTGCCACCGTCATTATCCACGATGCAGTTCTGCCTCTTTACCACCGCATGGTACAAGGTTCAACTCTACTTATGGATATTACCATGTACTTGTATTATTTTACCTATCATCTCTGTCAGGGATTTCCAAACTGAACAAATACTAAAAGTTGACGTGGAAACACTGAAGACCACTGATTTGTCTGAGAGTCGTCACTTGAATCACGACTGCGTACAAACATCCTGTACATACCTGCCATTGTTAAATGTCCAAGCTTCTAGAGCAGCTGCCATTTTTTTAAATAAAATTCACCAGACTATATGATTGATAGCAACCTGCAGGTACAGACCTTCCTCTGGTTGGTTGTGAATGATATCCTTCATTGTTCCTGCCTGTGTTGTGTTGAAGATGACATCATGGTAGTTCCATGCAGCGTTAATGATGATCAGAGGATACCCAGCTATATGTGGTGGAAAATGAAATCCAGAAAAAGTACTTTGTAGAAAAAGTGAGTAGAGTCGAGAAGAGTCGAGTCTGACCGATGACAGTTGGGTCTTGAGGTTACAGCTCATGCAGCCTGCAGCACAGGTGAGTCGTGAGCTACAGAGGTTCACTTCCTTCTTACCGTGCTGTTAATCTGAGATGTTTTGTAGTTTCAAACTTGTCATTTTCAGACCCAATGACTCACGTGACTTCACTTGAGGACCTTTATCCGACTCCACACAGCTCCCTCTGCAGACATTTAACACTTTGTACTACTTTTTCATTTTGCATAGTTCCTAGCGCCTGCAAGCAGACAGGTTTGAGAGAATTCATGGAAGTTCCCTTGAAATGTTGATCAGAATTTGTTTTAATGGAATCTTAACAATGATTTCATGTTTCTTCTGTCTCACTGCAGGAGAACAGGTTCTTAATGTAAGAATGTGATTGTCGTGAAGTTAAAACAGAAGCTGCTGCTTTAAGGTGAGGTTATTGAACATACTTCTTCCATTACAACCGAACGCTGCCGTGGAACATGAATCACTTCAGCCACATATACGGTACATGCAGAAGATGAACTGACACGATTCAGGGCCAAAGTACAAAGCAGAGGGGTCTGAGGTGAAAACAGGAGCTGAGAGAAAAATCCTCCTGTTGATCATATGCAACTCAACCGGCATGACTCACTTCATGAAACGTAAACCGATTCAGCAGGAAAAGGTCATTCCATATCTTATTGGGCCGATAGAGGGAAGCGGAGCAGCCCTTTAATTAAAATGTGATAATAGGCAGTTCGGTTCATGAAGGGGCTAAAACCTCCCGGGTTAAATGTGCAGTGTGTGTTCCTCTGGACATCTTCAACCCCTGGAGCAGGATTGATCTTTGGCTTGCACAGGAGAGCCCGGCCTCCTCTGGGCTTAAGGGCCACACACCTGTGCATGCATCGGGGCCGGATAAGCCCAGCTTAAGCTAAAGTTACCAGCTCTTTCCCTGCAATGTCATTCAAAACCTCAACGGCAACCGCGCTGTGGACAAAGCGCCTTTTGGGCTGTCCTAATAAACGCCATTAGCTTTGAGACATCAAACATGGAGGATTATGGGATTTTCTGGCCCGAAAAAAAATGGAGGGTCTGGGGGACTCCCTCTCTCAGCCGTTCTTTCTCTGCAGAGATTACGCTACAATTTGTTTTCTTTTTTCCGCCATTTTGTATGTCCCTCCTCCTTCTGCAGATTCCACACAAAACAGTGGTACAGTAATCCCCTGCAGATGAAACTAAGAGCGCTGGAAAAAAGGAAGATTACACAGAGCTTTGCAAATTGTTTCTACACATGTGCATGGGTATTTGGGAGATCTGTAGAGACTTAACACGGAAACTGAGCGCACGCACGCACACACACACACACACACACACACACACACATATACAAAAGAGTTGAGCATCATTGTGTGCTATTCTTACTCCACTTCTTCTGCCTTAAAACACAAAGCTTAACAACATAAGGACTTGAACCAAGAGGAAACACCCATACTGGCTTTCCCCAACAGGTGGTATACCTACAAACATCTCGAAGGATGAGTCAGTGTTTGCTGTTTGTTTAATTTGTGCTCAAATAGAAATGTAAATATTGCAGTGTGTGGTTTTAAGTGGAGTTGCAGGTATTTTACCAAACCTGCTAACCTCACTGAGATGATAGAACCAGAGGAAGCTGAACAGTCACAGTTTTTACATTTCTGTTTTTGTACAAATTAAACAAACAGGATACAACATAGCTACAACACGGGTGTTCCCTCACGTCTTTGTGCCAAAATAAACCACCCAGCTCTGTTACTTATTTATTACTTAATTATGAGTTGAATATGCATCCTCTTATCTTATTCTCATAAAGAAAGCTCACAGCTGTTGTTTTACATTGCCTAACTATTGCTCTATTTTCAGCAGTGTTTGAATGAAAAGTGTTTGAATGTTTGCACGTGAACTGAGAGATTAATTGTGAAATAAACCATTTAAATGACAATTTTTCTTATCTAAACATTTATAAGGCTGAAAACATAGATAGTTGAAATTTTTGACATAGTTTGACAGGAAAGCACCAAAACTCAATTCAATTCATTGAAACCAGTTTTTAATGTGTGACTTACCAACCAGGCCTTTATAAAAATAAGTATCTTGTACTGTACCATCCAATATGTGTGGAAGCTATAGGGGCCCATACAGACAACATAAGGACACGTATGGTTCTGACAGAATCATGTGCACGTCCTAATGACCGCGGCCCCTCTCCACCTGAACAGAGCCAGAAGTCAAGTCGTCCCAGGAGTCAAAGGTTGGGCTGCTGCTAATCCATGTAACACTAGGAGAATAATCCTCAGGGCTGTGGCCTGCCTGCTTTACAGTTTTCTTTTCCCCTTTTGTTTTTCGGGTAAGTGATCTTGGAAAAAAATTCATCAGCGGCCCTCAGTGTGCACAGAAAGGAGCGGGGTCCCACAGACAGTTGTTGTTGTTGTTTTTACTAATTTGTGGGTCATATTGTTCAGGCATCTCTCGTCTTTACTGGGTTCCCAGAGAGATCGGCAAAGTGAGGTTTCAGAACAGCTCAGCAAAACGTTCATGTTGAACATCTCTTCTCAAACACAATATGTATTATTCCAACATTTTACGTTCTGTTGTAGCAGTGGTGGAAAGTTACGAAGTGAATTCACTCCAATACTGTACTTTAATGAGGTATTTCATTTTGAATATTTACTCGTTTTTCCTGTTTATACTTCTGCTCCCACATGACTTACTATCGTACTTTTTACTCCACTATTGATGTCTTTACTTACGAGTTACTTTGCAGGTTGAGAATAATACAAAATTAAATCAACTAATTAATTGTCAAATAATGTTTACATTAAGATATCCAGCATTATAAAAAAGTTAAAGGTCGCTCGACCTTTGTGAGCTGCAGCATCAGTGATGTACACATGAGTGTATCATTATTTATAATTCAACAATTTTACTCTGAAGTGGGCCATACTGTATAATCAGCTCCCATCATTTTTCATCAAAGTGTCACCATGCATCATTAGAACTATTGGTTTTCTTTCATAACATCTACCAACAGTCTCTCTTCATGTCATTTTAACACGGTTTTGGCTGTAATCTCTGCTGTTGGCTCTCCCAGACTGCCATGCTGGAACAAGCCACTCGACCAGGCTGTTTCTAACAGAATTTAACTCGTGAGTCATGTGGGACATGTTTTAAAGGGAGCTGAAAACAGAATTATTAAACAAAACAAAAATACCCTGATTACTGTCTCACTGTCAAATAGAGAAAGCTGTGTGGTATGCGCTTTCAGAAATATATTTTCTAAGGTTGGATATTTAGTAACACAAAATACTCTGATCACAAGTGAAATTTGCTAAAAAGTAATGAATTTAAACTCTTACAACTTGTAATTTAGATTTTAATTCCGATATATGTAATAACTGCTTTTTTTCACGGCATTTGAAGACTTTTGGTACTTCTTGAAGGTGTATCAGCTCCAGATGATTCTGACAAGTACTGTTTGGTAATAATGACGAAATGGGATTCCATTAATCCTGACAGCTGACATCCTGCTGTACTGAAGCAGCACACACAGGCAGCTAATCTAAATTGCTCTAATCCGAGCAGTATGGTGGACAGATCTTTTTACTTCAGCAAATAGGTTCTGTGTTTGTACATCTTGTAAGATATGGATTAGATAAAACACAACATAAACCAGATAAGGATATTAACCATAGATATTATCACCTCCAGTGAAACGGATGAGCAACTGACAGTAATTGAGCATTTTTCATCAAAGGCGGATTAGAATCATTCTTCATATTTAAATCTACACAAGGCATGGGCTTCTGCTTCTCCTCATTTCCTAAAGCTGGCTTTTTGTTGTTGTTTTTGCAGCCTTCATGCAAACGCATCCCACGCTCAAACACAAACAGCGTGGGCTTCAGGCAGGTGGAGAAATCGACACTCAAGCCACGTTCAAAGGAGGATGCACCCGTGCTTTTCTTCAGCCGACATTGCGAAGGTCTCTTCTGCCTTAATCCTCTTTGACTTTATTCATGCAAAGGTCATCTCTGATTCTCCAAATGGAGGAAGCGTTGGTTGTGGAAGGTTTCTGAGGAGGAAAGCCATGGCAGGGCCTTGAAAACACTGTGTGTGTGTGTGTGTGTGTGTGTGTGTGTGTGTGTGTTGTCCGTTGGGATGCATTAGTTTGTTACAGGATCATTATTCACAGATGAAGCATATCTGAAACATGTACGCATCTTCCTGCAATGTCATTGTATTTCCTCAGATTGCATAAAAAAGGCTGTGGAAGCGGTGAAGAAAGGGTCACCTCATGTCTTGAACATTTTATGATTATTTTATTTACAATTAACAAACTGCCAAATGGTAGTTCTGGGCAATTCTTGCCATCATGACTTTAAAGCATCACTGATTATTTTAGTCATGTTAATGTTACACCTCTTCGGTCTGTCTCTCGGGCGGTTTGTCATTCCATCAGTTTGGTCCAGATGGAAAACCTGGACATCGACTGGGTGCATTGCCCGGAAATTCTCTACAAACATTACATTTCCCGAGAAGTTTTTCTTTTCATTTTACGGAGCACTGTGGGTGCTGGATGAAAAGAGTGTTAGGTGTTAGCAGACAGAACAGGACCCAAATGCGACACAGATGACAATCCGGGTGTTTTATTGCAGAGTTTGTGGGGTGGCTTGATTCGGAGAGCTGGAGATTCTTTGTCCAGCTGAGAACAGCGGTGTCGGGGAGAGTAGCAGGACGCTCAGCGTGGCTGGACGGCTCCACTCCAGGAGGCACCACAGCAGACTCACTGGAGACCGACGTCAGGCAGGCAGGTCAACTAAACACAAAAAGTCAGAAACAGAGTTTTCAGGAGTTAGAATTACTTTTCAAACTAATTGGCCGATCAGCATTACCGCTGCAGGAAACCTGACAATCTGGGACTGAGCAGCTCCAGGTATTTAAGCAGGAGGTAGTAGATGGGCTGATTGAGTCCAGGTGTGTGGCAGGTGATCAACGGCAGGTGGATTGTTTGAGTGATCTGCAGAGGGAGGAGCTCAGCGCTGAGGAGACAACATGAACAGACAGACTGACAGGATACACGAGAAAAAAAGGGGAGGGGGAAACAAAAGGGATCAGGGGATCCAGGGGCCTCATTTATAACCGTTGCGTACGCACAAAACAGGGCCTGAAAAAGTCGGGATTTATAAAAACAAACTTGACAGTAAATAGTTCGCACCTGTAAGCTAACTCTGAGCCATCCGTACGCACGTTTTGGAGACAGACGGTGAGGTGGTGAACTGAAGCCAGATTGTAGAAACTAAATATGACAGACAACTTGATAATATAACGGAGCCTCTCACACTTTTAATTACACTTCATATCACGTTATTTGGACATCATTAACGTTATAACCAGCAGGGCCATTTTGGCTCGTGACCTTTAATTATTCCAGAAGTAACATTGAACTGTAAATGATCGAAGCAAATCTAAATCTCACATTTAATCCTGCTCATTATGTCATACGTCACTCCAACACATTCCTTTTCACCGTGTTAACATTGCAAACTGTTCATCATCATCCTCTGTAAAAATCCAAGATAACATCAAACAGCATCCGTTTAAAGAACTGCAGAACAGAGTGTCAGTTTTTAATTGTTTTCTCGTGCAGAAATAGTTTAATGCAGTTGTTGTGTGTTTCCACTGCGCTCTCAGGAACACAGAGCGTGTCGTCATGGAGACGTCGCGGTGGAACTTCTATCACTGCAGCAGCAACGTGACCAGTTGCTGCATTTTCTTTAGTTTTTGACCCCTCAGCTGTGAACACTGTGCTTCATATCCTCCACATCGTCCACAAACACCTCCAGTTCTGGGTCGGAAAAATTCCATTTCTGGGTTTTCCTCATTTACATGTCTATAAGTCCCTTAGTTGTACACTTTTATGGTTTTTTTTTTATGTTTGTTTGCACTTTTTCAGCCTAAACTTTCCTCGATATTGACATTTTAAAGGGGTTTTGTAACCCCATTAAAATGTGCCCAAAAAAACAGTCTGCATGAAATGCTGCTCACGTGTGCAAAAGGTGTCCCTCTGATGCTCTTCTCTTTGGGATCAAACTAGTTTGAGTTCAAGAAATTTGAGGCACTCAAAAGGGGAATATTACCCTCAAGAGTGTCTCACATTTCTTTAACTCAATTTAAAGTAGTTTTTTTTTTTTTGTAGTCCAGTCACCCTCCATAGGGAATCGTTTGCAGTCGTTTCATCCTACTGGGCATAGACTTTGGGTTAATTTAACCAATCAGCATGCGCCAAAACCGACCGACACTCTGCCACTGCTACAACTACCTACTGTGTCCACCAAAGCGTTTTTTTCCCAGGGTACAGCATTTTTTTAAGATAGCTTTAGTGAACGCCAGCATCTTGCCACCTCGTCACCCTTCCGACTGCTCGATCGATCTCCTGCCTGGATCTGCGCTTCCCACCAGTCGCTTCTACAAGCTGTCTCGCCTTGAGAGAGAATCCATGGAGAAGTACATCAACAACTCACTGGCTGCCGGTATTATCCGACCATCTTCTTCCCCGCTGAGACCCGGATTCTTCTTTGTCGCAAAGAAGGACAAGACTCTTCGCCCGTGCATAGACTTCCAAGGACTGAACAACATAACAATCAAAAACAAGTATCCATTGCCCCTCATTGGTTCTGCTTTTGAACCACTGTCTGGATCAACCATCTGTTCCAAGCTCGACCTAAGAAACGCTTACCATCTGGTCTGGATGAAGAAACGAGTGGAAAACTGCATTCAATACACCTCTGGGTCACTTCGAGTACCTCGTCATGCCATTCGGCCGCTCCAATGCCCCTGCAGTCTTTCAGACACTCGTCAATGATGCCCTGCGTGAATATCTCAACCGGTTTGGTTTTGTGTATCTCAATGACATCATAATTTTTTCCAAGGACCCCCAACAGCACCGTGAATATGTCCGTCTTGTCCTGGAACGTCTCCTGGAGAATCGGCTCTTTGTCAAAGCTGAAAAATGTGAATTCCACGTCCCTCCTGTTCAGTTCCTCAGATACATAATCGAGAGTGGCCAGGTGAAGACTGACCCAGAGAAGATAAAAGCAGTGGCAGAATGGCCGATTCCCTCCAGCCGCAAACAACTCCAACAGTTCCTCGGCTTCACTAATTTCTACCGACGGTTCATGAGATTACTTCAAGATAGCTGCGCCCCTGACCAATCTCACCTCCACTCTCCAACCGTTCTCCTGGACACCTGAATCCGAGCGGGCCTTCCAGAACCTGAAGGAAAGATTCATCAAGGCCCCCATCCTCATCCAGACAGACGAAAACCGTCAATTCATGGTTGAAGTTGATGCCTCTGACTTTAGCGTGAGAGCCTGATTCTCTCAGCGCTTTGAGTCCGATTCAAAGCTCTCTGGAGTCCGACGTACGGGAATACCATCTCTCCTGTCCCATCTGTGCCAGAAGCAAGTCTTCTCATCGCCCTCCTGCTGGTCTCCTTCACCCACTGCCTATTCCACAATGTCCTTGGTGCCATTTAGGCATTGACTTCCTTACCGGTTTGCCTCTCTCACATGGTAAGACTGTCATACTTAACCTGTTTGACCACTTCTCCGAAGCTTCCCACTTCGTCGCCTTACCAAAACTCCCATCAGCACAAGAAACCTCCGACCTTCTCATCCAGCATGTCTTCCGTCTCCATGGAATCCCCCTGGACATCGTCTTGGACCGTTGGACCCAGTTTGTCTCCCAAGTCTGGAAGGCGTTCTGTCAAGCCCCGGGAGCAACCGCCAGCCTCTCATCCGGCTTACGCCCGCAAACCAATGGCCAGAGCGAGAGGCTTCATCAGGGGCTGGAAGCTGCTCTACGTTGTGTCGCATCCTCTAACCCCTGCTCCTGGAGTATCCACCTTACCCTGGGATGAGTATGCGCACAACTCCCTCACAACTTTGGCCACTGGACTCCCCCCCCTTTGAAGCTTCTCTGGGCTATCAACCACCACTGTTTCCAGCTCTCGAGGGGGAGATTGCCGTTCTATCTGTACAACATCATCTACATCCTGTCGCAGAGTTTTGGTCCACGAGGGCAGCCCTCCTACACTTTGCTGAGGGGAATAAACGGTTGGCGGACCACCGTCGGGTGCCTGCGCTCCTCTACTCTCCTGGCCAGAAGTTGTGGCTCTCCACCGGAGACATCCCACCAAATCCCGTAAGCTCTTTCCCCACTACATTGGTCCATTTCCTGTCATTAAAATCATTAATCTTGTCTCTGTAAAGCTCAACCTTCCTAGCTCCATGAAGACCCATCCTGTGTCCAACGTCTTCCTCCTGAAACCTGATACTACCAGCACTCTTAGCCCTCTGGCCTGACCCTCTCCACCCGCCTCCCCTGGATGGCTGACTCAGCCACTGACTCACCCCTGTCCTGCAGCTTCCGCTAGGTCAACCTGGACTGTTCGGGCATTCTGTCCGCGCATCCCTGGACATTAATCACACCACAACCTGTTTTTTCAATAAACCTTGTTTATTCATTTAACTCTGTGTTCTGCTTTTGGGTCCATTTCCTGACCCACCATAACAAAAAGATGGTGGTGCAAATTAGAGGTCAGAGGAAAAAGTAGAAGTTGTACTGCATTGATAGAGATAATGCTGGATAGTTGGGTCTCCACTGTCAGAGTCACATTGTGTGCATCCCATCTCGTAGACCAATAACCATGCTGCTCTTTCCATTATCTCAAATAATCAGTTTTGCCAAAACTTTACCAAACCTTGACCAGAGCCAGAACACATTGGAATGACTCATTTTGTAGGCATTGACAAACAATGTCTTTCTCCGGATATGAGCACGAGATCAGAGAACCGGCTCAGACTCCAGCACACAACCCCCCGTAACCCCAACTTCTCCTTCTTACACTTTGGTTTTAGGAGTGTTTTCCTTGTGGAGAGATTACTTGGGGCATTACAGTCTTTCAGAGTTTTACTTTGTGGGTTGTTTAGCAGCCTTATGGGCTAGCAAGCATTTTCAAGTCAGTTTATAGTGAGTCAAGAAGCTCTTCGTGTTTAGCTGGACTTGTTTAATTTGCAACAGATTCTGAAGGTTCCTGTAACATATTCTGCTGCCACAGAGGAAATAAATTCATGATGAATGAAAAATAATTCACAGAGTCTCCTGATGTCTTTTAGAAATGAACCGAGGTTAAAATCTGTCAAACAGCCAAACATACCTGTCAGAGCTCTCAAAAATAATAGGGATAATGCCTAATGTCAGAGAAAACAATGTTTAATGTGGATTAAACAAACAAGATATACAAGGTTTTCCATTCTGTTCTTTGTTCGTGTGCTCAGAAATTATCCTCCATTGAGATTTGAAGTGGTCAATATTAAATAACTGAATGAAAGCCAAAAAACTGACTACATGGGGCCAATACATCAGCAACCAAAGGCATGAGCTGAACCTTAACTGCAACTCCAGGAGGAGAGCCACGCACCAGCAGCCATGTAAAACAGAGGAAACACACAGTGAGACAAGACGTGGGAGTCAATTTAGCCAAAGTGCAAAAGAGAAAAGGTCACTTCAAAGCAGAGACAAAGTACTAATTAAGGGGAGTCAGTCCACTGCCTCTGCACAGAGGCGGTTAAAAAGTCTTCATCTGTCATAAAAGCCTTGGTGTTGGGACGTCAGAGAGCCGCTGAACCAGAAACAACACAAAAACCAGAGAGCTGAACCCCTGCAGGGACGGATGAGGGACAAAACAGATGGTACGCTGCAGAGCAATTCACCTCAAATTTATTCATAAGCTACACATTTAGATAAACCGAGTCCTTGTCACTGCTCTCGTATGGCTTCATTAGCTCATTCTAAGCTAATTGGGTTAATGTTCTTGCAAAATTAACAAAAATGTCCGTAACTACAGAGTTCCTGCCAATTATAGTTTTTTTATTAGTCTTTTATAGAAGTTGTAGAAAACCTAATCTATTTCTCACTTGCCAGCTTTTGCTAAACTTTGTTTTCAACTTTCTACATTTCCTCTGTGTAATTTTGTTAAATGTTTAAGAAAAAGCAGGATAATGTTATGTCTGACAAACCTTGTGTTTCAACATTGAAATAATAATTAAAAAAAACATTGTCGTGGATCATTAGTTGGATTCTTTGTGAAATATCAGAAATGTGTTTGTAAAGTGGGCTCTGAGAACGAAGAAGTGACGAGCTAAATGCTGAGACAAGCAAACACATTCCCTGCATTCCAAATTGCATACTTTTGCTTTTTACTTTTAGTACGGACCACAGCTGCCCTTAAAAAAAATATGTACACTTGCATGTAGTATGTTTACAATTTGGATATACTACTTCATCATAAAAATGCGTCTTAAACTTTGACCCACTTTGTCGTATCCATCGCGATCCGTAGAGCAACGTTTGCAGTAAAAAGAAAAAGGATGTGAATTGGAACGAGTACGCTTCCTTTGAATGCTCCATCTTCTTCTTCTTCCTTTTGTGGGCGGAGCATCAGCGCCACCGACTGTCTCGGCGGCTCAGTCGATGTGACGTATCTTCTGCTGCAGAGGATTGTGGGTCAGAACAGCCAGAGTAGCATGCTGACCTGCACACTGCAAAATACGACACTAGTGCCGTTGGCACCCTACGTTTAACATAGTATGTCCTATTGGGACATACTAAATCTTTTTTTGGCATAATAAATAGTATGGTAGTATGGATACTGGAATACTGGGGGGACAACAACCTCAAAACTAGGGATGAGTGAGTACAGCATAATCTGTATCTGTTAAACCTCCTAAATGATCTGTATCCGTATCCGTACTCGGATGTGGCGGGGCTTAATCTGGAAGTGGGTGGGAAGTAACTGTAAATTGTAAAGCCTCAGCCCTCGCAGACTTACCGGGAACACGCCTCAAAGTCTGTGAGTCCGTGAGTGTTCGGTTTGGGATGTGGCCGTCGTCTTCCCCGCCCTGATTGTTTCCACCTGTGTTCAATTATCTCCTTGCCTTCATGTGTATGAAGTCTCCATGCTCCTTACTCTCCTTTTGCCTGCTTTAAACCTGTGTCTAGAAAAGTAATTATTGTTTAATTAATTTCACGAGTGTCTCTGTGTTGTGCTTTTGAGTCCTACAGCTGATCTGTTAGTGAGCCCTCCTGTGTTTCCTTCAACCACTCAACAATCTTTGGTGTTGAACACACAACTGTTTGAGAACACAGTTCCCTCATTGTGCTTCCTCAGAAAGCTGGTTCTCGCCTAGCGGCAGTCTTATGATAGTAGAAAAAAGAAAATATTTTTAGAAGTTTTTCCCAGTGCATAGTTTTGGCATTTCTTTCATTAGAACTTCTGAAAGCAGCACAAAAGTCTTAAATGTTCTACTATTTCAATTGGCCAGAACCCTGCTGCAATATGAAGACAACGAAACGCATCACACTAGTTGGGCTCGGTATGATTTGTAGTCATAGCTCGCTGGTTACCCAATGAAAAGTAGAAACAGAAAAGAAGCTGGATTCATGCTTTGACATACAACTTTAACTGTGATGAAAAACACTAACTCAAATTACGTGTCCAATGAAAACAATCCTGGGAGGACACATATGACACAGTTACTTCATATTGATGACGCAAAACAAAACAAAATATCCTCCCCCTTCCAACAATAAATTGCCAAACATGAAGTAAAACATAATGAGGTTTTCGTCGGTCCAAAGCGTTGGACCAGTCAGGGAACTACAGGGACAATTATGTCACAAAAAATTCTGTAAATAGCGATGTAAAGGACTATCTTGTTAATCGCTTGCACATGGTTGACACAAATAGTGTCACACTGTTCCGCTGATCTGCAGGCGGTGGTAAGGTGCCAAACATGCAGGATTTAAAATACTGGCGCTGCTCCCCTCAGCTTTATGGAGCTTTCAAGTGAGTTTTAGGTCATTTTCATAGCTGTTAAACCCACTGCTACTAATACTTTCAGCCAAAACACGCAGCTGTTTTCAGAGAAAAAGCTCTGAAAAGCCTCGATACACAGTCAGCACAGCATCAAGCAGCAGACTGGTGAATGCAGTGGAGCATTTCATTACTATAGATAGTCAGATTAAGAGTTGGTAGAGAGCAAAAATAGAAGAGGTTGAATATTGGACTTCTATTCAACAGGTGGACACAAACCACTTTAAATCAATGAATATGTGTGAAGTTAAAAAACGATGCAAGAATCAGAAAATTCAGGACGACTGCTGTCCTTTATATTTGTCTTCCTTTTCACCTCTAATGTGAAGATGTAATGAGTATGTTGTTTGATATAGTGTTGTGTATAACAGCCCTGCTACCTTCTGATCCTGATTTCCATCACAGTGATATCCAATGTTGTCATTTACTCCCATTTCCACTATTTCTGCTTCCCTTTGATGCCAAGCATCCAGAATTGGCAGTTGGTGTAATTTGCCCTTGCCAGGGTCTTTTCACAAACACCCAACATTCCTTATTTGTCTGTTTTATTTACTTTCATTGTTGTGTTTGAGTGTCTGTCTATTTTTTCCCCTCCTCTTCTTCTTCTCATCTCTGCAGTTTGATTGTTTTGCGGTTTAATCGCAGCTTATTCCTGTGCCTTGTTTTCTTCCTCATGTTGTCATTTCATCCTCCTCCTTGTCTCCGAGGGCTTGTTTTCTGTTCGTGCCATGGCTCTTTTCATGTGTCCCTCGCCGTCAGAAATTGACGCTTAAATACACAGGAGGAAAGAACAAAACAAACAGACAAACAGCAGCCGGAGAACAGATGCAGAGCGGCTCGAAATTCACTAACTGTGTGACATTGGACAGAGCGGGACAGAAAAGTGATGGTGCAACACGACGAAACATCCTTCACAACAAAGACACCGAATTTAAAAAGAGACACAAGGCTGCATGAACATACAGTACTTGAGCTTTACATGAGAAACAGATGAAGGCTTTCTCATGTAAAACCCTACATTTAAATCTGTTTCTAAACGTTGGTGTTTCAATGGTATTTTACTGATGTCTCCTAAGAGTTTGTTTCAAGTTTCTTGTTTTCAGTAATGCAACATTATTTTTTTACGAAAGCATGGAGAGGAAGATACATAATGACAATAGTAACAATGGTTTACTAACTTTTCAGTTTTTGGTAACTTTAAAGCACCATCTATTTCGGTTCTGGCGTTGAAGTCATTACTCAATGCTTTCTCTCACAGAAATCGTTGTAGTCTGCTGACAGTCAACAGAGTTCAAAATGTGAAACCATAGTCTTAAAGTCGTACTATACGTGTGATTAAAAAGAAAGAAATGGTTGCCCATGGACCAAAGAAAGTCAGTTGAATAAATCTTTGGTCAAAGATATTTTAATTCAAGAAAGTTCATGTCACTACAATTTCTGATTTTTGTTTTTGTTTGTTTGTTTATTTCTGTACCCCAAAGTGTTGGTCAAGAGTAACAAACAAAATGCGAATCAAAAAAATGAGGGTTCATCCTGTGTGGACCAGCAGTATCCTCAGCAAATATGATAGTAATCTGCCCCATGGTTACCAGAATATAATTCTCTAAACTATTAGCAAAAGTGACTGACAGTTAATCTGATGCAGCCAACACTGCCCAGGACATCCAGCCTGATAGCAGAGATTGTGGTCATGGTTAAAGGGAAATTATGTTGAGAGTTTGTAAGAGACGGGACGTAAAACTCAGTCTCCTGTGACACCCGACTGTCCAACCAACACCAACCTGGTGAGAACAGTCTTCAAAACAAGCATCTGGAACTTCTTTATAGTCTTTAGAAGTGTGTAAAAGAGAAGTGACTTTGGGAGCTTTGTCCAGACAATAACGACACGTCCATGTATGCAAACTAGGCCAATGTGTAGCGTGGCTCTTCAGCAAGGGCAGCAAAATGTGGGCCAACCAGGCAGCAGCTATTCAATAAATCGCAGAGTAACCAACAGCAGTAATTTCAGCTGTGAGCACAATGAACTGGAAATTAGATTATTTAGAAAATAGAGGTGCTGTAAAGACTTTTCTGTAAAGAATTTAGAACCAGGTTATTATTCAGTCCTGTTGATGGGTTATTTGACTGTATATTGTGTTACACGTACTTTAACACTGTTGACACTTTGAGCACACTAGAGTTGCACTTTAATATTTGTGTTGTATGTGTGGTATATTAGTAGTTGTGTATTGTTGTTGGTATGGCATGGTCATGCACCAGTCTTGGGTCCAGATTTCACAAAAGGTTATTAATTAGGCTGGAATTTGGTGGAAAGATCAGTTTTAGTCCAAAATTTAAATAAATTAACTTTATTTTGGATTATAGATTTTCAAATTTCAGCAATTTTAATGGGTTGATTAGAAGATACAACATTTAGGACTTTTAATTTGGAAGCTTCATGGCCTTTCACATCTTGACTGAAAGTCAAACCTTGGATATAAAACGATGAACACTAATGTTCATGAACATGTCACATTCAGTTTTACTTTCTGCAAGAGATTGCAATATGTAATATGTCAAGGTTATAGATATTTTCGGAAGCTTTAGATTTGTCACAGTGCTCCCTTTACAGAATACACCTTTACACCGCAGTTCTGCCACCTCAACTCCACAATCTTATCAGAGCTTTTGCAGAAGGACTCCAGAAAGCAGCAGAGAAAAAGCCTGCAGAGGGTGTGAATGTGTGAAGCACACTGTTTCTAACACCACAGACAGATAACAGTTTATCAGTGAGCCAAGAAACTCTGCTGGAAGAGGGAAAGCCATCCTGCTATAATCAGAGGAGGATGGGAATGACAGAGGGTGAGGAGGGAAAAGAAATGGAAAGAGCAGAACAAACAGAAGAGAAGAGAAAATAAGAAAGGCCACGGGACTCAGAGGTAGCTGTCTTGATTATAACACCAGACCCATTACATGGTGGCGGTCCGAGCTGAGCCGAGCATTTCAACCAGGAGGAACATTTGAGAAATCAGGTGGGTGATGAAACTGATAAAAAACATATTTCCGTGTGTTGTCACTGCAGAGGCACTTGACATTTGTGATGACATTTGAGCCTGTTTGAATCTGCTCGAAATTGCAGTGTTTCATCCCAACATAATGCCATACTTTAGAAAAAGCCTTCGTATCTGTGAGATTATGCGGCTGTATCATATGAAGGTATTATGCAGCGCTAATAGTGCATGTAGATACTTCACAAACGATTCTAAAAATGCCTCGCATCACACACAAAAAGGATTTGGCCCTTCAGCAAAGGAATACTTCCGAGTATGCAAATGCCCACAAAAGAATTAGGGCTTAACAGATTTGACTCACTCAAACAATGGCATGTGGCCCTTTTCCCAGGATGCAACTGTCCGTCAGTTTGCAGGATTAAGGCTCCGGTTTGTGACAATGTGTTGAATGAAAGAGGACAAAGAGACACCTCCTTTATTACAGGGATATGACTGTAAGTGCTTCTCTTATTATGCCTGATGAATGATTCAAGCCTGAGGAGGGAGATGGAGTGAGAGGCAGAGGCTACGCACTGCCCCCCGTAGGATAATCCTGCTCACAGCAGCTCCGTGTTGCCTCAGGGTTTCATTTTTAGCTCTGTCTCTGAGGGGTAGTGCTGCTCCTGGTGGCAAGAGTCATGTGACGAAGTGTGCCACAGAGCACATCTGCTGTCATAAATGGGCATCATGTTTCTTGCATCATGCAATGTTTGAACATTGTCCACAAAAACAGCGATGAAACTGAAAAACAAGCTTAGAAACTCTTCATGTCACTGATGCTGAGTGACTTACTAAGGCAGCACATGAAGTTTCTAGGCCTTATTTCAACTGTACATTACACTATTATATGTCAGCATGCCACGACATTTGTCCGGGAAACAAAAAGGTTCAGAGACATAGTGATTTACAATAATTAAAAAAGGCCTCCTGCAGTGTTGATCACACCCCTAAAAAAAAAGAAAAGAAGTAAAGGTTATGTTTTTAAATTTCTGAAATTTATAATTTCATTGGGACATTGCATTTGAAAATTACATTTCCACTTCTAAAAATCTTGGGAACAACAACAAAAATGTCCTGAAGCACTGAATTGTTTAAAAGACTGAGCTGTACATATTATGACATCTTATCTTTTTATGATTGAATAAAATACCTTTCAAAATGCAGTTTACCCCTAAAATGTCACAGACAAATGTGTATTTATGTAAAGGTTTTCCTAATGAATTTCTTTGAAACAAATATATATATTTTGTTGTTGTTGTTGATCACATGCCACTGTAGAATATATTATGTGAAGGTACAAAACATGGTGTTTAAATTTCTAAAAGATGTAAGAGCAACTTTTTGGTCAACTGTAGTTGATGATAAGAACAGAATAACTATGAGGCTTTTATTAAGTTGTAAAGAAAGTACATTCACATTGAAGACTTTTAACAACTTAATCTACACACTTAAAAAGATCTATTGATCAATATCTGGTCACGTTATCGATCATATTACGTACGGGACAGGACTGACCATGCCGTGACAGACTTTAAGGAATATAAGTCTAATATTGATGTATAGTAGCACAACTATAAACAGCATAACACAGCAGTATAACACATTAAGAGCATATATACAGTAATGTGTGGTATGAATATAATCTAGGTTAAAATAACAGATAGTGTACTAATTAATAACAGTATACTATATACAATGATATAATATAGTAAAAAATAAAAATAGCACATGGTGCACTAATATTAGTATCATATGAAATATAATAGCATCATGTTCATGTATCTCTATCTATATAATATAATTGCACACCCGTACTCCGTATAATGTAGGGCTCTGTATGATGCAACTACATTTTAAGTTATGGACAAGCATGTACAGGTATGGACAAGTTTTATAGATATGTACAAGTATGTGTTATGTGGACGATAGGAAAATGGACCCAAAAGCAGAACACAGGCTGAAGGTTAACCAGATTTATTGTTAAACAGGTTGTGATGTGGAAATTATCCAAGAGATGAGAGGAAGAGAACATCCAGTCGGTCCTGGGGTTAGCCGGGATACTGGGTAGCATACGAGCGGTCGAGGGCTGCTGCCAAGAGAGTGAACGGCTGGCTTGGCAGGTGGAGATCCAGCAGGGAGTGGAGAACTCGGGTGAGCTACTGGAGGTTACTGCTGGGCAGCAACGGACCAGGCAGACAGGTGAGTTCAGGGTCCAGAGGTCTGCAGGTGAGAGACAGCTGGCAGGGAAAGCCAGAGGTCCAAAGGATCTGGAGACCAGAGAGGAGAGTGCAGTAACTCAGAGGCAGGAGCAGCAGATGGCAGGTGAGTGGAGAATCACCAGCCGGTGGACAAGGAGGGGAACCCAGGTGAGTGGAGAATCACCAGCCGGTGGACAAGGAGGGGAACCCAGGTGAGTGGAGAATCACCAGCCGGTGGACGAGGAGGGGAACCCAGGTGAGTGGAGAATCACCAGCCGGTGGATGAGGAGGGGAACCCAGGTGAGTGGAGAATCACCAGCCGGTGGACGAGGAGGGGAACCCAGGTGAGTGGAGAATCACCAGCCGGTGGACGAGGAGGGGAACCCAGGTGAGTGGAGAATCACCAGCCGGTGGACGAGGAGAGGAACCCAGGTGAGTGGAGAATCACCAGCCGGTGGACGAGGAGGGGAACCCAGGTGAGTGGAGAATCACCAGCCGGTGGACGAGGAGGGGAACCCAGGTGAGTGGAGAATCACCAGCCAATGGACAAGGAGGGGAACCCAGGTGAGTGGAGAATCACCAGCCGGTGGACGAGGAGGGGAACCCAGGTGAGTGGAGAATCACCAGCCGGTGGACGAGGAGAGGAACCCAGGTGAGTGGAGAATCACCAGCCGGTGGACGAGGAGGGGAACCCAGGTGAGTGGAGAATCACCAGCCGGTGGACGAGGAGGGGAACCCAGGTGAGTGGAGAATCACCAGCCAATGGACAAGGAGGGGAACCCAGGTGAGTGGAGAATCACCAGCCGGTGGACAAGGAGGGGAACCCAGGTGAGTGGACCGAGCACAGGACTACTCTTCTGGCAGAGTATCACAGAAGACAGGTAGAGACGCAGGCTGGCAGACAGAACTCTGACGCTGAAGCAGACATAAGATCTGATGAAATGGAAGATCAGGAGTAGATATACTGCTGAGGTGATTAGTGGGATGACGATCAGCTGTGTCAGGAACCAGAGTTGATGGACAGCAGGTGGAACCTGAGGAGCTGCAGACAACCACCAGACACGCCCACCAACATGGGGACATGCCCACCAACACAGGGAAAACACTAGGAAGGACAGGTATTAACAAGTATGTACTAGTATGGACACATTTTTACAAGTATGGTCAGGAATGTACTCATGTGGACATGTATGTACAAATCATGCTCTTCTGTTTCAGATGGGGTGAAAGATAAAAACCCTGAACAGAACCATTTTGCACAGCTTTTTACGTGAGTTGCCACTCTGTAATTTAACAGAGTTGAGTTTGGCAAAGTGGTGCAGCTGCAGTCTGTGGAGCACAGACATAACTAATGACAGCAAAAAATGATGGTTGTCAATTCCAATCTGTGTTTCCTTCATGTGCTCCCTGAGTAAAAATACCTCCTCTGACCCAATCTCAGCCCACACAAACAGCCTTAAAAAGGCTGCGCTGACGGCTTGCCCTGATGATGACTGATAAACCGCTCAGCTGATCTGACCAGCTAGTGGTAGCTCTGATCAAATGATGTGGCTACACCAAGCAAGATCTTCAGATTCTCCTGCTGCTAGAGCAGAGGACATCTCAAAAGGTTAGGTTAGGTTAGGTAGGTAGTTACTTTATTAATCCCCGAGGGGATTTTTTTTTTTTAAAAGGAGACGGGGACATGGTCTCATCCTGTGCAGCAATGTTACCATGAGACGATGGAACATGTCCTCAAACTGGCCTGCAGAGGGGTTGTTATTCCAGCCCCCTGAAACACACACAAACCACTGAGTGCAGATATTTTTAAACAATAGACTTTTTTAGGAAAGACAATTTATAACGGTCTCAGATCTTTACCTGATGCCCTGATGGAAGTGAAGAGCAGCTCCATGTGATCCTGGCTGAATCGGTATGTGCAGACGTGTCGCTGAAAATGTTGCTGTTCAGGAAAATCAGGGGGTCAGTGTTGATGATGAAGCCCATGACAGACAGGTACCTTAAAGAACATGTTTTGTCAATCTGATCATGGAAAACTAAGATACCCCAAGAGAGCGCAAAGTAATTTTGTCCATTGAAATTTGGAACCAGACTTTTTCACAAATATCCACAAGATGAGATGCAACAACACCGGGTGACAGCCTGGGCAGGTTAGAAATAGATGGCTCCAGTGACTGAACTTTTGTTCCATTGATTTGAAGTGCTGTTTAGTCACTGAGACTCAGGACAATGACACAAAGGTTACTCCCCGCAACATCCCTGGTTGATAATCAATCTCAGATAGTACATGCTACTAGGTGCTCCTTTGGAGTAAACACATGTCAGTGTCACAGTAATGGTCCTTTGAAATAAATGATTTACCTTTAGGGCATTAAAGCAACTAGGAACCAAATTAGAACAGAATAGAGAAAAGTTTGAACATATGAACACAGTGCCATACATACCATTTTAACACCTGTGAGAAATGAAAAACACTGAACATAAAAGAATTCCAACAGAGACAAAAAAAAGAAAGCAAAAACAGAACAAGGGAACAAAGCATCATATGAACTTACGAACTCATTTGAACAGAAGCTACACAATTTATGACTACTTTCTAAAATATAAAGGATTCACTATTTGTAGCATGGCCAGTTAACTTAAACAAGAAACTATCTTTCTTTATCTTCTGAGAATCAAAGTACACATGCTTGTCTTTTACTTTGTTAGCAGCATGTAGTCCATCTTGTGTTTGGACATCATTTGGTTAAACAATTGTACGTCCAGTTGATCTGGCCAGTGTTGCTGGTTATTGGACTGCAAGTCTGCATCATATCAACATGTGGGCTCAGGAGGGTTGGCCTTTAGCCGGCACCCAAGTTGGTCGCACATGTTAACATTGGAGGCATATTACTACAGTCATGCAGGTCTGCTAAAGCATGCGGAAGTTGGACCTTTTGTGTGTCTGGTGACAGAGACTTGGTCAGGTAGGAGGCAGTCGGAGTCTCGTAGTCCAACCATCATGAAAACAAGAGCTTCTGTTGGGTCTCATTCCCTCATCACCCGAATCCACAAATCAACACATTTTCTGCGTTTGAAGATTGTACTGGACATGTTTTCTGAAAGACCTGGCATACAACATGAGAGTCACACATGTAGATTTAGCAGGTCTTCCTCTTGGCATCCACCTTTGTAAAATGAAAACGTACATATTCAACGTACTTGAACCAGTATTTTTAAGAAGTGCAAAGAGCTCTGCAATGACAAGAAGAATACCTTTGCAATGTCTGTAGATGGAGAGAGTCTCTCAAATAGTCGTATGCCTTCGGGTCATGTAGATGGAGAGTAAGTATTCTCCCTCTGGTCTTTCGTGTATTCATTGCCCTTTTTTGACATGAGCTGAAATGTAGTTAGCGCAGACTATTTGGTAAGTACCAATGAAATACGTAATCCCAGATGATTTTATTTCAGTGATAAGTATTATGACAGAATCAGGGAATCCCCTTTAGGGCAGAAGCAGCTGATTATTTTGCTGATGTCAGGATTCAAGTCAGAGCTGCAGGATGGCGGGCTGGTCTGTCTTCTGCTTCATATCTTCATCCAATCAGAGCAGAGAGCCGGTGTGCTGAGCAGGATCTCTGACTGTCCTCTTATCAGGCCGAGCAGCCCCTCCACCAAAATGTGGCTCACCACCCAATCACACTTCACAGGCCTGCACTAATAGAAAAATAAATTGCAGCGGAGCCAATTCCAACACAGTGCAGCATGAGAGGAAAAATAAGAGCCTGATTCCTCTGATTTAATGAAGCCCATAACACTTGGATCAAGTTATTAAACACTGATGGGATTACTGACTGGCTCATTCTGATTCAGGATGCAAGGTCAGCATTCCTCAGCTGTTCTGTCAGAATAGGCCAAAAGTACACACGACGGAAAACACACCACAACCGGTCTGTAAGTATCCGTGTGTGACAAGAACACATTAAAATGTAAGATAACAGAAAACTGTAAGGTAAATACATTAGCCTCAGACATCTTCACAGCAACTACTCTGATGCCATTTGCTGTACCTCCGTTTCAAACTGACAGATTGAGTCTCAGGCGACCGTCAGCTGGTGTGAGTCGAGCTGAGATGGGCCGGTTAGAACTGCTGCAACTTTTCTAAAACAGTATTAGATCAGGTCAGGTGAACAGGCGAGATCATGTAATACCCCCTGGGTAATGCAGTTTGCATTGCATGTAGAGAGCAAAAAATAAATAAAGTAGCAGTAGCTTGTGAGAAGTGCCGGTGCACGAAAAAAAAAGTTCACAGTACACCAGAGAGTAAAATGTAGACGTGCCAGACAACTTCAAGCACCGTTCCTGACGCCACAAAACACCTGCAAAATGTAATGTTTCCAGGAGGGCACTCAACGAAGGGGAGGATGACAACCCTTCGTTTAAATATCGACTATCCACCATATTAAGGTTGACATGAAGGGGTGCTTCGCCTCAGCTTGTCACTGGTGTTCACCATATTCACTGTTAAGTGCATCAAGCATCCAAAACATCAGCGGTTCAACCATTTACTGAGTGATAAAGCAGATTCAGTGTTATTGTCACAGTGCTGTTTTTACTGCAGCTACAGCGAGGCAGCAAAATGTCCATGGTTTGGTAGTTAACTGTTTCAATTATTAGTTGTTGTTTTGTTTTTTTATCATTGTTAATCATTTTTATTACCACAGCATCCAAGGCCTTCAGAAATGCAGAGAAGCCCCTGAGATGACATGTAAACTTCTCCCACAGGAATAAGTTGCATTACAGTTCATGAGTGCATGTGCTCCTCCTTTTAACCAACAGCTGCAAAGTGTGACTGCTAAGTTTATATGATAATATTTTGTTTTCCATTTTAAACATAAAACCAACAACATACGAAAGAAAAGGCCTTTAAGCTTTAAGACCCTTTCAGATGCAACATGATTTGCTCTGTGCTCGCTGATGAGGTGTTCAGGGAAGTCGTGGGGGAGAGAGCAGAATAGGTGGAGTTTCAAAACTCCTAGATTGTAGGAGCACTTATTAAATCATAGAACATACCTAAGCTATGTTTATCATAAACTATACTTCACTAATGGACAGGTACCTGGCCACTACCATCTACCTGACTGGTAAAACACACCCGATTGCGGCTGCTTGGTTGGAAACATGTTTCCAAGATAGTGGCTTTCCTCCCGAGGTCTCGAAACAAACACAAACTTGTGTTGTACTATTCAGTAGTGATGAGGCGAGTACGCGGCTGAAACAAGGATCTGGAAATGTACTTTAGACAAGCACCATCCAAGTAAACGTCTGCTGATCAAAATCCTCATTAGCAACTACTGGCTCTGACTTCCACTAGCTGTGTCCACACATCGAGGATACACACAAAGCCCCGCCTCCTCACACAGAGCCCCGCCTCCTCACACAGACTGCTGCAGCTCACAGACAAAGACGCACACGCTCTGTCAGTGTCCATCAACTCGCTCCTACCTCGATAAGATATCTTCACTCAGCTGAGCGCTTTCAGCAAATTTCGATGTGGACTGTGTCGGCATAAATCACCCAGCTTCCCACTGTCAGTTTATTTGATAAAATATTAATACCAGGCTGAAAGCCTGGAAGTGAGACTGACCGTGGCCCCCAGGGCGGTACAGAAAGCCTTCCAGACTTGCGATGTGAACTGAGGGCCACGGTCGGAGACGCTGCCGTGCAGACGGAACATGTGACGTACCAGGAGGTCGGCAGTTTTGAAAGGGGACAAAGTGGGCGGCACAGATCGGACAGGCCAGAACGTAGGTGTGCACATCAGTCGAGGCAAAGCGCTCCTTGAGGGTCGGGAGGGCTGGGTCGGCTTCAGGGGTCCATGTGAAGCTTATTTTGGTGGAGAGGAGTCTGGCGAGGGGCACAGCAGTCTCTGATGAAGCAACGGTAGAAGTTAGCAAAGCCCAGAAATTGTTGGAGTTGTTTGTGGTTCGAGGGAGTTTCTCCAGGTCGGTTCTGACTTGCCCCTTCTCCATGATGTAACCGAGAAACTGGACAGAAGAGGTGTGAAACTCGCATTTGAATGAGAAGCAGCTGTGCCAGCTGAACAAGGGGTGGTAGTGGGAGGAGACTGGAGGTGGGCAGTGGGTGAAGCCACACCCTCCAGACACAGACCAGAACATAGAGCACATGAAGGACAAAAACAAACCGGGGAGAAGACGGGACACGAGGAAAAGGGTGATTTGGGAAACAGAGGGAACGATAAACAGGGACAGGCGGAGATCCTACCACAGGTTAACGATCTGCCTTGTTTCTGTTGACCACACAGGTATTTTTCAAAGCTAGTTGAGCTTCAGCTGCAGAGCGGCGTGCTGCATGTTCACTTTGCTTGACGCAGCAAAAAGGCTACATGAGTCGTTATAAATGAGGATTTCAGAGTGCTGTGGTGTTTTGTCACATTGTTTTCTGTTGTTTTTTTTTTTAAACCTGTAACCCTGAAACACTCTGCAGTTTCAGTTATAGTTTCAATCATAGTTTATCCATTTTTATATTTACTCTCCAGGCATGTAACATTGAACTTTCAGCTACTTTCAACACATCCTGCTGATACATTTATTGTCAGTTGTTGTGAATAGCAGTAAAGCTGATTGGCCACCCACACTGCTGCTGCTGAGTCAGCAGAGAGTCATTAGGCTCTGATTCGGTAGGAGAGTCTGCTACTTCTTTCTGTTTTGTGTCCACTTGCCTCTAATAGAGCAGATCCTGCCTCGCTGCAGGTCGCACAGTTTGGTGACCTTGGACTGCACACAGAGACCAGCACACTGCTGCCACATCTGACGGAGACAACAGGACAAAGAGAGTTCTGTAAAACAGATTGAAGGTGACTTAGAAAAGCCATCAGGTCTCTACTGTTGGCATGAAATATCAGAACAAAACTTAAAGTCTAAATCTCCTTTTGCAATTTCTAAAGAGTTATGTTCGTTACGCCTACAGACGCACATCGTTTGTAGCTTCTGGCTCTGAAGAATAAAGCCAATGTGGAAGTGTCTTAAGCTGCAATACCACCGAGTGCCACTAGAGGTCGGCTCCAAAAAGCCTCTGGTTCCATAGACTCCCATTCAACTTCTCATAAAATGCTCAGTCAATACAACTTCTCCATCAGTTATCTGTATATCATTCACTAAAGTCACTCCTTCTTATTAGTTTTCTGGAGGTCCATTTGAAAATAATCCCTCATTCATTAGAAAATAAGCTCCAAAAGACCTGTTTGGGGGGCGGGGGGGGGGGGGGGGGGGCGTGTCTGTTTGATTGACAGGCTTGTGGTGCGGACAGGTTACAGCTATCGGTGGGCGGGACGTAGTATCGTCAGGTTTCCAATCAGATCTGTCAGATCCACCGCTGGCTCCTCCCCCAGCTCGTCCAAATATGGTCACTTCCTGCTCCAAACCGCTCCGAACTATCAAGATGGTGACGGACAGAATCTGAACTGGAGGATTCATAACGTTCACAAAACAACAGGGGACGTTACCGTTGGTTGCCGCCTGGTTACACCCCACAATAAGAAGGTGTAACATGAGTGAAGCGCAGAGGGCCTCCACAATGAACTGACATCATCCTCTGCAGTCCATGAACACAAACAGGTGATTTTATGAACATGCAGTCATTACTTTTCTAATACTTTCTGTGTACAAATTTGATATTTTGATTTGAGTACAGTGAGATGTTCAAGAGGCTCACAAGGAGAAATCATCTGAGAGCACAAATAAAAGTAAATAAACAGACACCACAGTACCTTCAAAACTAACAATATACTGAGTACATACAGAGACATTCAATTCAGCAAAACCAATAGAAGATGTCAGATGAAGCAAATAAATACTGAGTTTACTGATTACATTATTCCTTCATGTAACTGCCAGTGCTTTTATTGCTGTGGAACTTGCATTTTATTATTGTTGAACGGCAGCAGAAAACAGTCAGGATTCTGCACGTGTATGAGGGGGTTGCAGGGGATTATGGGTGGAGGCTGCTGCCTGGCAGGTGATGCTCAGCGTGACTCATTGTGTGGGGCGGAGCGCCCTCCTCGACCTCGGGCTGCCAGCAGAGGGAGGAAGCTGAGCGTGGAGGGTGGATCCAGCACCGCCAGCCTCTCCTCCTCGCCCGCGGACAGCTGCCCACTGATGGTGTCCTTGGTGATTCTACCTGCTGGACGTGAGGAGCATTCAGACAAAGATCAGCTAAGGGCAGAGCAGTGGCTTCGTTCAGCAGGGGGCGCCACCAGGCAGCAGAGCAGATGCTGAGAGGACATCTGGACCGGAGGAGAGGAGTGACTCCGTCATAAAGTCACAACAAATATACACACACGTACTCTCCGAGTTATGTTACCACAAATAGTTTCTTAATGGAGCAGAAAATATTTAAAATCAACAGTAATGTGAACAATTCAGAGTGTTAAAGCTGCACTTGATGGTTCAAAAAGTACTGACATACTATCTGGTACCTTATCATTTATTTATGGTCTTTAATCTATTCACTTGAATTGAAGTCACAAACACACTGCTTTTCTGGAAATTTGCATGGCAAGGCAGACAAAATGTAAAAGTTGTATCGTTTGATTTTTGGCCACGAGGTAGAAAACAAACAAACAATGAAAAGGGGAGGATACACAGCCACAACCTCCCACCAATTTTTAAAAACTGAGAGAAAACAATACAAAAGACAAAGACCAAGACTGACATCTCATTGGAGTCATGTTTCAATGTCCTCTTTGTTCAGGTCTTTGTTTTTTCTAGTGAACCCCGTGAACAGAGACTGTAGATGACAGAAAAGCATCTGTTTAGAGCAGAGAAGGGCTGAGGGAACAAGCATCTTGTAATAAAGCAGAGTAAGGTCAGCAGACTCCCCATGTGACACCACACCGCCTTGGATTAGCTGCTGTAAGCCTATTAAAGTGGTTTGGACTGGGTGGGCCGGTAAAGACTGCAGTTCACTGCCTGCACACACTGATACAAGGTGGCCAGTTTGAAGGTAGGAGGTTAAAGGGCAAAGACAGTCCGTGTGTCCTGCTGGAGTGTCCTTGTGCAAGAAAAAAATATATATAATATAAATATAATAATTATGTTATAAGAAGATACATTCTTCAATTAAAAAATGTAAAGTAAAAGCATTTTTGATCCAGCGATGAAAATGCAACAACACAAGGGTAGTACGTATTTTTTACACACACATCTCTGAGAGAGAGAGAGACAGAGAGAGAGAGAGAGAGAGAGAGAGAGAGAGAGAGAGAGACACACACACACACACACACAATGAAACTTCAAACCAGAATTTTCCAAACAGTAGTGGTACACAAGGCTCCACCTGGTGGTGCATGAGCTCTGAGCTCTGTGTAGCCACTAACAAAGGTCCAAGATTTCAAGCTTAAAAATCCCCAGACGTGTATCAGAATAGTTTAGTGACAGAACTTTCACTTCAATGACTTCATTTTGAAACATTTCCAGCAATGTTGCCAACTCACAGTTTTGGTGCGAGACACCTGTTTCAGTCTCCGTCTCACGCTGCCCAAACTACTCTGATGCCAAATAAGAGGAAGTCCCTCCTTTATGGAAAAAATTGTTATAAATGATAAACAAGATTATTTTCTGCACAGAGGACAAAAGTCTGAACATCATGTTCATTTTTTTTTTTTTTTTTTTTTTTTAAATCACATTTCATCAGTAATATCGGTCCATAAACATCACGCAGAAAGAAGTCACGTGTGCCTGGAGTTGAGGGAGGATCACACATTTCTCCAAAATCACACCTTTCATGTGCAGTGATGCACGTGACAGAAGTGTACCTACTTTGATTTGTAAAGTTTAATTTTAATACCTTGAGTTTAGTTCTTCTGGGCTAAATTATTTTGTCCGGATTAGAAAGCATTTCATAACTTTGCAAACAGCTGTTTTTCAAAGAAAAAGTTTCTTTCCTCCCATCCTCTTTTTAAGATGATATCCAAACACATTATTTTTCCATTATAAGCCTGGCATTTTGTCTTATAAACCAATGAAAAGGAAAAAGAAAGGACAAATAAATGCCAAAGCAAGAAGGAGATGCTGTGTTGTTGTGACTTTAATAAGCAGGTTACAAACGGTGGACAACAGTATCGGTCATAGAGACGCAAAGAAAGGAAACTAAATGATAAATGAGAGGTTTGAATTATTTGTTAAGATACTTTGTCACTTTCTCTTCCCTCCTTTCCCCTCCTGTGGATCCATGTAGGCGTCAGGTGGCAGCAGAGGGCTGAAGCGCAGCAGTGACAGGTGGGCCGGCGGAGGAGGGGGAGGCAGGTCGGAGTCCGGAGGGCTGGAGTAGCTGTCCTCAGGATGGAGGTGGTTGTTGTTGCGGTCAGGAGGGGAGAGGCTGCCATTACTATGGCAGCGCACCAGGAACGCCCCCCGGTGGTGACGGCGGTACAGCATGCCAGCCACCACGAGCAGCAGCATCACGATGAGGGAGCTGAGCAAGAAGAAAAGCACGTAGACGCCTTTAGTCTCGGGGGAGAGTCCTGAGCTGCAACCTGCAGGCAAACAACAGGAAGTCAGCAGCTGGCATGAAGCAGTGTGTCCGGGAGTCCGACTCACCGTATTCAGTCAGAGCACACGTACCTGCAGCCTTCACACCGATGCAGATGGTTCCTCCTGAGCCCAGTCGGGACTCGTCTTGAAAGCCCGGCCTGCAGTGGCAGGAGTACGAGCCGAACTGGTTCGCACAGTCGGCATTAACGTCACACAGAACCAACTGGGTCCCGCACTCATTCACATCTGAAACACACACAGATGGCAGCTGATAATATTGATTCATTTCAAGGTTTTCTTTAACATGATAATTCTGCCAGGATATCTTTAAGCTGGTGCACAGGAGCCTTACTTCAAGGCCTAACTACTGCACTCCAACTGGCCCAAGTCAAAAAAGAATTACTGCCTGGCGGTCGGATGTCTCCCGTAACCAGTGAAGTGTTTTTTTACAACCTTGTCTGTCCAGACTTAATATATGTAGTGAAGTCTTTAAAAGAATGTTTGTGTTCACATGCTTGAACGGTGGAGCTGATAGTGATAAAACACAAACTTGTAGCCATGAAACAATTCAAATTTGAATTGTTGCTATAAAGAAGCTATAAATTTGAAAACGTGGATGCTTCACACATCTTCAACTCATCAGCGCGGAAAAACACCAGTTTCATGGTCGACACCAGAGATTAGTGTCAGCAATTCAGTTCACAACAACGTTGGTGTGTCTTTTGGACTACGGTCTGGAAGGTAAAAATAAAATGAGGAAAGTACCAACACAGGGCCGGACAAGATGAAGTCACAATAACATTTCCATCATAATTCCATTTTGGATTAAACTGTTGTACCTGCAGTCGACACAGACATGATGATGCCCCTCCTGCGGTTTCCTCCGAGGCCGACACCTTTGGTGAGGAGGCGCTGCAGGGTGGAGTGGACGACCCAGCGGACCTTCAGACCTCCAGGTCCCTGTCCGATCTGCAGCCAGAGGATGTACAGAACTCCTGCACTCAGCCTGCACACAAAACCAGCAGCCATCACGTGTGTCCTCATGAATACTGAGCTCCAGCTTTCAACAAATCCATCACGATGACATGACGGGTCTGTGATACAATTAAAAGGTCCAGGAAAAGCTAGAAACAAGATAAGGATTGTTTTGTTAAACTATATTGGAGTAATTCATGAATAATTATATTCCATAATTTATTTTAGGCTAGAAACTGACATTGTGTCAAGTGTTGCTTGAAAGAGATATTTTATTTTATTAGTTTCACTTTTCCTCAATTCTTCTTTTCTTGCAACTCTTCTGGTTTCACTGGACTTTAATCTGTTTTTATCCTGACTCAGTGTGCTCACTCTCTATTTTAAATGTATTTATGTATTTTCAAACACAGACTTATGAGGCCGTTTTATACCAACCTTTTTATTCTTTTAGAGGACACGGACAGTTGTGTGTACAGAGCCTCCAGCTCGTTGCTCATCTACAGGAACAGAACAGAAGTGGTGGAGTGAGCACCGCCTTGGCCTTCATTGCTTTTTGCCGGCATGCTACATGTAGCATCTTCAGCAACATACCATCGCCTTGACTGACAGCAGCAGTGACCGGACCAGGTTGTCCCAGGTCTCCTCCAAATCCTGACTGAAATTCACCTCAACAGTCACTTCAAACAGGTGATCTGTCACAGACCAGAAACACTGACTGGATGTCAAAGTACTAAAACAAACGATCAATAGTAGAATTAATAAAAAAAAAAAAAAAAAAAAAAAAAAAAAAAAAAGCAGGCTACAAAGTGTAAATTGGTTTAATCAATATGTTTTGCAATAACTCTAGTGGTGGCTGAATTAGTAGAATACATTTATCTTTCATTTTATTTCTAGTTTGGATGCCGTCATCAGTTTATCATTAGCAAAAAATGTGACGCACTGAAAAGTAACAAAAAATGCCACCCGGGATCAGATGGGACATTTCTGGAGAATTAACTTTGCTGTGCAGCGGTACATCGTTAGTCAAACATACTCACCACCAGGAAGATGAGGGATTTCAGAGTGATTTCGTATGTTCACTATGAGAGACGAACAAACAGCAGTCAGACAGATTCAACACACAAACACTGGATGTGTAATTTGATGCTGAGGTTGATCTAAAATGAACAGAACTGAGCCACAAGTCTTCCAGCCTGAATGAGCATATTGTTTGTGTTTGTTTAGATTTATGGAACGATGAAGGAGTGGGTTAAAAACTGAGGATCTTTGTTGTCATGAGGCTCCAGTTAAAAAATATATCATAAAAGTAATGTAACTTCATGGTTAAAAGAAACAACATTGACTGGTGGTTTGAAAACAGGAAAATAACTATGGTCTCTCCATAAAGTCCAAAGACAACCCACTCATCCCCCGACCTGTCTGTAACAGACACCTCACCTCTGCAGGGCTGTGTCACAGCTAAAGGAGGACACTATCGTTTTCAGAGGTGTGGACTCGAGTCACATGACTTGGATAAATCTGATAACTTCACACTCAACTTGATGAATTCAGAAATAAACTAGACATCACTTATGCATTAGATTATGAATCATTTGTCCTTTTAACTGAATGTTGTCATTTGTACTTAAGTAAAGCACTTAAATACTTTTCTTACTGACACAGAAAAACATCATAGTTTCATATTCAATGTTATAATAACATATGGAATAATATAACATTTAGCTTTTAATCTGGTGCATTTTAATACAGTATTTGGTTGCTACTATTGTTTTATGGGCTTTTTCATGCAGCGTTTAAGTTATTTTAATAAATGATTCAGTGTGTTTTTAGTTTGTTTTTTTTAAGCCAAGAATATTAGTCCAGTTTTAAACCATCAAAACATTTTGTAGCCGTGTTATCTGTTTAAGCTGGAAGTGTTTACCAATGTCTCTGACTAGTTGTGTTAATTTGATATTTCAGTGTAAGTTTGGTTTGAGAAAAGTCACCTGATCTCTAATCTAACGTCTACGAGTTAAAGGAGATTTTACTTAAGTTTACCAAGTTTGGACTCTGAAAACATATCTGCATCAAAAATGATTCAATCTAATATCCGAGAATGTATCAGGAGCTCAAGTTAACCTGAAAACACAAACATCCGAACCATCCAGGGGAGTGAACATGTTCAGATGGACTCACGGTTCCCTCTGTGGTCTGACAGCGGCTCCACCATGTTGGGGTGAGGAGGACTCTGGTCAGTGTGCTGCAGGTCTGGTTCCTCTGAGGGGGGGGGGATCTGATTTGAGGCCCGGTTGACCTCCTTCCGGTTCCTACCAGCTTGTTCTGAACTGTCGGCAGGCTGCTCCTCCTCCTCCTCCTCCTCCTCTGACCAGCTCTGTGTTCTGCTCTCCTCCTCTGCACTGGCAGCTTCCTCCACGTTCCTCCGGGTTGCTGTTGGAACCTGAGTGCTGCCTTTGAGCTCCTGACTGTCGCTTCGCTGCTGTGGAGATGCAGAAGGGACAGCCGAGCCCGACCGGCTCGAATAGGTGTGAGCGACACCTCTTCCTGATCGGAAGGTCCTCTGGGTGGATGGCAGCACGGTGGGCGCGGCGGGGAACTGGTAGATCTGGGTGAAGTTCTCCAAGGAAAGATGGAGGTTTTCGTCCACCTGGAACAAGACGGAGGACAGACGGTGTCAAAATTCTTTCTGGTAGCAAAGAACACTAAAGCAAATGAAACCATGAAGCACCATTTTGATTCAACAGAATATTTTAAACAAAGGAGAAATTCAATGACAAAATGAATAGGACCCTTAAGCTTGATATTTTGTTGCACAACCTTCAGTCAGCAATCACTGCAAACAAATGATTTCTGTAGCTCTCTGACACCTGTCACCTCTTCAAACTTCCAGTGGCTTCTCCAGAGTGTCTTCAGATTTCATTGCTCCCTGCAGATTCAATGCATCCTGTGCCAGACGCAGCAAAGCAGCGCTAAAACAGAACCGAACCTCCTCCATGTTTCACAGCAGGTGTTCTTTTCTTGGAGAACTTCATCTTTTCTGTCTGTGACTCACCAAACAGCTCCAGTTTTGTCTCATCTGACCAAACGAAGTTCTCTCAGAAGCACTAACAGTGTGTCTTTTATCAAATTCCAGTTGTTGTTGTTGTTGTTTTTTTTAAGTTTTTCTTATAGTGGAGACCTCCTGGGTCATCTTTCAGCTCACTGGACTCAAAAAGTGATGCATGCTGCAATCAGACTGATGTACCAAGACGTTGGAGTCTATCTTATATCTACTTAAAGGTTTAATGTGGTTCTTTGTCTCCATTCCCAGCATCCTTCTGTTTAAATAGATTTTTCTCTTGAAGATGCATCCAGGCAGTCCCATGGACCTCAAACTTCTTCATAATATAGTAGCTGTGGTCACAGCAACATCAATCTGCTTAGAGATGGTCTCTGTAGCCTTTACCTCAATGATCCCAAACAGCAGAGTGACCACTGTTCTCCATTTAAAACAGGCTGAATGACTGATTACAAGACTAAAGACATGTGATAAAGATAACCGTTAGTTTGAAATATCACTATATAACAGTTATTTAATTTTTTTTTTATGGGTGTATCAACAAATCTGTCGAGGCCATTTTCGAATAATCTTTGTAGAAGAAGCAATAACTTATTTCTTCACTTTCTGTGCTTTACTTTATGACAGACCAAAGGCTGCAGGTATACATTTAAAAAAACTGCTCTCAATTTCATTACTTTTCAGGAGGAATGAAACATTTTTCAAGGAGCTGTTAAAGGTCCCAAAAATTCCTCCATGACTACTTTTGCTCAGCCGACACACTTGTGTTGCTACAACCTTGTTTATGGATGGCATTGTATTAAACTGAAGAAAATAGCAGACATGACTGATGCTTCCATCATCTCTTCATCTACTGTTACACTGTGTCCCTTTATATTTAGCCTCAGTGTGCCCCTCGTGTTTTAGCATATATTTGGGGCACAGATGGAACCATTGAGTTCTCTGAAAGATTATTAATCAGTGATGCTTGAAAACCCCCAAAAGATGGTTTCAAAACACTTCTGAAAGAACTCTAATCAACCGGATGACACAATATTCAGTCTGTTAACCAATAAACAATACTAGGTCAAATATTTGACCTTTTAATTTGAAATGATGGCTTTTAATTTGAAATTGATAGCGGAAGTTGTGAAATGTAACCAATTTATGGTGGTTAAACTTGGTTGCCAGAGCAAGGCATTATCACTGCCTGAGTTGAGGGTGTGATTCCCCCTCTAGAGTTTACGTCCACCCACCTCGGTGTGTGGGTCAGCGGCCTCCTCGGGCTTCCAGGGCAGCTCAGCCGTCATGGCTAAATGTTGATCGTAATAATCGTACATCAGATCAGAAGTGGGGGCCTCCATCTGTTCACTGTTCATCAGTGGTCCAATTTCACTGAAGTCCATCAGTCCTGGAGATGATTCGGACTCCTCGCCTCCCTCTGTGAAGCCCTCTCGTGGATTGTAAACCACCGGCGGTCCAAATGACTGGTATCGGCCGTAGAAGCCCCGGTACGGCGTGCTGGGCCAGCCACCGATCAGAAGCACGACATACAGAGTGCTCGAGGAAGACGTGTACTTTGCCTCCCGCCAGCACCCTTGCAGGACCTTGTGGGCCACTAAATGGCCGACGGGCTCGTCCACGTGGATCTGGTCCTGTTTGAGATGGCAGGCGTCGTCCGGGATCAGGTCCTCCAGGCGGAGATGAATCCTCTTCCCAGGATCCACCTGGATGGTCCAGTTGCACCACAGCGGCGGGTTGGAGCACAGGTAGTCTGGCGAGAAAAACTCACCGCTGTCCCCGCGCAGCAGCTGGTGGCAACTCCGCAGGGCGAAGAAAGCGCTGCCGTCACCTCCATGTGCATCTGAACAACAAAAAGACCACCAACACACCCGTTTTATACGTTTCAGCTCAAGTGATCAAGTTTTCAGGCAGTGATTGAGTTCAGTTCATTTCAGTGAAGGAAGGAAACCAAGTTGTTGAGAAATGGCAAAGCTTTAAATTCAGGAAATGGACAAATTCCCTTTCTCTCTTTCATAACATCCATTTCACTTGTTAGTCTTTGTGGTCCTGTACTCCTGCAGACAGTTTAAGATGAAACCTTGAAGGAATCTGAGGCACTCAAGAGGGTGATTCAACATAAAGTGTTTAAATCACTCATGGCTATTAAATCACAGTAAAAAAAACACAACCACATCAACACGTTTCAGCCTCTAAGGCCTTCATCAGAGCGCGTGCAAATCAATTGCCTTTGGTCTGTTCCTTATATGTGTTGGTCAGTGGTCACATGACCAGTATGGGCCAATTAGCAGCCACCCAATGCATGGGAGCATTGGGTGGCTCCCAGTCTAGTATTTGGACTAGAAACCAAATACAGATATTCATCAAAAATCTCTTGGTAGCTTTAAATACATTCAAACATTAAATGGCAAATAACATTCAAAATGACCCAGTTGAGTTGTTGTGTTTTTTACTGTGATTCAACAGCCATGAGTGATTAAAGACTTTTGAATTCATCATCCTCTTGAGTGCCTCAGATTCCTTCAAGTTTTCAACTCAAACGGTTTGATCCCCAAACTGAAGAGACTGAAGACAACCATTCACACCCCGAGCAGCACTCCATGCTGACACTTTGACAGCCCTGCAGACAGACAGCTTTTACAAATTACAGTCTGTTTGTCTTAGTGTAGACACAGTCCCATGAAAAGAAAAAAAAACTAACAATGAAGCAAAAATGAACTGTTTCCCTTCCTTTCAACCAACTATTTCCTGCAGAAGAAGTAAATTCATTGTTTAAAAAAAAAAAAGGCTCACAGTTTGTGGAACAACTGGTCCCTGAAGTTTTTAGCAATTATTATGCAAATAGGAGGAAATGGTGCATTTGTTGCGGGACTAGTTTTAGTGGTGGAGTAATCCTCAGTTGGTCTTCTTGAGAGTATTTATGGCAGCAGGATGGTGTACGTAGAATTATGTCACACAATGTGTGTGTTCACTGACATGAAGTGAAGTGTTTTGGATTGTTTTTGGTCAACAATGTGAGCTAGTAAGACATGTCAGTCTCTGATATGAACACACTTTACTTTTTGGGAGATTATTATTGCCTTTTTTTTTTTTGGAGTCTCACCTGGAGGCCTGTTGGCTTCTTCTCTGTTCACCTATGGACAGAAAAAAAAAAAAAAAAAAAAAATATATGTATATATATATATACACACACACACACATGCGCGCACACACACACACACACACACATATATATATGTATATATAAAATAAACAAAACATAACACACAAGCTGATTTCAGTAAGATGATGGTATCTTACCTGTCCATCACAGTGTTTACAAATTATACCAACTATCAGCAGAAATATGATAAATACATTTTTAAAGTTGAAACTGTTCTTTTGTGTCATTTTACTATCCGAACTTTTTCAGCTAAACTACTTAAATATGTGAGAAAAAAAAATGAGTCCAGTTGATCCTCTGAGCTTCAGGTAAACTGCTGTTTTCCTTTCCTGTCGGAGCAGGTGAACTTCATCAGTCAGTTGATTGAGTTTCCTCTTACAGGCTGTTAGCACAAGCTTCGTCCAGCAGAGGTCACTATGGTATTTCATATTCGGTTTTTGCAGAACAGCCAAGTTACACTTTTTCCAACATTTTTCTTTCACTTGTGATTTTGCCTTTGTGAGGGTTTGTGTGTGTTGCAGGTGCTTGTTTGGTTTTGTCATACTAGTTCCAGACAAACACCTCTGTCATGTTGGTCTTAAAATGAGATATGATCAGGACAATAACCTGGTATTAGCTGGTTCAGAATGATTCGGTTATTTTGAGTGCGTGTTAGTAATGTGATACGCACCTCCAGGCGGGTGCACAACTTGCGTGCGCGCGCTCTGTGAGCGCAAAAAAACACACGTATGATTAAAAAAAATAAATATTGTAATTGTGAACATCATTCTGTTCAATCCGAGCAAGAGCAGATATGTTCCACTGTTCATTCAAATCCACTTTTCTGTAGCAATTCAAGGGAGGAGACGACATGCTGATTGGTTTGTTTCATATAGTGCCCGAAACAGCTATGATTAATTAACCATTCACCTACACTCAGACTCTATAAACTAGTTGGACACACATGAAATGCACTAAACACCTGACGTTCAGAATCATTACGAACATTTTATTTACAAAATACAAGACACAAAAATAAGAGATTCATTTTTGCATAAATATGGCGTTATGAAAGGAAGTTGGCAGTTTTGTCAGGCAAAACCGTTCTATAACTTTATGATCAGAAGTTTTTGTTTTTGTTTTAGTCTTATGGTTGAAAAGAAATGGTACAGATTTAAGAATCATTGTAGTAAAAAGTCTGTTACTGATGTTTCACTTGACTATGAAAGGTCCTCACATTGGTAGTGGATAGATTACTAACTCTAACAGCTCTCCATTAGATCTCCCTGATTCTGGTTTGACCTGAAACAGATGTAAACATTCAAATATTCAACCAGGAAATCCACATGCACGTGATAATGCTGATTTTGATATTGAGGGAACCGCCATGAAATTACAGACATTGGTAATTTCTGATTTAGATTTTTACTCAATAAACCACAATTCTCCAACATGACATTTCATTTCATACCTCTTCAAATCTAAGTTCAAATTCCATGTGAATTAAGTGTAGAAACATTGCATGTCTACACACCAACATCCGAGTTGTAATTATGAATTTGAAAAAACAAGAATGCCTCACATCAGTCATAGTTTAAAGCTCAAGACCATTAATTTCATGTTTAACAAAAATGTTATATTAGCAATAGACAGTATATTTTACCGCCAACACGACCAAATATGCAGTTATACAGCGGTCTGTTGACATTTGAACTCTTTCCAAACAAAACCAGCGAACACACACATTAGCCAGCTAACGTGCCAAAAAGTGGGAAGTGTTTATCGTGCATGCAGGGATTTTGGACTATGTTGTTTTTACGTATCCTGTCCCAACGCTGCCTTAAAATGAGCTTTAGTGAGGGTAATGTTTGTCTATTATGCAGAAGAGCATTGATTCACCAAATAGTCTCATTGAGATAAATGGACTACAGTTTGAGCAAAAGAAAATAATAGAAAATATAACGGACAAACTTGACTTGAAAATACTTTTTTGATGACTTTGAAATACTGAACACAGAGGTTTTTCTTGAGTTTAATTTGACATTTTGACAGATTTAAAGTTTGTTTAAAATGGCAAACAAATTCAACAGTGCAGACAAAACATGGAGAATGAAGGAGATCACTGGCAGTCAAGCTCGGGGCGGACGATCCACGGCCAGATCTTCAACATCTGCTGCGGCGTCCGGCTGTGAACCAGCATCAAGCTCCGGTAGATGCAAGGGTTGGACCTGTACTTCTCCTCAATGTCGAAAGTCCTGAAGCCGGTGTGCTTCTCAGGAACCAGGCCGAGCTTCTTCAGGCACATCCCTGTATAGACATCATCGATGGGATACAAGACCACCTGCTGAGATACGTTGTGGAGACGCATCGCTAACTCCCCAGAGTACAGATATCCTCCACCGCCGGCATAAGGCGGGTACCGGCCCACAAACACACTCTCAGGGATAAAGTACTTGAGTTTCCGGTCTCTGTGTGGACTTGCATTACTGATAACATCACCTATGAACAAATCCTTGGCCTTGACCTCGGACAGGCCTTCCAGAAGGTCAATGATTCGTAAGGTGTTGACGAAGACGTCATCATCGCCCTTGAGAATGAACTGAGCATGAGGACAGTGTTTGCTGAACCACTCAAGGAAGAGAACCTCCTTCAGGGTGAGGTTGAAGAAGGTGTCTCTGTAGTCCCACTGGAGCAGGTCTTTGTGAAGCTTCGCCTCACGGCCGAGCATCACCCGCAGGTCTGGGAAGTGGTCTGAGGACAAGGTGTTGCCCAGCAGGAAAACTGTCACCACAGTCCGGTTGGCCAGGACGCCTGCCTGTCCCCAGGTTTCCCGAATGGCCTGCCGCCGGTCAAAATGTGGGATCAGTGACTTGACTGCCAGCAGCAAGAAGGGTTTTTCATCACAGACATAAGGCTGATTTATCAGCATGGGGTACATCCTGCAGCGCATGTGCAAAAGGAAGTCCTGGAATTGCGGCGGTAGCAAGTTGTAGTCCAAGATTTGTGTGGGGACTCTGTAGTCTGGTTCACAGGGGTTCAGTGGTCCAGTGTCATTCAGCCAATCCGGCATGAGGGAGTCAGTGGAGAGTCCAGAGTTGATGACCGGGTTGTAATTGAAGTCCAGGCGCTGCTGCTCCTTGTTCCAGAAGACTTTGCTCGGTGCCTGCTGGCGCCAAAACCGACTGGCTGGGACTCGTACTTTCCCGGGGGCACGTCTGTCGTGCCCCAGGTTCCAGGACACAGCCACCAGAACACAGAGGAAGATGTTGAGCATCATCATCATCCCGCAGAGCACCCTTGCTTTCCTGCGTGCCACAGGCATGTTGCCTCCCCTCTCCATCTAAACACAGGACAAGAGATTCTGTTAGAAATGACAGAAAATCAGTGGGAAACGTCAGCAGTGTCACGACCTCTGCAGGCAAACTTACAACAAAGCCAGCATATAAAGGAGCATTTGGAAACATGAAGACAAAGTAGGTCGACACTAAAGACACGAGGAAGACTGCAACAATCTATTTCAGCAGGTCAATGGAAAGCTAGATTTAGATTCAGAGCTCAAACCGGCAGCATACAAGGCCTCATTTTCATCCTTAATCCTCCAGGAATGGGGCCGAGGAACACATTTCCTCATCTCCTCCTTACTGCCTCCTCCTCTTTCTTCAACAATAACAGAGCGGCATCACACGTTTCCAATTGAGCCGTGCACATGACACCGGTTTACGGCCAGCAGTCCGAGTCATTGTTTACCAACTGCACATGCAACAGTGGATGATGTTCGTCACCTTGGGATTCATGATGAAGAAATGTGGGCTGACACACTATTTTCAGTTAGTTTAAAGGAACAATATGAATGTTAAATGTTTAGTGTAAAACATTCAAAAAATTAACTAATAAATCCACAGAATGTGAACAAATAGCAGTGTTGATGTCATGTCCACCAGGACATCGGTGTTGTTTTCCACTGAGGAAGCAGCTCCTGGTAAATAAAGGGATGAAGTTTCAGAGTGAACAGCTGGTCATGATAACGTTGGTTGTGTAGTGATAGTTTGTACATCAGGGATGTACTCACCATCGGACACACCGGGACGAATCCCAGCGGGCTGCTGCACACTGGACCGTCAAAAGAATCCATAAAGTTTGGGACGCTGCAGGAGAGCATGCTGCGGGCAGCTCGGTCCCAGACACAAGTCCAGGGCTGAATTTATTTTCTAGTACAGCTCTGTATAACTGACAGTGTTAGTGTGCTAAGTTAGCTGTTTGCTGTTACGTGGTTCAAACCTGTTCCGCATTGCACCTTTAAACAAGCGCAGAAAATGTACGCTTGAAATGAAGAAAGGTACCACCTGACGTCACCACTAAACAATACACCTATTTGATACATTTCACTGAAAATATGCTTCATTTATCCTGAAATGTAATTAAATTTAAATACATTGTCTACATTCCTTAGCCATGTCATAGAGTAAAGCAATGAAAGTGTGAACAAAAATAAATTAGGGCCTTTTCTGTAAAGGTTATGCCTCGTCAGATTTGGTGATACCCAAAGAAAAAAAAAAAAAAAAGCAGAAATCATTGGGTTATAGTGGCATTTCAAACTAACAGTCATCTTTGGTGTCACATGTCTTCAGTCTTGTAATCAGTCCTTCAGCCTGTTTAAGTGGAGAAACGTGGTCACTCTGCTGTTTGGTATCTTTGTGTGCACCACACTGAACATGGAGCAGAGAAAGCAGAGATCTGTCTGAGGAGATCAGAAAGAAGATTATAGAGCAGCATGTTAAAGGTAAAGACTATAAGACCATCTCCAAGCAGATTGATGTGTCGGTGAGTACAGCTGCAAATATCATGAACAAGTTTAAGGTCCATCCGACTGCTGGATGGAGCTTCAAGAGGAAAGTGGACTCCAGATTGAACAGAAGGTTTTTGTTGGACAAAGAATCAAGGAAAACTTGGACTCCAAAGTTCAGGTACATCACGGTAAAATGGTAAATGGTCTGTACTTGTATAGCGCTTTATCACCTTTCGGTCTCAAAGCGCTTTAACATGGTTTCCCATTCACCCATTCTCACACTAATGAGACAGATCACCATGCAAGGTGCTGCCGTCAGGAGAACATTCACACACTGATTGTACACCATCGGGAGCAACTTAGGGTTCAGTGTCTTGCTCAAGGACACTTAGGCATGTGGACAGGAGGAGCTGGGGATTGAACCACCAACCTTCTGATTAGTGCCCAACCCACTCTACTGTCTGAGCCACAGCCTCCCCTAACGCTAGACACACATCAGTGTCTGATTGCAGCACGTATCGCTTTTTGAACGCAGTGGACTCCACTGTTGAGAGAAAATCGACTGAAATGGATATTCACAAGCCACAACGCTTCTGGGAGAACCTCCTCTGGTCAGATGAGACAAAACTAAAACTGTTTGGTGAGTCTCGTCAGCTCTGTGTTCACAGACAGAAAGATGAAGTTCTCCAAGAAAAGAACACCTGCTGTGAAACATGGAGGAGGTTCGGTTCTGTTTTAGGGCTGCTTTGCTGCGTCTGGCACAGGATGCATTGAATCTGTGCAATGAAGGAAGCAATGAAATCTGAAGAGTATCAAGGCATTCTGGAGCGAAACGTGCTGCCCAGTGTTCTGTCTCAGTCACAGCTCATCGGTCCTCCGACTGGATCCTGACCCAAAACAGCTCAAATCAGCCCGCAACAACTAAGAATGAAACAGTGAACTATTCTTCCATTCAAACATGGTTAGTAACGGTTTGATGATATCACATATTTAGGGAAAAATACCTGTAATTTTGATATTACAAATTTGATTCATTTAAACGTCTTACTCAAACTGCAAGTCAACACTACTAAAGATTGTATTTCCTGCAGACAGAAAACTGATTTTTGACCGATCTTGAATGCTTTGATTGTGATTCGATGATTCCAAAAATGGTCCAGGCGACAGAAATATTGGTGAAACACTGGGGGTAAATGCAAACAAACTGTTTCTTAAAAATGTTAATTTTCTTTGTCCATTTGAATTATAATTTAAAATAAAAACCCATGTGTGATGCTACAACACTGAAATGTACAAGCATTCCCCTGCTCTTGATTTTTTTTTTTAACAGATTTTTAGTTTGCCATGTGGTCTTAGTGTCTGATTGAGAATTTTGAAAACAAAAACCAATTGAAAAATTACATTAAATAAGCAGATTTTCATATGCAAATGGTAAAGTAAGAAAGTAAGTCATGCCGTATGAAGAGTGGCATATTAGTGAAGTGTTGCAGGTACATCATGCAGTGTTGACACAATGCAATAGCTGGAGGATTATTTTTCTTCACACCTGGATTTATTGAAGATATTTGGACCAGATCACTGTCATAGGATGTTAACACTTTAAAAGGACGGTAAAATATAGGTTGTATGCTGTTGGATTAATCTAACAACAGTCAGCAACTTTGTTCAGGTGTTAGACAAAGAGGGAAATGAAACCGATTTTGTAAGTGTCTGAAAACAGCATTAAAACCTCCCTCCTGCAGTCGGCTACTTAGTGTAATCTACACAGGTGACAAAATAGATGAATTCCTTGCCGATTATTCCCGCTCACTGATCCCTTTTTAATCGCTTTGTGTTGGCTGCTGTCAACCTTCCATCCTCTCTGCATGGTGTCATGCTGCAATACGATCTGGCTCCAGCTTTGCTGGATGGTAATTATATTTAATAAAAAGTTGTAGGAATATTTTCTAAGTAAGCAATTAACTGAATGAATGAATTTCTGTTTGCATCATTGAAAGGCTGCATGTCAAACAGTGTGCTACTGTTTTACTGTCCTTGTTATGAGAAACACTTTAAGAAGCACCTTGAACACCTTAAGAGCTTGTAACTATTGTTAAATGATAATAATAAATTGTTATTGTTCAATAGACCTTCATCTAAACAGGACTCATACATGCTGAACAACAAGCATCAAAGTCCTACTTTGTTTTTCCTCATATTTCTGAGGTTAAAGTGCTTTCTTAAATTTTGTTTTAGGATAATTATGATAAAACCGACCGGAAATTAGAGGGATTTTTTTTTTTTAAATGTATTTATTTTATTTCCCGTCAACAAACGTAGGCAAAGTTGAGACAAACATTTGAATCGGAGGCACACAAACCTCTCAGGCTGGTTCCTTCTTCATCCTCGTGAAATGCGTGAGATGCTCCATGTCTGGTCAACAGGCTGCTCCATAAACATGCAGTAAAACTCCCTCCCCATCCTTCAGGCGGGTTTGGAGACATGGACATTCATTCAGATATGAACTTGATGAAATCCGACTCCACGTCTGTCGTCCAGTCTCCGGACGTGAGACTCCCGTCTGTCCCCCCCCCCTAACTGGAGAAAGGTACCGCGTGCGTCCTTCCTGTGCTGCGCGCCGCCACTCCTCCCTCTATGAATGGGACCTTTACGCACAACCTGTGTTGTGGGTCTTTGGAGAGGGATGCAGTGACTTTGGGACGATGTGCCAAACACTCCCAGTGCCAACACTTTACAAATCACTCTGACCATCAAACAAGTCTGTGCTGAAGGCTTTCATTGCTGGAGAGATGAGCGGAAGTTGATGATGAGGACAAATGGAATGAAATGCATGGAAACTCCCATGCAGGCACATGAAAGAGAGACTAATAGTGACTAATAGTGACTTGTGTTGCATACACAGTTTGTGTGTGTGTGTGTTTAACTGATAATAAATATAATGTAGGACAATTTAATGGAAGTCAAATATCATGTCAGTCTAAAGTAGTGCTCAAGCTTGAGGCAAGTTACCAGGTGAGATCTTAATCTAACTGACTAATTAACTTCTAGTTTCTGGTTTCTAGTCAGCTACCCAGGCTGCACCCTGAATGTTTTACATATTGAATTGTAATTTTTATTTATTAAAGTCTTGACAGAAACATTTCTCCAGCCTGCAGACAGTAAAAAAAAAAAAAAAAAAAAGAAGAAGCCCCCGCTGCTGTGGAGCAGCTGAAAGCCTCCAAAGAGACATTACATAAGAGTGACACAACAACAGGAGACACAACAACCCTGCACACTGTGTGTGTGCAGACCTACAATTAAGTCACATTGTATGTTTCATCAGCGTCATTTTAAGACTTCTCCTGAAGGTCCAGCTGCTTCTCCCTCAACCTGCCCAACATCATCTTCACTTCTGAGTTTCATGTCTGTAATACAATGACACATTGATGGTTAATATAAACACTAACACGTAGTTTTGGGTCCCAACTTTTTCTGATGAAAGATATTTTTCAAACTAAAGTTAGACCTTCAAAGATTATATCTGCTGAACAACCTCAGACTAACTTTAATGCTGACTCCTCCGTACCTCCATCTTTGGTTGTTTTATCAAAGCAGTGTGAGCATTAACTCCAATCACTCAACGGGTCACTCAACTGACACACACAACAAGCAGACTTCACACAACGATCAGTAAAGATTATTGATGTTACTGGCATTTATTAAAAAGCTTTAATGACAAAGAAATATTTACATTGAGCAGTTTTTCTACATGATTTCTTCCACTTCTGTAAATTATCCCCACATAAAATTTCAACAATGATCCAATAGAAATATTTCCACACTACAGAGTGGACTGGAAGTTTCTGAAAAGTGACCAGATCCACATTGATTTCAATTCACTGACAGTTTATTTATCAAGGCTGTTGCAGCATTTTATTGCCTGTCAGGTGCATCATTCACCGCTGATGAAGCTTCACCTACGAACACCGAAACAGAAAAACAAGCTGAACATTTGGTTTCATTTTCACGTTTTATTCATGAATCATTGTGGACTCCAAGTATTGATTTAAAAGAAGAAAATCCCTCCGCAGGTCTGGTGTGGTGAGTTTTTAGACGCTTCTCACAGGACATTAAAACTGAACTGATGACCTCCTTACTGCCGCTGCAGTCTGGTAGTCAAGTGCTGATGTTCTGCACTTGAGGCTGTGGCTCAGACAGTAGAGTGGGTTGGGCACTAATCAGAAGGTTGGTGGTTCAATCCCCAGCTCCTCCTGTCCACATGCCTAAGTGTCCTTGAGCAAGACACTGAACCCTAAGTTGCTCCCGATGGTGTACAATCAGTGTGTGAATGTGCTCCTGATGGCAGCACCTTGCATGGTGATCTGTCTCATTAGTGTGAGAATGGGTAAATGGGAAACCATGTTAAAGCGCTTTGAGACCAAAAGGTGATAAAACTATACAAGTACAGACCATTTACTTTCTCTCAGCTCAGGTCAGAGAGGAACCTTCATCCCTTCAGAGGACGACAGCAAAAACATCACCCGGACGTAAAAAACACAAGCTCAGCATTATCAGAGGTTAAGGAAGTAAACCAAACTTTTGATCCATCAACGAGTCAGATTCTTCAGAATCACATGTGGGTGTCTCTACATGTAACGTCCATGTGTGTGAGTCATATATTGTACACAGGACGTCTCTGAGTCTGGAGGCAGCTGTAAAAGCCGTGTTACGATGTTAACAACAGGCTTTCTGTGTGTTTCTGTTCGTCAGGAGGTCGTCGTCTCAGTCTGTCACGCCTCGCTGCTTCAGCTGCGTTGAACTATTCTGTCGATGCTCTTCTGGATGTCGGCCATCTTCTTCAGCACCTGGTTGACTTTGGCTTCATCAAACTCCAGACACACAAACTCCGAGTCCTGAGAGAGAAAAAGGAAGAAGAGTGGAGACGTTTTATTATAATGTATTATTAACGTGCCGGTTTAAAGTGTCGACATTCAGAGAGCCGAGGTTTTAGTTTACGTTCATGCTCAGCTTGTCAGGCACCAACAATCATGCTGAGATCGTCACTGATTGGCTGGATCTGTAGCTGCAGGTTTGTGGTGCACTGCTGCCACATGAGCAGGTGCACTAAATTCAGGTTATTTAAAGTGCAGATCCTGCGGTATGCGGTCTGTCCCTGTTTTTATCTCATTTTATCCTGTAATATCAAATTATGATAAATATATTTATATTTAATCTGCTGTTCTTATTGTGAATTGCATTTTTCACCGAGGGTCAAACCAACTCTGTTCTGCTGAGCTCAGCTCTTATTTCAGTGAAGTGGAGTGAACTCTTCATCAACGGTGAGTCGAGGAGGAACCGGAGGAAGTTGTGTTTTTATGTAGAAAGTCAAGCTAGACTTCCCTCTGCATACATTTTATTATGCACTTTAAAAGACTGATAGCCACGTAAAGGAACCACATAAAGATCAGTTACCACGTCGCCTCCCGGGCGGTGAACAGAGTGATGTCTTCTGGGACGTTCAGGTGGAGAAATGAAAGATGATCTTGAGCAGCATTATTGGAATTACAGAAGAAAGCATTTTTCAAGCTCGACTCCCTGCAGACACTAAAAGTCGGCTCATCTCTGCTACTAACTGCTGATTATTCTTTATATATAAAGTACGTTTTAGCAGTTTTCCCTGAAAAGAAAAATGACTACAGAATCAGTGATAAAAAATGTCCAGCATTTAGTGAGCTGTCGGGCTCACTGTGACAACATCGTCATGACAACCTTCATAGAAGTGTTGCTAACGTGTGCTGAGATGTCATCATTGGCGTTGATATGAAGGTCGCTGCTGCAGGTGTGTTTTGCTGCAGTATGAAGTATAATACAGAAGTATAATACTTCAGAGTATAATACAGAAGTACAATACAGAAGTACAATACTTCAGAGATGAGTCAGGATGGACGCAGACGGGAAAGCCGTGTGGTTTTTGGCGTTTCTGATTAAGGAGTGAGGTCAGCTGACCTCTGACCTCTGCTCCATGATGGTCACCATGCTCAAAATATGTATCCCACACACACACACACACACACACACACACACACACTCTCTCTCACACACACACACACACACACACACACACACACACACACACACACACACACACACACACACTCTGCCTGGGACATCTGGACCCACAGCGTCCACAACAGTTTACAAACCAAACAATTTAATTTCCAATGTTTTCTTTTTCTTCATAAACATGAAAATAACTTTCTAGATCCATCAATCATACACGGGATAAAATCCATCTCCATGATCCAGGTCCTCCGTTGTTCACGGTGTCTATGGATGGATTTAGGTATTATCTACTACTAAAGGATTAATACGACAACAAACAATCCACAGAAGTCGCACACTGTTCCCTCTGGCTTATTATTGGCCTGTCAATCATCTGTCAAGCACTTTGAACTGTACCGTGAAGTGCCGTGTGAAGGATGTTTGATTGATTGATTAAACACTAATACAGGCACAGAGACCAACAATAAGACAGTAATTGAAATGACCACAATGAAAACAAGGATTAAAAACAAAAAGGAAAGAGCATGTTGGCCGTGTAAACCCGTGCATCTCAGTGTTGGCCTTCGTTTAAACTGTAGTTTTGATTTCGTGTTTGAAATCTTTAAATTCTGTCAATGTTTTCATGTTTTCATAAAATCTGTGGGCCTACAACTGGAAATGAGGATCGACCAGATGTTTTCCATCTGGATGGTTTGCAGCCTCCACGAGCTGCTCCGCTCACAGTGGATCTTTAGCTGTTATACTTCAAGATCATCTGACAAACCAGTTCTGCGTCAGAACATTCACACTCTTAAAAAAATGTTCTGTAAATGAGAGAGTTATAACAAAATCTCAAAGCTCAAATACTCCATTTGAATTTTCAAAGCTTGGAATAACATTATAAGGTTAATTTCTGACTAGATTGATTAAATGGCTTAATTTTTTTTTTAAAAGATGTGAATAAATTATGGAAACTAATCCAGTTTAATTTCACAGCACTTGAAGGCGTGTCTGAGATATGACTCCGCCTCCTTTCCCCACTCGCCTATCATTTCTATGACTTGATGAACTTTAAAACTGCAGCGGAGGACGGAAACCGACAAATCCTGGAGTTGAACCAGAAAGAAAAATAATTGAGGGCCAAAGAGGAGGCAGAAAAACTGGAGGCGCTCCACGTGGCCAGGTGGCTCCAGGAGGAACTGTGCAGAGAAGTTGAGGATATGCAAAAATCCTAAAGGTTCCCGAGAGGAGCTCCATCGAAGACCTGCTGACGCTCAGAGAGGCGGAGAAGACGATGGAGAAAATGGACGACAGCTACTTTGAATTACAGGGAATTTTGCTAATTCCTTCATAAATATTCATCCTGGTTTTAATACACAAATACTGTTGTAGTTATAAACTAGTGAGATTATAATAAAATTGTCTTACATTTTGCACAGTCCCCACAATTTTATTTAAATACTCTTGCTGATGTGTGTTCAGCCAACAGGCTCCCTTAGATACCCGCAGAGGGAAGGAACAAACATTAAAAATAAATAAAAAAAAGATCACGAGGTCCCTTACATTACACTTTATCTATATTTATTTATTTCTATTCTTACATTATCCAAGAATGTTTCAGCAATATCTAATGTGGCCACATTATGTCTTTCTATGCAATCTCTAAATTAATGTTTCAAATATTATAATATCTTCAAAATAAGAGATTTTTTTTAATTTGGAAAACTATTCAATAACTTCAGTGTTTTTCAGTGTATTGTCACTAAATTAATTAACATATCAATAATCTCCTGTTTTGTTTTAAAATATAAAAATTATTCAAAATTAGCATCAGTATGATGGTCGATATGGTTTCCTTCCAGAACGTTCCTCACGTTTCCCCGACAGGTTCTACAGCATGCAGAACCACATGCATGTCACAGAACTCATAAATCTGTATTTAGAGTTAATATTAAGTTTATGTATCAGCAGCCACATTACAACAGGTAATGTCAAAGTACTCCATTTAGAGCTGCACTGTATGAAAGGTGCTGCATGAATAACGTGTGATTGATAACAGATCGGAGTGTCTTTAGTGGGTTCAACTGTTATCTTGTGGATATTAGACCCAGGATTGTGCCGACTGGAGAGAACAAACATTTCTGGGACTTTTAGTTTATTGGATGCTGAATGTAAAGTATGTTTAATGTTACTATGAAAAGATCTTTATTCGGAAAATAAAAACTGCCCTGAACGACAACACTGAGGTCGTACTCGTGAGTCTCACCTGTCCAGCTCTGCCCAGCTCCAGCTCCATCAGGGCGACCGGGCCGCTCTGGGCCGCATCCCCGCGACCGGCGGCCGTCTGGAGGTCCACCCTCCAGGAGAGGCCCCTGAGGCCGGGCTCCCAGTGGCTCTGAGCCAGCAGACTCTCCCTCACCCTCACTCGCTGGCTCTTCCAGAAGCGAGAGAGGGCGGCGGCCTGCTCGGCGCTCACCCCGCCGCCGCCCTGCTTCCTGGTCTGAGCCGTGAGGAAGATCTCCAGCTGGGCGAGGTCCATGTCTGCTGTGGCGATGGACTGAGACATGGAGGAGGACATGAAGCGGGATATACCACTGTCAGGATTCATCTTTAAAATGATTATATTTATCATAAACTGATGCATGTAAAAAAACAAGTGACCTTCGATAAATGATTGGTCTTTGTGTGCATTTTAACTCGAAAGATTAACTGGATGAAATAAAGAGAAAGTGCAACGTGACTGTTTGGAGCTCCTCCACTGTCAACAGGATAGTTAGTGCTGCCCCCTGCTGGCCGCAGGTGGGACGTGCAGGAGCAGTTTGAAGAGTGTCACCACTAAACATCAACATGTACACAGACAACCAGGATTTATTCACCTTACCTCCCTGGAAACTTCACAAAACACACCAACACAAAACACCATTTCACCAGCTGACTGTCAGCTCCTGTTCTCCACATCGATGCGTTTTCATGACTGTCCAAACTCTCAAGTGATTATTGGAAGTGTTCTATCAGTTCCACACATTTGTATAAACAGTCCTGAGTGATTCCAGGGATGAATTCAAACTGGATGTTATCCCGCAGCAGCAGGTCATGAGAGCTTCATCACCTTCAGCAGGCCTCTCATCTTCTCGTGCAGAGCCGTGAACTCGTCCTGCGACAGTTCGGGGTAAAGTTCGTCCTTCAGCAGCTCCTCGGTGATCTCTCCGTTGCTGTAATACACTTTCTGAGCGATTCCGTTCAACAGACCGCTCAGAGACTTCGTCGCCTCCACGTCCGCCATGTTCGCTCGTCCTTCTGATCACATGACGCCGCATCACGTGAAATCCTGGGACCGCGTGGCATTGTGGGAGTAGCAGTTTTTGATTTTGATTGATTTATTTATGTTTTACGTGACTTCTCCTTTGTTCCTCCCCGAGTTGTTCTATATGACAGAAGACGCAGAACCCTTCATACCCGGTCTGAGAACAGTCAGGCTGTGTTTCATCTGAAGCATTTATTATGTCTGATGACCAAACAAGGCATATTCATCTTCAATATGTGACTGATTCCATCTTAGAGTTTTTAACAGGCCCATGTCCTCATCACGTCCTTGTCATTGTTACGTAGAAAATCAATAATTCATATTTCATGATGTCATATATTAGTGTAAATGTCATAAAAACACATCCAAGCCAATGTTTGAAAAACAAAAGCAAGACAATCCAGCTTTTTGAGCAGCTGGAATAAACAATGTTCAAAACTTTCCTTTTTTTTCTCTCTCTCGCTCTAATGTTCATCAAATTTGCATTTACATCAGGTTTGTTTATTTATATTCATTTCAGTTTTGGTGACACTGAAACAAAGAATTGATTTCAGCAGATAAATGGACTGTTTCAAACTGGAGCTGATTTATAGCTGCAAAGGACTCCGGACTGAGCTGAGTGAGGAGGAGGTGTATGGAAGCGAGTAAGGGAGTGATAAATGGAAGTAAATGGAAGTAGGGAGGTACCAGAAGGATAAAGAAGAAAGAGTTTGAATGTGGATGAGGCTGTAGCATCGGGGAACAGAGAAGGAGGACCGAGATGAAGCAAAGACTTCCAGGACAGCAGCCCTTACTGTTCGGGTGAAATATGAGGAAAAAAGGTTGAGTAAAGAAAATAGACAAATAACTAACAAACTAACAAATAATCAGAGCGCAAGTAGATGAAGTTCAATATGTGTCTTCAGATCTCAGAAACAGAGGACAGTTTTTTTTCTTATTGTCAAAATGATCGTGCTGTTTGTTCATTTCAAATAAAAAAATGAAAGTCACTAATCAGTGAAAGGCCTCCAACTGTGAGCACTCAAAGTGCCTCCTTCAGCTCAAAGCAGCCAACAGCAGGTCTGCAGAGGTTCGGAGCAAAGTGACAACACGAGTCAGTCTGAGATCAAGTGATCAAATTGAAGAATATCTCGCTCCTCTTCTTCCTCATATGTTTAGTGAGGTGTTTAAATATGGACATAGAGCCACCAGAGGGTTGAAACCTGTTTGAGCGCTCCTCTATAAAAACCTCTCTTCCTGGTGACTGCGTTCACTTCGACAGCAGCTCTCTGGTAGACGTCGTTCTCCACCAGCAGGTAAAAGATTTTCACTTGGCTGACTTCAGCTCTTAAAATGATAAAACTTGTTCTCCTCAACATCTCTCAGCAAGGAGCAGAAGAAATAGAAAATAATCCGGTTTTGGAATTTGAATTTGTCAGTTTCTTGTTCAAAAGGTTCAAATTTGGCAAATAATGATTTTGAACGGGCAAAAAAGTTTGAATGAAAGACAATTGTTTTCATAAAGACTGTCATCTTTCAAATATTTAAAAACGTATCAGTTTTATAAATATGAAGGTTATTAAGTCACATTGAAGTGAAACTATCATTGTTGCTCAACAGAAGCAGCTGTAGAGCTCAACAGCACCATGAATTCTCCTGAGTTTCCCAAAACTGTCACGAGTTGTTTACTTTGAAAACATCCTTGTAAGACAACAGCTGTCTCCAAGTTTGATATGTTTACTTACTGAGCTTTTTACGAGGTTAGTCATGTACTGACTAATATTTGTATATCTTTTATGAAATTGATTTGATAATCAGTTAATCATTTAAAAATTTGAACATTTTCTATGTTCAGTTTCTCAACTGTGTGCTTTTATTTTAGGTTTCAGGCCGTTCCTCATTCAGAGCAGCACGTCTGAACTCGTCACCGTGAGCTTCCAGGAACTGATATTTGAAGGTTTTTTTCAAATAATTTAATATTGGCAAAAGATTAATCAAGAATCTATGATACAAAATAATGGACAGTTGAAGTCCAAGATTTAAAATGCTTTTAAATGCACTTTGAGCAACATTATTATTATGTACATCTTTAACATGATCTCCAGGATAAGTCAGGGTGTTTAGTGACACTGAAGGTGAGTTTCACAATATTTTTAAACTACTTTTGAGACTTTCAGTTTGTGATAATAGATTAGAAAACCTTTCTGCACAGAACAAAGGTTGTTAGTTTTGATCAGTGATCTTCGATGGAAGCACATTAGAAAGACAGCATGAACAGAAGGAAGGATTTCAGCATGCTCTTCATGACTGTTGGTTTTGGGTCTTTAACTTTCAGGTTGTCGGTCCTGTGAGCTGCAGCGGTGAAGGTGAGCACTCTCATCATGTTGTTTGACACGTTTGTTTTTTTGCAAACTGATTTTAATCTTCTACACTGATGCTGTTTCAAAAAACTAAAACAAATCAGATGTCTGTCCTGTGGTGGCTCGCTGTGTTGGTGACTTTGTGGATGTCTGCTGGAAACAGTTCGGCTGCTTTGGACCAGAGCAAACTTGGACCGATTGTACAAGAAATGTTGAACAAGTGCGTTTTTATTTAAAACAGCAGTCCCAGTGTGACGAGTAATTTATCTTTCATCTCATTTTGTGTTGCGATAACTGGCTTTGCAGAAGAAATCAATTATTTTCATAGATTTCAGTATATTACACCGAACTATTACGCATTGAATGTCTGTTTATATTAATCCTGTTGCTGACAAATTATAGGATCGGTGTAAATGAGCAGACACAGCAGGAACATGTCTTTCTGTTTCCTTTGGCAGGTATAGACCAAGCTACGTTAGCGGGGGTCAAAGGTCAGTAGATGATTAACTTCTCTCATTTAGCACTTTTCATAACAACATTGAGAAATAAAGAGGAAAAACAGAAAAAGACATAAACTGATAAGATCACTCAGATAAATTTGTGCAAACACGTGACTCACGGAACAGATGCTAGAATATACAACATTCTCACTTTTATAGGACGATATCCAGACATCCCCTGAGGGAAATTAAAGTGTCGCAGCTGTCAGGTACATACAATACAACACAGTAAAATACAAGGTAAAAATACAACACAGGGGCGTGTTTGTACAGGCCGGTCAGTTCTGGCTTCTGTCGCACAAGTGCAGAGTGGTGGAAGTTACGGACTAAATCTCCACCTCTCTCCATGACCTTCATTATCTCAGAGGTCGTTTGTGAAAAAACACGTTCAGCCCAGTTCTGTGACCGCAGGCCGAGCAAAAGCAAACGAGTTGGAGAGTCTGACGGCACCTGGTGCCACCCAGTATCACGGCAAAGTGTGGAATACACAGACTTAGACTTATACTTGGCATTGGTCACACTCTGTCATGCAGGTTGACACGGTTCAAATCCAGGAGGTGACGATGTATTTCTTATGTTGTTTTTTATCCTCAACCACGTGTCTTTGATAAAAGTTTCATTTTCCGGTCAATCACATGGCTCTAAGCTTGCAGTAGGTTTTATTTTCGTCCATGACGGGAAAACGTGTAACTTTCACGCCTGGACAGCACAAAGCGTGACTATTTCACGTTTTGCTGCAGCGGACCGGTGTGTCTATGTCACGTTTTGCCGTGATACGGGGTTGCGTGGTAAGAAGGACCTCCTGTATCGCTCCCTGAAACAGCGGTCGGATGAATCTGGTGCTGAAGGTGCTCTTTAGCTCGTGCTGCACATCATGAAGGGCAGAAATAACAGATACCCTGAACGATATGTGACTGAATTCCACAGTCTAGTTTGGTTTGTTTAATCAGTCAATACTTTCATACATCTTCTGCACTGTGATGCTACTATGTTTTTAATGGCTAATATTCTGTGTAATGGTTTCCTTTGACAGAATATGGCCCATGTTCAGTCTGGCGGTGAGCATCCCATACAACAGGGACAAGAACGAGTTTGATATCAGTAAAGTCACTGACTGTGGCAACACAGTGAAGGAGGAGATTCTCAGATGTGAAGTGTATACTAGCCAGACGGTGGTGGCTGCCACAGTCCTGCGGTGGCCCAATGTGTTCTGTCAGTGTCCTGATGAGAGTGTGAAGTGGCCGCATGTTCTGAAAAAATGTCCAGAAGGGGTGAAAACATGGGCGGACGTGATGAATCAATGTTCTGATAAAGTTCACATTGGACAAGCTGATCATGCAGAGTATCGTGTCCTACAGAACTTCAACACCTTAGTCAACAATCTGGCCCAAGAGGATTTGTTGCTTTTCTACATCCTGGCCTCCCCGTGTGATCAAAGATGCACCAGTGAAAATCATAAATGGAGCATTCTCGAAAGCATAAAGCAAATTAAGAAATGGAAGAATTACGCTGTTGTGTTTTCTGATGTATTCAAACCTCGTAATGGTCCAGACATACCTGAGGAGAACCAAAGGGGATCACTCGAAAGACTCGGGAAGCAGATCGGTCTTCACAACATATTCCGGTGCAAAGAACAAAGAGGCACAGTGACGTGCATGAGCTGCTCCACCCGTGGTAAGGTTACACCTTACTGTTATTCAGATAATTAGCAACAGGGTGAGGAGGAGGGGAGAGGAGGAGAGGGAGAGGGAGAGGGAGAGGGAGTAGGAGGGCGGGGAAGGGGAGAGGGGAGAGGAGAGGGAAGGAGAGGGAAGGGGAGGGGAGGGAAGGGGAGGGGCATCAGGGTGGCAGATGACATGGAGTGAACAGAGACCGGAAAGAGCACAAAGACAGATGAAGGTACGCCAGAGGCAAAAAATAAAGAAATTTAAAAAAGCCAATAAGAGTGAAGGAGTTTCCGCCTCACAAGGTGACCTGAAAGTCAGCAATAGAAGCGTTATTAAAGTATTACAGGCGGCATTGGCAAAAGCAAAAGTAGGGAGTAGAGTCACAGAGTGAGAGGAGGATGCAGGCAAGTAACAAAAAGAAAAAGCAGAGCAGAGGGGAAGACAGAGGATGGAGCAAATGTAGACCGGTGGAGAAATGAATGAATTAATCATCTGCAGAAGACGAAGAGAAGCAGAGGAGGGAGGAAACAGAAGAGTTAGGAGGAGCAGAGAAGGGTGGAGGAGTGGAGGGAAAGTTCATAGTTGTTTCTTAAAATCTTGCAGGAGGATATGAAACGTAACCAAACGTAATGTAAAAACTAGATGTGATAATACTTCACAATAGAAGACATCTCTGCACACGGTCATGTATCCGAGCACAGTGCCCTCATACACGAAGATTGATGTTTCAGAAATCATGAAAGTCAGTTCATTCTTGTCTGTGCTATTGTATATGCCATTCATTTAGTCAGTTCAAATATAATACACTGTTTGTTTTCAACAAAAAATAAAGTTTCACTGAAATGTTTCCACAGTATTTGGAGTAGTTATTTGTCTGTATTCTAATGACATTTTAGTTGTATACTTTATTCAATCCTCTGATGTTCTGCTCTTTTAGATTGGAGCTTTGCAAACATTGTGAGTCCGTAACGTTGTATGTCGCATTACAAATATCATTTCACAGTTTTGATCGATTATATCCTATTAGAATATCCCCTTTTAATCATCTTCTACCCTCTGTTTGGGATGGCATGGTACCTGACTGACTGCAGACTAAATTATCAAATCAGAAAATACAAATTACAATAATTGTACTCCATGCAATGTTTTTGTTATTCAAGAAGCACTTTATGAAAAAATTAGGCACAATTTAAAACATAACACCCTGAATCATCAAAACAGGAATTAAAATGAAGAAGGAGAAAGAAAAGAGTGTCTAAGTTATTAAAAAAGGCAAATGACACCAGACAGAGTTCAATAACAACAATTCAAATTTACAGCTCACAATGAAAAACTTCTGTGTTTAATGGAATAAATATATGTTGTTCATTGCAAAGTCAACCTGAGATATAAATTATGAACATGAGCCGCTTGTTTGAGACAATGTATTAAAGTTCATTAAAAGAAACTGTAGTTGGTCCTTTGAAATGAATTCCTGCTACACCACTTGCAGCTTTGACACAATTCTGTAATTTAAATGATTGTTTTGGCTAAGAAACACTTGTGAAAACCATCGTCTGTGAACACAGTTCATCGCTGAGTCCACAAATGCAGGTTAAAACTCTCCAAAGAAGAAACCAGATAGAAACATGATCCAGAAACACCGCCGCCTTCTCTGGACCGAGATCATTGAAGATGGACTGAGGTGAAGTGGACAACTGTCCTGAGGTCTGATGGATCACAATCTGAGATTCTGTTTGGAAATCGGCCTCGTTTTTTAGACCCTGAAGCTACTTCCACTTTTATATCCAGTCTATGGTGCGTACCACGCGAGGCTCCCCCTGGTGGTACGCAAGATTCCTGCTGCATGTTTATATTTACAACGGACCAAATGATAATACATAAAACTAAAGGCTCTGTGTTAATGATGAACTTCAGTGTTTGGTTCGGCCTCACAGCTGTCATTAACTGTGTTCCCAGCCGTGATAGGAAACTGGTATTTACATGCTCATAACCAAACTGTAGACCAAAAAAAGCCAGAAAATCAGCTAGATGAGGGCAACTGTTTGGTAACAAATTCACTTTATAAAGTGATAACATCTCCAGTGTTGTGTTTGCAGCTTCTTCTGCTGCTTCTGCCCCCAAGTGGCCCCAAAACTTCTATAAATGCCACTGTAATGACGTGATAAAAAAAAAAAAAATACCACCAGTGAAAGATGATGTTCAACCTCGTTTCTGAAAAAGTTGGGGCGCTTTGTAAAATGTAAGTAAAAACAGAATGCAATGAAATCATGGACTTGGCGTCCTTCAGGTTAAAGAGGAGAGGGACCATCCAGCTTGTTATCAGCTCAGTTCTAAAGCCAGCATCTGTGATGGTACAGGGATGCATTAGTGCACATGGCATGGGTAGCTTGAACATCTGGAAGGAAGCATTAATGCTGAATGATATATTCAGGTTTTGGAGCAACATATGCTGCCATCCAGACAACGTCTCTTTCAGGGAAGGTCTTGTTTATTTCAGCAGAACAACGTCCAACCACATTCTGCACGTATTCCAACAGCATGGTTCTCTAGTAGAAGAGTCCGCTGATAAACTGGCCTCCTGCAGTCCAGACCTGTCAATCATTGAAAACATCTGGAGCATCAGGACATGAAAAACATGACAATGGAGACCCTGAACTGTTGAGACATGTTCAAAGTAAGCATATATTTTACATAAAACAATAAAACCTTATTATTTGCCGAGGGAGTTCACGTCCGCCATTGTTATCGCTGTGTATGTTCCTCCATCAGCTGACGTAGAGGCAGCAGTGGACACCATCCACTCCACTGTGGCTAAACTGCAGACTCAGCATCCCGGTGCATTTCTGGCAGTTACTGGAGACTTTAACCAGTCTGGATAAAGTACTGCCAACTTTGCACCATTATGTTAACTGCCCCACACGAACAATAAAACTCTGGACTTACTGTATGCTAATGCCATGGATGCATACAGTACTACTGCCCTTCCCCCCCTTGGTAGATCAGACCACAACCTGGTCCTGCTGACTCCCAGGTATGTCCCCCTGGTGCAGAGGCAGCCTGTAACCACCAGGACTGTGAGGAGGTGGACACAGGAGGCTAAAGAAGCCCTGCAGGGCTGCTTTGAGTCCACGGACTGGAATGTGCTGTGTGGACCACATGGGGAGGACATCAACAGCATGACGGACTGTATCACAGAATACATTAAATTCTGTGAACACTCCACCGTACCATCCCGGACTGGACACTGCTTCCCCAACAACAAGCCGTGGATCACCAGTGACCTGAAAGTTCTTCTTAATAAGAAGAAAGCAGCCTTCAGGTCTGGGGACAGGGAGGAGCTCAGGAGAGTGCAGCGCCACCTGAAGGAGAAGATGAGGGAGTGCAAGGACTCCAACAGGAGGAAGGTGGAGGCCAAACTCCAGCAGAACAACATGAGGGAGGTGTGGACAGGTATGAAGGAGATTACTGGGTTCAAGGGGAGAGAGAGACAACCAGGGGGAACCTGGAGAGGAACAATCAGGGGGAACCTGGAGAGTAACAACCAGGGGGAACCTGGAGAGGAACAACCAGGGGGCTCCCTGGAGAGGTCAAATGAACTAAACTGTTTCTTCAACAGGTTTAGTTCACCACCCTCATCTGTCTCCTCCACACCTCACACCTCCCAAACACCTCTGCTGCCCCCCCCCCCCCCCCCCCCCTCTGCGCCCCCTGGTGAACTGCATAGAGCCCTCAATCTCAAAGGGCTCTTCCTCCATCGACACCTTGACCCCCCCCCCACACACACACACACCCCTCTCTGTGACGACTGGCCAGGTTAGGAGACAGCTGGAGAGAATCCACCAGCGCAAGGCTGCAGGACCTGACGGCATCAGCCCCGGGGTCCTGAAGACCTGCGCCGTCCAGCTGGCTGAGGTCCTACAACACCTCTTCAACCTGAGCCTGAAGCAGGAGGAGGTCCCGGTGCTGTGGAAGACGTCCTGCCTGGTTCCTGTCCCCAAGAAGACGACTCCATCTGGCCTTAACGACTACCGACCGGTTGCCCTCACATCTCATGTGATGAAGGTGCTGGAGAGGCTGGTCTTGGCACACCTCAGGCCGCTGGTGAAATCTTCTCTGGACCCTCTGCAATTTGCGTACCAGCCTCATGTGGGAGTGGACGACGCCATCATCTACCTGCTGCAACGAGCTCAGTCTCACCTGGATGGAACCGGTGACTCTGTGAGAATCACTTTCTTTGATTTCTCCAGTGCATTTAACACCATCCAACCACTGCTGCTGAGTGAGAAGCTGCGGGTGGTGGGGGTGGACGCGCCCACCGTCTCCTGGATCACTGACTATCTGACAGGCAGACCACAGTTTGTCCATCTGGGCAGTGTGCTGTCTGATACGGTGGTCAGTGGTACTGGAGCTTCACAGGGAACTGTTCTGTCCCCCTTCCTGTTCACCTTATACACAACTGACTTCCAGTGCAACTCAGAGTCCTGCCATCTGCAGAAGTTCTCTGATGACTCTGCAGTGGTAGGATGTATAAGGGATGGACGGGAGGAGGAGTACAGGGCAGTAGTGGAGGACTTTGTGGAGTGGGCGGGAAGGAATCACCTGCTCCTGAACGTGGCCAAGACCAGAGAGATGGTGGTCGACTTCAGGAGGAAGACGATGGCTCCACAACCGCTGAGAGTTCTGGGAGAGGAGGTGGACATGGTTGAGGAGTACAAGTACCTGAGTGTCTCCATCGACAACAGACTGAACTGGAAGACCAACATCAACGCTGTCTACAAGAAGGGGATGAGTCGACTCTTTTTCTTAAGGAAACTTCGATCCTTCAATGTGTGCAGCAAGATGTTGGAGATGTTCTACCAGTCTGTTGTGGCCAGCGCATTGTACTTCGCTGGGGTCTGCTGGGGGAGCAGCATTGGAGCCGGCGACACCGACAGACTTAACAAACTGGTTAAGAAGGCCGGCTCCATCACTGGCTGCAAACTGAACAGTCTGGAAAAGGTGGTGGAGAGGAGGACACTGAACAAACTATTGTCCATATTGGATAATCCTGTCCACCCTCTCCACCACCTGCTGCAAGGACAGCGGAGCACTTTCTCTAAAAGACTCCTCCAGCTCCGCTGTCACAAGGACAGATACAGGAGATCATTCCTGCCCACTGCAATAAGACTGTACAATAACTCACCTCTGGCAAAATCCATCACAGTACAATAACACTGTTGACTGTGTTTCTTGGTTTGTTTGTATATAATATATATAGATATATACTGTACTGTATATATATATATACATATATATATATATATATATATATATGTTGACTGTGTTTCTTGGTTTGTTTGTATATAATATATATAGATATATAATGTACTGTATATACTGTGCATTTTATATTTTATATTTTTTACTGCTATTTACTGCTATTTTATTGCTTTTCTATTATTCTATTCTATTCTATTCTATTCTATTCTATTCTATTATTTTATTCTATTATTTCTATTATTATCTTATTGCTTCTGTATGATGCTGTAGCGAAAAAATTTCCCCTCGGGGATTAATAAAGTAAATACCTACCTACCTACCTACCTAAAACTTCTCCGTTTCAACATGTGATATGTTGTCTTTGGTCTATATGCAATTAAATATGGTTTTATGAGATTTTCAAATCATTGCATTTTTTTATTTATTTACATTTTACACAGCATCCCAACCTTTTCATAAATGGGGGTTGTAATTGCATAATTAACATTTCTTGCCCAGTTCAAGATGCAATATGACTTCCTGATGTCTTTGATTTTCAGAGCAAGCTAAAACTATTGTGTGAGTTTTAATGGTTTTCAAATGTATTTTTCTTTGTATAATCCTTTGTTTAAGTACATTTATCCAAGTTCTGGATTTAAGTGTAGTTTTGAGGAACTTGTACGTTACTGGAGTATTTCCATTTGATGCTACTTTATACTTCCACTTTGCTTCATCTATTTAAAAACTTTAGTTACTTTTAAGAAGAAGATTTGACACAATGGATAATAAAACAATCGCTTTTAATTGTTAAAGTTAGTTTAGTTAAAAATTAAATCAGTGGTTTCCAACCTATTTGTCTTCTTACGTCTTACATAAAGCAGTGTGCAGTCATCATCGCAGCATTTCAAATGTCCGAGTCGTTAACGGCTCCATCAAATCATGATTTTTCCGTCTAAATTTCTCACGATTTCATTTCAATAAATGTTCAAATCCAAAATTTCATCAACAATTAGAGAAGTCCAAAACCTAAAAACAGATTTGTTCATCAGAACTATGTTTTTCTTCTTTCTTCTCTCAGAAATCATCAGATGACTTTTACTTGGTGTATCTTTAAATTTAAGTGTTGGTATTTTGAACTGAGTAAAAGTGTTATGAGGTGTGCTTTAAAGGAACCCAAATGCAGACACAACAGTGGAATCTCAGGTGAACCAAATCTTTTATTTCTCCAAGGTATAGAAAACCAACAGGAGGCACACAAAATGTCTGAGTCCAAATGCGCGGGTAGGCGCTATTCCACTCCAAGCTGGAAGTTGGATCCTCCGCGAGTGCGGCTGGCAGGCTGACGGACGGACAGGCAGCACGCAGCGGGGCGTGGTTTAGCTGGGGGAATCCCGAGGTCCTCCTCAGCAAGGCGGCAGGGTGACGTAGCGAACCGAGAGCAGAGAGAGACAGACAGACTTACGGGACTGATGTCGGGTAGCTGGACGGACGGACTGACAGTGAGTAAACAGGAAACCGGGGTATTTAATCCAGCTGGAGATGATCAGTGGAATGGATCCAGCTGGATCTATGAGGTGGGCGTGGCAGATGACGGAACTAGGAGGAGGGTACTACAGGAGAGACGAAAACAAACAAAAGCACATGGCAAACAATAGCAAACAGATAGGGGAATGACAGGACATGAGGAGAGGTGATTGGGGGTAAAAACAGAGGAAAACACACGAGGATCAGACAGGAATCCTAACAAAAAGATCTGAATACTTCATCCTGCCTGGATCGTTACATCGAGAAGACAGAATTAATTAAAATAACTGTATAACTGGAGCTGTTAGTGGCTCGTTTTAGGTATTCGTTAACTGAAAATTAAAAAAAAAAAAAAAGGGACCAAATTGAAACACTTTATTTCCCAACTTGCAGCATCAGTGTGACGTTTACATTCTCACTGTGGTTTCCAGTTACCAGTAATCTGCTCTTCAAGATCTGCATATCACATACAGCAGCAGGCGAGTGTGAATACATGCTCCACCTCAGTTCCACATTTGTCTGAAATTCTCTTTTCAACCTGACCAGAGAAAACAAAGAAACTAAATTCAAACACTTCAGACACTCTGATAATGATATTTTCCCCTAATGCTGGACATGGAATAGCTTCATTCTGAATAAACATCATAAGGGTCATTAATATTAATACTAACATGAGTATCAAAGTGCATAAGAAGAAGAAAACCCCTTAGTTTCCACATTAACATGCTGATAAAGATGTCTTTGTCTTATAAACCCGCTGTGTGACGTATTAGAGATATGTCGTTTTTGGGGAAAGGATTTCATTGAGCTAGCAGGGTGACATTTAGAGGAGTCTGTATGAAATGAATTAATACAAGATTTAGGATGTTGTTTTTGATGTTCTCTGTGTTACAGTAGTACAAAGTAAGAATGAGTGGAAAGTGACTTACAGTCGTACTAAGATCTGAGCCTCAAAAGGATCAACAGTGGACACATGCTGCACCTGCAGTTACCCACCCAAAATAAACAACACAAATACTGAGGTTCAAAAAATGATGGTTCACTAAAAACAATGATAAAGGGACCAGTAGATCTGACTAGAATTAATCTTTTGGGAAACGTATACAATAAATTCCGTTCTGTGATAGAAATATAAATCTCACCTGCAAGTATTCAAACAGAGAGTATCAAACATCTCAAAGATGAAAGGGACCGTCTCAAACAACCTGACGACACAGAAATATGTGGAATCGACCTCTCACCACTTTACATGACAACTATTATGTGGTGGTGATACGTCATGTGGGATATCATGCGCCAAAACCATGTAATAGAAGTCATATTTCTGTGAGATAAAGTTTCATTTGTAACATTAAACTCACTGATGAAAAATATGTTTATGTGACACGAAATGATCCCTTAAAACGTGGTGTCGGTTGAACACATTACATCCACGCCATGTGAACACCAAATACCTCTGATATTTATTGTGGTCAAACAACTTAATGAATATGTATATTTTAATCAAAGGTTATATGTTTAGGATCAGTTAAATGAAACCTACAAACTAGCTGCAAATTTCAAAGAAAAATGCGAAATGTGAAATGTTATTAGAAATAACAAAAAAGATCTAACATGACAGCAGGTGTACTTTGATAGATTATGACTGAAAGAGTTTGCAACAGGAAATAAGGAGAATCCAAAGTTTAAATAAGTGGACAGCAGAGCCCTCTCGTGGACAACTTCTGTAACTGCAATATATTCAAGTCAATTCAATTCAACTTTATTTATATATCGCCAAATCACAACACAGGTTATTTCATGGCACTTAACACATTAAAGTCCTTACAGCAAGACTTTACAATATTATACAGAGAAACCCAACAATTCAACAATTCCCACATAAGCTAGGAGGAAAAAACTCCTCTTTAAGGGAGAAAAACCTCCAACAGAGGGAAGAAAAACTCTCTTTAACAGGAAGAAACCTCTGACAGAACCAGGATCAGAGGTGGAGAACATCTGTTAACAGAACCAGGATCAGAGGTGGGCGGAGCATCTGTTAACAGAACCAGGATCAGAGGTGGAGAACATCTGTTAACAGAACCAGGCTCAGAGGTGGGCGGAGCATCTGTTAACAGAACCAGGATCAGAGGTGGAGAACATCTGTTAACAGAACCAGGATCAGAGGTGGAGGACATCTGTTAACAGAACCAGGATCAGAGGTGGGCGGAGCATCTGTTAACAGAACCAGGATCAGAGGTGGAGGACATCTGTTAACAGAACCAGACTCAGAGGTGGGCGGAGCATCTGTTAACAGAACCAGGATCAGAGGTGGGCGGAGCATCTGCCTGACCGGTTGGGGTGAGAGGAGAGCAGAGAGAGAAAAGGACAGCATAGAGATAGAAGAGAAGAACTGTTGGTGGAGATGACAATCGCAGAGCAGAGACATGCAGCTCCATGACGGGACATCTGGAAAAGAAAGAACAGAAACTACGCGAGCGAAGGAACTGAATGGAGACAACAGATAATAAGAAGAAACTATCGGAGAGAAGAAGATGGTGAGGTATGAGTCAGTTAAAGAGTAGGAGGAAAGAAAAGAAGCTCAGCATGTAACGAGGTCCTCCAGCAGCCTCGGCCTATAACAACATAACTAAGGGTTGGTTCAGGTCTACCTGAGCCAGCCCTAACTATAGGCTTTATCAAGAAGGAAGGTTTTGAGTCTAATCTTAAAGCTAGAGAGGGTTTCTGCCCCTCCAACACAAACTGGGAGCTGGTTCCACAGGGGAGGAGCCTGAAAACTGAAGCTCCGCCTCCCATTCTACTTCTGGAAACTCTAGGAACCACAAGTAGACCAGCGTACTGAGAGAGAAGTGCTCTGCTGGGATTATATGGTTCTATAAGATCTCTAAGATATGATGGAGCCTGGTCATGTAGAGCTTTGTAAGTCATCAAGAGAATTTTAAATTCTATTCTTGATTTAACAGGAAGCCAGTGAAGAGAAGATAAAACTGGAGAAATATGATCTCTCTTGATAAATCCCATCAGTACTCTTGCTGCAACATTTTGGATCAGCTACAGGATTTTTAATGAGTAATTTGGACATCCTAACAACAAGGAATTACAATAATCTAGTCTAGAAGTAACAAACGCATGAATGAGTTTTTCTGCGTCACGCTGAGGAAGGATTTTCCTGATTTTATTAATATTACGTAGATGAAAGAAGGCAATTCTGGAGATTTGCTTTATATGGTGTCTAAAGGACAAATCCTCATCAAAGATGACTCCAAGGTTCCTCACAGTTTTGCTGGAGGCCAAGACAACGTCATCTAGAGTAACTAAGTGATTACAGAAAGAGTTTCTGAGGTGTTTAGGACCAAGTACAAGAACTTCTGTTTTGTCTGAATCTAGAAGCAGGAAGTTTTTGGTCATCCAGACCTTTATGTCTTTTAGACAGGCTTCAAGTTTTACTAACTATACCTGGTTTTATAGAAAGATATAGCTGAGTGTCATCTGCATAACAATGGAAGTTGATGCAGTGCTTCCTGATGACATCTCCTAATGGAAGCATGTACAAAGTAAAAAGTATTGGGCCTAACACTGAGCCTTGTGGAACTCCATAACTAACTCTTGTTTGTCTGGAAGACTCATTGTTGACATGGACAAACTGGAATCTATCTGATAAGTAGGATTTGAACCAGTCTAATGCAGTTCCTTTAATCCTCATAACGTCTTCTAATCTCTGTAGTAAGATCGTATGATCAATCGTATCAAAAGCAGCACTGAGGTCCAGAAGAACAAGTCCAGAGACGAGTCCATTATCTGAGGCTAACAAAAGGTCATTAGTAACTTTCACCAGAGCTGTTTCTGTGCCATGATGAACTCTAAATCCTGACTGAAAATCTTCAAACAGATCATTCCTTTGTAAATGATCAAAAGTTGATTTGCAACAACTTTTTCAAGGATTTTAGAAATAAACGTCAGGTTGTAAATTGGTCTGTAGTTTCCTAAAACAGCTGATCAAGAGTCGGCTTTTTAAGTAAAGGTTTAATTACAGCCACTTTAAAAGCCTGCGGTACATAGCCGGTTACAATAGATAGGTTGATCTGATCTAATATGGAAGTATTAATTAAAGGGAAGACTTCCTTCAAAAGTTTAGTTAGGATGAGATCTAACAGACAGCTAGAGGATCCAGATGAAGAAATAATTCTAGTTAACTCAGAGAGATCAACAGGAGAGAAATGTTCCAAGTTTACATCTGGTCCTACAGTTGCTTTCAGGGCTGCTGTTGCTTAGCAACACATCAGTGATGGTGTCAGGAAGGGTCGGCCCGATTCTCTCCCTGATAGTAAGAATTTTATTAGTAAAGAAGTTAATGAAGTCATTACTGCTGAGAGCTGAAGGAATAGAGGGCTCAACAGAACTGGGACTCTTTGTCAGCCTGCTACAGTGATGAAAAGAAACCTGGGGTTGTTCTTGTTGTCCTCTATTAATGATGAATAATATAAAGTTCTGGCCTTACAAAGAGCTTTCTTATATAATATTAGACTATCCTTCCAGGCCAGGTGAAATTCTTCTAAATTAGTGGAACTCCATTTCCTTTCCAGCTGTCTGGTCGCTGCCTAGCAGAGCGTAGTTCTGAGTTGTACCATGGAGACAACTTCCTCTGGTTCATTACTCTCTTCTTCAGAGGGGCGACATCATCTAGAGTTGTAGCAGAGATACTGCAGTGTTTTCTACCAGATGATCCACTTGTGTGGGACTAAGATCAACGTAGATGTCTTCCACTGCTTTAACACACGGCATCGAAGAGGATAAACATGTAACTGCTTCCTTAAACTTGGCCACGACATCATCTGACAGACATCTACTGTAGTGGGATTTATTCCCACATGCTGTGTAGTCCATTATTGGAACTTCAGATGTTAATAAGAAGTGGTCTGAAAAAACAGGGTTTGGAGGAAATACAATAACATTTTCAGTTTCCATCCAATACGACAGAACCAATCTCAATATACGAGCTACAACGTAGATCAGTAAAGGAAATAATGGGTTGATGTGCCAGATGTTGGAGAAACTGGTCACCTGAAACCAGCAGGCGGATGTTCAAAATGAAAACATGTTTGGGAAATAGTGATGATTTGAGGATGAAACCAACAGAAGTTGGTTGTGACAATGTACATTGATTTCCAGGAAGTGGAGGGAAACAACATATCTGCAATTATACCTGTAGTTACCAGTGTTGTTCCACCTGTAGAAATGTATAAATGCCCACAGCAGCTGTTTGGAGACAAACATGGATCCTGCTGCTGTTTGATGCCACTGCTTAATTAATTGTGTAAAAGACAAACAATGAAGCAGCAACTTCTGCGAATCTTTACTTGATTGCATTTAGTTGAAATGTATAGACATTTCTGTTAATAATCAGTTGAGGTCTGTGAGCGCACCTCAGTTTACAACTACAGAAACAGTCTCCGGGGTTCAATTTAAAATGTTTAACGGCACTGAAATCATGAAATAATGTACCTGCCAAATGAAACGTGCTCATCAAAATAATGAGGAAGACGCGCTTTAGTAGAGATGAAGGTGGCTCTGAAAAGAGCCGTTGTGGTTTGTGGAGCAGCAGACAGTTTAAGCCCTCTCCCCGCGGATGCGGCGGGCCAGCTGGATGTCTTTGGGCATGATGGTGACCCTCTTGGCGTGGATGGCGCACAGGTTGGTGTCCTCGAACAGGCCGACCAGGTAGGCCTCGCTGGCCTCCTGCAGCGCCATGACGGCGGAGCTCTGGAAGCGCAGGTCGGTCTTGAAGTCCTGAGCGATCTCTCTCACCAGGCGCTGGAAGGGCAGCTTGCGGATCAGCAGCTCCGTGGACTTCTGGTAGCGGCGGATCTCTCTCAGAGCCACGGTACCGGGCCTGTAACGGTGAGGCTTCTTCACGCCGCCGGTGGCCGGGGCGCTCTTACGGGCGGCCTTGGTGGCCAGCTGCTTCCTGGGAGCTTTGCCTCCGGTGGACTTACGGGCGGTCTGCTTGGTTCTTGCCATGTTTCTTCTTTCTCGAAACGGGAGACGAGTAGTAGAAAGAGAGGCGACACGCGGCTCTTAAACTGTGGGACCGGCTGGGAGCCGGTGACGCTGCTTCAGACCTCCGCCTCCTGATTGGTGAGTGGCTCCTCCTGGAGCTCAGCGCCGCCTCGAGGAGCGCCCTCACCCCCACCCTCCCCTCAGTCTGCGCTGCTCATTGGAGGAAAGTCGGTTCAAATGTTCCGCTAAAACTCAGAGCGGGCCTCCCTCTGCTGCGGCTCCTCTGGTTGGTCACCGGCAACCTCCCCGCGCTCTCCGCGGACATATAACGGAGGCTGTCGGCTGCTGGAGCCACATTTTCTTCGAGTCTCGGCTCCTGAAATATCTGAAACATGAGTGGACGCGGAAAGACCGGCGGGAAGGCCAGAGCGAAGGCCAAGACCCGCTCCTCCCGTGCTGGACTCCAGTTCCCGGTCGGCCGTGTTCACAGGCTGCTGCGTAAAGGCAACTACGCCCAGCGTGTCGGTGCCGGCGCCCCCGTCTACCTGGCGGCTGTGCTGGAGTACCTGACCGCTGAGATCCTGGAGCTGGCTGGAAACGCCGCCCGCGACAACAAGAAGACTCGTATCATCCCCCGTCACCTGCAGCTGGCTGTCCGCAACGATGAGGAGCTCAACAAGCTGCTGGGCGGAGTGACCATCGCTCAGGGCGGCGTGCTGCCCAACATCCAGGCGGTCCTGCTGCCCAAGAAGACCGAGAAGGCCGCCAAGAAGTAAACGAACATCCGTTTACCGACCAGCGGACCACAAACAAAGGCTCTTTTAAGAGCCAAACACTCTTCTGAAAGAGCTCTGATCCTCATGTGTCTGATGAACCTCAGGGAGACCAACATCTGTCACCATGTAAAGAAAACATCATCTGATCACTAGTGATCACTAGTGCACAATGGAACTGATACATGTTGAAGCCTTTTTGGAAAGGTCTATTAATTCAGTGAGAACAGGACAAACTTCTGATAATATTTGTAAAAGTGTTACATTCAGAGAAACTGAGAAGTGTTAACGTTACTTGTGCAGATTTGATTTAAATGGTCATTTGTTATTGATTTACAGTTCATTCATCGTTGAAGACAAATTGGGAGAATTCATCACAAAAGAAAATCAAATGTTTACACTGTTTTTGTACAAACATCAAACTCATTACAAATAGCATTAACTCTTCATCTGAGAAATGAGATCCACGACATGTTTGACATCCAAGAGGAGCGCTGAGGCCAAATAAACCTGGACATCCACCGACTGACAAACAAACACACTTCAAAAGGCTCCAACAGACGAACTCCCCTCAAACACCTCAGATGTCGTGTCTGAAACACCAAGAAGCTTAAAAGGCTCCACCTTACTCAAATATCTGTCACGTCCCGGGAAAGGTTTTAAAATAAACCGTAGTACTCTGAAACTTCAGGCCCTACAGAGAGAAGTATTAATACATCTCATGCTGAACCAGCTGCTTTTATTGTGCAGGTTTTTATTTAGATAAAGTAAGAAAAACAATCTAAAACACCATATTCAGAGCAACCAAGTAGCTCTTGATGAAAATATATTCTAGCCTACAATATTCCTCTCATATCTTTATAAAATTATACTGTTATAAATGATAATGCATATTTACCTTCAATTAATGAACCTTATATGAGGTGTTTTTTTTCTTCCTACATTATAAATAAAGTTGAGTTGAGTTGATGCTCCTCATGGTGATAAAACCCTTCTTCCTTTATGTTGTTCTTAATTACTTTTACAAACTTGTATTGCTCTTCTCGATCTACTCTTGTATTTCAGCTCCTGTTTAACTTACTATTATTCATATTATTTTATTACAGCTTTGATCCCTTTAAGGCATTTTACTGTCTTCATTTTTATTCTTTTTTTTTTTTAAATCTAGTTCTTATTTCATTATTTTACTAGTCCTTTTTTAATTTATTTTTTACTACTGTCTGTAAATATAAACAGACCTGTGTTTTCACGAAGTTCTTCTGCTCCTGATTTCCGCTGTTGGTCATTAGGTGGCGCTAAAGCGCCAACGAGTTAATTATCAGGCCTCAGAAGAATCCCGCCTCGATCTTCTCCCACGTCCTCAGACCAGAAGTAGACCTCCTGCTGTGAAGCAGCAGAGCATCGTTGAGTAGAAACCTGCTGAACAGCAACAATGAGCGGACGCGGTAAAGGAGGCAAAGGACTCGGGAAAGGAGGCGCCAAGCGGCACCGGAAAGTTCTCCGGGACAACATCCAGGGCATCACCAAGCCCGCCATCCGCCGTCTGGCCCGCCGCGGCGGCGTGAAGCGCATCTCCGGTCTGATCTACGAGGAGACCCGCGGGGTGCTGAAGGTGTTCCTGGAGAACGTGATCCGGGACGCCGTCACCTACACCGAGCACGCCAAGAGGAAGACGGTGACCGCCATGGACGTGGTTTATGCTCTGAAGAGGCAGGGACGCACCCTGTACGGCTTCGGAGGGTAACTTCAAGTCACCCCTCAAACCAAAGGCCCTTTTTAGGGCCACCCATCTTCTCTGCAGAGAGCTCATTTCCGGTGTGTGCTGTTCCTTTAAATCTCTGCAGGTGATATTCACACCAGTGATGAATGATGGTCAAGAGTTCGGATCTGATGCCAAGAACACAAAAAGATTTATGTTTTCAGGAAAGAGAAATCCTCACATATGAACACGGCCTCCAAATACACTGCAGCTGCTGCAGAAGAGGAACCGACCGATTAGAGACTCTGTTATATATACATGTATAAATCCACACGTTGTAGATAACCTTATTCATTGCTCATCATTTCTATCTCTTATTTGATGTATTTGTGATATTTTCCTTATTGTGTCTCTGCTGCTGTAACGACTAAATTTCCCCCGTAGGATCAATAAAGTCTAAATCCGATCAAACTGAACATCGTTGGCTGCTCTTATAAACATTTAGTAGGTTTGTTGTTTATTGACTCAATCTTCTCACTGAGGATTGAAGTTGCTCACAGCTTCTTATAAAACTATTTATATCTTTCAATCTTTACGACAAAACAACATTGATTTATTGATGTATTTATCTCCATTTATTTGAATCCGTGTGAATGAAACAACATCTGCTGGTTTTATGAATGAAGGAAGTGAAGTTTGAACGTCGACACACTTGAAGTCTCAACAAACAGAGTTGTGTTGTGATTCATTTCCAGATGTTGAACAACTTTGTGTTGCTGCCACATCCCCTCTCAGTCCTCCACACACATCACATCACACACACCGTTGTTGTTGTTGTTGTTGTTGTTGTTGTTGTTGTTGTTGTTTACAAACGGACTCACTTCCTCATGGGACTGTTTGCTCTCAACAATAACGACACTTTTCAGAGCGGTTGTCCGGCGGAAGGAAAAGTAGTTCCTGTCAAATACACATTTACTCCAAATTACTGATTTTAAATGTTGATTTTTAATGAGAAATACTGGAAGAGAAACGTTTGAAATCAGAAGTGTTGATACTTCAGCATCGATCCGCACACTTCTAGTCATCAAACCTCGAACCTGAAAGCCTGAACGTTGTTGGTGAAGGAGAAAAGCAGTCGTTGAACAAACCATCTGCAGAGCAGCGCTGCATGTCGTTCAGCTTTAAACTATGAACTCCCTTCTTTGTCTGGTGGCGTCTGTTTGAATCTGAATCTCTTTCAAACACTTCACAGCTTTTATAAACTCCAGCGGGAACTTTCAAAGATGCTGAACTGTGTTTCCAGGAAGTGTTGGTGGGCGATGGAGAGCAGAGTGGAGGTTTGATGTCGACCCGGTGAGCTCTGTATCTGAGGATCTGGGTAGAAAGGCTGCATGTCCATGAGGCTGATCTGTGACTCTCAGCAGCCTCTGATCACTTCTCCTCACTGGGTTCTGGTTCTGGTTCTGGTTCTGGTTCCCGTGTGCAGTCAGAACCTGGAAACAAACATCCTGTGACCCGACTGCAGGATGTTTGTTTGAAGCTGTTGTGATGCTGCTGAGGACCAGATCAGAGACACTCAGTCAAACCGGCGGATTTCATCTCTTGTTGCTCTCAGTCACTTTTTAGTTTTCCTTCTGAGCACAAACTGCATCCAGTCTGTTTGAGCAAAGACACGTTTCCATGGAAACACACAGAGCCTCCAACTCTGAGAGCAGCTCGACCAATCACAGGCGGGCGGCAGCACAGGGGTATTTGCATCGAGCCCATATAAATGCACTGGCTCTCACTGGGTGTCTTCATACGTCACTGTTCGTGTCCAGTCATCAACATGCCTGAACCCGCCAAGTCTGCGCCCAAGAAGGGCTCCAAGAAAGCCGTGACGAAGACCGCCGGGAAGACCGGCAAGAAGAGGAGAAAGACCAGGAGGGAGAGCTACGCCATCTACGTGTACAAGGTGCTGAAGCAGGTCCACCCCGACACCGGCATCTCCTCCAAGGCCATGAGCATCATGAACTCCTTCGTCAGCGACATCTTCGAGCGCATCGCCGCGGAGTCCTCCCGCCTGACTCAGTACAACAAGCGCTCCACCATCACCTCCCGGGAGATCCAGACCGCCGTGCGCCTCCTGCTGCCCGGGGAGCTGGCCAAGCACGCCGTGTCCGAGGGCACCAAGGCCGTCACCAAGTACACCAGCTCCAAGTAAACCAGCTCCAAGTAAACCAGCTCCAAGCAAACCGCCCGGCTGGTTCCATTCAACCCAAAGGCTCTTTTCAGAGCCCACACTCCATCTAAGGAACAAATCCCCGATAGTGTACTTCATTCATCAACACGGATCCAGAGGTTTTAAAGTGGCGACATATCTTTATTATGACCTGATATTTGTTCTACAGGGAGGTCATCGTGCACCGCTTCATGTTTGAATGTTGAGCAACAAACTGCTACGATGAAGGAAGGTTTGCTGTACAAACAGCATGAGATGGTGAAGGTGTCACCTTCCCTGTTTTTAAAGGCTGCTGTTTGTCGGTGAGTCCTCTTGCTCCATTCTCAATATTTCATTTACCGTTGCTGTTGCTGTACAGAGAGGAAGGTGCACATTCCTCTCACTTATTGATCAGCATTGATGAGCTGACGACTTTATATTTGTGATATTTGACAAATGCGTCCTCAGGTTTCCTGTCGGATGATTTGAACTCTTCTAGGAATGTTTCTCCCCTTTAAGATTTCCCTGTGAGGGTTATTATTTGCTGGTATTGTCTTTTTAGTCATTTCCAGAGAGAGTGTTTACTTACAATGTGTTGGCTTTCTGATTGTGTCTCTTCATCAGGTCACTTTAATGAATGTTCTTGTGAAAAGTGAAGCTGGAACCAAACGGTTCTGGTTGATGACAGATGAGCTCCACCTGAGTGGCACTAATTATATCCATGTTTTTATTTCTTTATCTTTTGCTCTGCAGGAAAATGGATGAGTGCATCCTCTGGTGTGTTTTTGTTGGTTCTAATTTCTTTTCTTTTTTTTAAATCCCTGCCTGCATGCTGGTGGATTCTTGCCACTCGTATGATCAACTGTGCTCGTCCGCCACAGCTGGATTACAGTAAGGTGTCATTTTACAGACCGTTCCGGCTGTACTCGGTCTTTATATTCACATTAATGATGATCATTAATATCAGCCAGCAGCGCCAGAATATTTGAGTATGGGAGGGTTTAGATGGAGGACCAGTTTCACCCGATTCACCAGAGAACTCACCGTGAGCTTCACCTCGGACCGAACACGCTTCACTTCTCTGCGTTCTCCCGGAGCTTCATCTTCTACACCGTTTGCAGAACTACATCAACTTTACACGCTCACAGACGCTGCACCGCGCGGTGGGATTCAAACCCGCACGGTGGGATTCAAACCTGCACGGTGGGATACGGCGGGATTCAAACCCGTGCGGCGGGATTCAAACCCGCGCGGTGGGATACGGTGGGATTCAAACCTGCACGGCGGGATTCAAACCCGTGCGGCGGGATTCAAACCCGCACGGTGGGATACGGTGGGATTCAAACCTGCGCGGCGGGATTCAAACCCGCACGGTGGGATACGGTGGGATTCAAACCTGCACGGCGGGATTCAAACCCGCACGGTGGGATACGGCGGGATTCAAACCTGCGCGGGGCAATACAAGTAATGAAGAAATGAACTCTCCATCGTTTGTTCAGTGAGATCATCTACTGGTTAGGAGGACCGCAGTTTAATTTTCAGTGTCACAAAAGAGAACAGCCATCTCCTGCTACAGCACATGTTTACTATTGTTTCACATCTTTGTCATCAGTTTTTAGTCTTGTGACTTCCCTGTTCCCTGGTCAGCGGTTGGGAGATGAGCTGACAGGCAGGTCGGTGTGTGAGGTCAGAGGTCAGAGGGAACAGTCTGTGGTAAGAAGGAGGATGTCAGATGTTTTCGGGTTCATCCTGAGAGTCATGTGCCCTTTTTAATTTGAATATCGTGTTATATCACTGTGAAGTGCTGATTCAACATAGTGGGCCGGTTAAGTGGGGCAATTAGACCGTTAATCAGGAAGAAGGAAGGAAACGTGGGCTGTTTATGAGGAAGTTTATCCGGGAACTACTTGGTTCCTCTGGTCGGAGTGGATATGATTATAGATTACTCATTACAGTCTCATATTGGACACAAAGTCTCTTAAAAGACGTGAAGGTAGTCCAGATTATTCTGCTCAGACCCTCCTCCTTCGTAACTCTCTCATAAAATGTAGCCTAACTTTTACTCTTGTATTTACTTTCATGAGTCGTCTTGTGTTACATGAAACTCTTCAGTCCGCAGATCCTTCAGGTCCAAAGTGGAAGTGAACTGTTGTTAAATACTGTATTTAAAGTCACTTCCGGTCTCTGCTCGTCATTCACTGGAACACAAAGTAGCTGCAGAGAAAATGATGCACTTTATTGTCATTATAATTGTTGAGCAGGTGAACCGGTGACGGTGAGCAGGAAGTGAGCCTCCAGCACCATCAGTGTGTTTGCTGCCACCACAACATCAGGACTTTAATCCTCCCTGGTCGTCAACACGCGGTTGTTCTGGCTTCGAGTCAGCGAACAAACATGCGTGTCAGCTGGAAAACCGCTTTTGATGGAGCTCTGCTGCGTCTGCATCATTTTCGAGGAGGAAAGAGAGGCTGAAGCCGCCGAGCAGCGCAGCGCGGTGGATCCGTCAGGTCTGGAGGCTCTGTGGACAAACAGCGGAGCGCAGCAGAGCTCTCCATCACCCCGACATGAGGCCACACAGGTCCGCTACCGGCTCCCTGTCTGTCGGCCTGTCGCGATGCTCCGACACCGAAGTTTCACGCTCTTATTTCCGCGGAGAAAACACAAGTGTTCCCGTCCAGCCTGCACGGAGAGGAGCTGAGTCTCTACGGTTCTCATGGGGTGTTTAAGGTCCGCCTCCTGCTCCGATCTTTTCATTACTGTCACTCTGACTCGTCTCGTTTCCACAAGGATCCAAAGGAAAGTGTACCATGGTAGAAGAAGCTCCAGCTCCAGCCGTCGCTCCGGCTAAAGCGGCCAAGAAGAAGAGCACCAAGCCGAAGAAGAGCGGCCCCAGCGTCAGCGAGCTCATCGTTAAAGCGGTGGCCGCCTCCAAGGAGCGCGGCGGCGTGTCCCTGGCCGCGCTGAAGAAGACTCTGGCTGCCGGAGGCTACGATGTGGAGAAGAACAATGCGCGCATCAAGACCTCCGTCAAGAGCCTGGTGGCCAAGGAGACTCTGGTCCAGATCAAAGGGATCGGGGCCTCCGGCTCCTTCAAGATCAACAAGAAGGCTGAAACCAAGACCAGCAAGCCCGCAAAGAAAGTGGCTCCTAAAGCCAAGAAGCCCGCCGCCAAGAAACCTGCAGCCAAGAAGCCCAAAGCTGCAGTCAAGAAGCCGGCAGCAGCAGCCAAGAAGTCCCCCAAGAAGGTCAAGAAGCCCCCAGCGGCCAGGAAGGCATCCAAGAGCCCCCAAAAAGCAGCCAAGAGCCCCAAGAAGATGGTGAAGAAGGCAGCTGCAGCCAAGAAGGCTCCAGCAAAGAAGGCAGCACCCAAGAAGAAGTGAGCTGGCAAACATTCACACTCACCAAAGGCTCTTTTAAGAGCCACCACAGCCTCCTGAAAGAGTTCATTCCTTTCTCATGTCACCAAGAACAACAGCACAATGTACAAGGAGCACCAAGTGGGACCGTTACACTGCTAATCAGAGGAAGGAAGGAAGGAAGGAAGGAAGGAAATGTGGGCTGTTTATCATCAACTTTATCTACCAACTACCTGCTTGCTCTGATTACAGGATATATGATTACATATTACTCATTACTGCCGTTAAGGTGGTCGACATTATTCTCAACACCTACAAATAAATGCAGATACATAAAGAAATATTCTTTTGGAGTAAGTACTCAAAGACATGAATAGTTTTATAAAGCTGAGGGCAGCAACTTCAATTCAATATTTCTGTTTAAAAAAAAAAAAAATCTTCTTGATAATTACGGTGTTACTAAATACATTTGAAAAGATTGACTCTATCAACAACAAACCTACTAAATGTATATATGAGCAGCCAGCAGTGTTCACTGACCGTCCCATCTTTTTCTGACAGGTTATTTCAAAATGTATTGATACATATATTGATGAGGCTTGAATTGAATTCATTTCTGTATTCTTTATATAACCGAGTCTCAGTAATCTGCCGGTTCCTCTTCTACAGCAGCTGCAGTGTATTTGGAGAGACTGTGTTCATATCTGATGATTTCTCTTAAAGACACTTTACTCTTTTGTGTTGAGTAAGACACAGGATTGACTTGAAGCTCCTCCTCACATCAAAGCTCTTCATGTTCTCGGACTGAGTTGCAGCTTTTGTCAGCTACGCTCCGAAGCTGTGGAACAAACGACCTGTTCGATATCAGGGAAGCTGCTCAGTTAATACTTTCAAAAGAAAGATCCAAACGTGTCTCTTGACATCAGACTTTAACTGCCGACTCTTGAAGCTCTCTTACACCTGCCACGCTCTTGAACTACCGCGCCTTTCAGAGGCGTATTGCTCATTTTATATTTTCCACTTGTATTCCTTTTTATGCATTTTATCGGTTTCTTATGTATTTTATGTTTTATCTAATTTCTTTTCTATATTTATACATTGTTCCTTTATATGTATTTTTATGTGAAACACTGCGTAATTCTGCGAAGCACTTTGAGCTGCATTTCCTGCTATGCAAATAAAGTTCATTATTATTATTATATTATTATTAACAGCCCACATTTTACTTGGTATCAGATCAGAACTCTCGGCTATCATTCATCACCGATCTGAAGAATACCTGCAGGGCTGCAGGGCACGATTCTATTCTATTATTAAAGAAACAGGATTAGGCCGTAGGATTTAGGTGGCTTTTTTTTAATTTTTATTATTGTTATTATTATTATTATTATTATCATCATTTAAAACTAATTCATCTATCACCCTGAAATTACACACTCAGCTACGGTAGGTGGCGCTGTGCACCTATTGAAGTTGTTTGCGATCTGCCAATCAAACCAAAGAAGAAGATTACCTGCCATTTAAAGGAACAGTTCTCGTTTCATGTAATTAGAGTGAGGGAGATCGTTGGTGGTGTCGTGTTGTTCCACTTCACAGCCATCTTGAGTCCTCTTCACCGAACACGTTTGTCATAAATGTTGTTCATTACAACAGTCGAAAACAGCTTCTGCTCATCAGCTGCTGTTTTCCTCTGCAGTGATAACATGCCTCTTGTCATGTTTGAGTGACCCACTGACATCACGCTGACATAACCCAGCACTTTATAGTGAACTCCACAAAATCATTACTCCTATTAAGCATTAAAATTAATATTCAAAGATATATTGAGGACAAACACATCGGTGAGTAGCCTATATAAAGAACATCAGAGTATATGAGTATATAAAGACAAATCTCCAACATGTGCCCCCCTGTGTGACTTGCAAGTCACATGTTACTCTTCCTGTCCTTCTCTACCTGGGATGAAGTCAGCCCCACTTTGGAGAAACTAGTCTCATGGCTGTCATCCATCTCAGCTGCATGACCTGCTCAACCTCTTGTTTAGTAAAACCAGGTGATGCCTTTCTTCCTACACTGAATCCTGAGAGGAAAACCTCTATTGTTTGAGGGAAACAACAACCTACCAGTTGCAAAACATTGTGACTGTCCTTTAAGTAGTACAGAATATTATAATAAACGACTTATGAGAACTCACTTAAAACGCCACAAATTACATCAGTTTTCTTCTCACTTGTCTCTCCGGCCAAAGTCTATCAAATATTTAGTCAATTATATTCACCTTTACTTTATCTTTGAGTTTGAGTTTCCCCTCATTTATAATTTTAATTATATAAATGTAAACAATGTGTTTTATACAATCATATATTTATACAGTATTTACAATAATACTGTTATGACTGGAGGTGACATGACATTGGAATCTTGTTGGCTAAAATAAATATATATATTAAATAAAAAATGTATTCCTGTTTAGTTGATCTGAATATGGATGTTTTGGTTTTCAAGCTTTTTAATTTGTCGGTGTTGCTCCAAATTTAAACATCTAAATACTTTGAAGGATCATGTTTTCTTCACGGGGTGACACATGTTGGTTTATCTGGGATTCATCAGTGAAATAGGAGCTGAGATAAAACATAACATTTTCTTCTAAGTGGCAGATGTTCCTGAGGTTCATCAGACACATGAGGATCAGAGCTCTTTCAGAAGAGTGTTTGGCTCTTAAAAGAGCCTTTGTTTGTGGTCCGCTGGTCGGTAAACGGATGTTCGTTTACTTCTTGGCGGCCTTCTCGGTCTTCTTGGGCAGCAGGACCGCCTGGATGTTGGGCAGCACGCCGCCCTGAGCGATGGTCACTCCGCCCAGCAGCTTGTTGAGCTCCTCATCGTTGCGGACAGCCAGCTGCAGGTGACGGGGGATGATACGAGTCTTCTTGTTGTCGCGGGCGGCGTTTCCAGCCAGCTCCAGGATCTCAGCGGTCAGGTACTCCAGCACAGCCGCCAGGTAGACGGGGGCGCCGGCACCGACACGCTGGGCGTAGTTGCCTTTACGCAGCAGCCTGTGAACACGGCCGACCGGGAACTGGAGTCCAGCACGGGAGGAGCGGGTCTTGGCCTTCGCTCTGGCCTTCCCGCCGGTCTTTCCGCGTCCACTCATGTTTCAGATATTTCAGGAGCCGAGACTCGAAGAAAATGTGGCTCCAGCAGCCGACAGCCTCCGTTATATGTCCGCGGAGAGCGCGGGGAGGTTGCCGGTGACCAACCAGAGGAGCCGCAGCAGAGGGAGGCCCGCTCTGAGTTTTAGCGGAACATTTGAACCGACTTTCCTCCAATGAGCAGCGCAGACTGAGGGGAGGGTGGGGGTGAGGGCGCTCCTCGAGGCGGCGCTGAGCTCCAGGAGGAGCCACTCACCAATCAGGAGGCGGAGGTCTGAAGCAGCGTCACCGGCTCCCAGCCGGTCCCACAGTTTAAGAGCCGCGTGTCGCCTCTCTTTCTACTACTCGTCTCCCGTTTCGAGAAAGAAGAAACATGGCAAGAACCAAGCAGACCGCCCGTAAGTCCACCGGAGGCAAAGCTCCCAGGAAGCAGCTGGCCACCAAGGCCGCCCGTAAGAGCGCCCCGGCCACCGGCGGCGTGAAGAAGCCTCACCGTTACAGGCCCGGTACCGTGGCTCTGAGAGAGATCCGCCGCTACCAGAAGTCCACGGAGCTGCTGATCCGCAAGCTGCCCTTCCAGCGCCTGGTGAGAGAGATCGCTCAGGACTTCAAGACCGACCTGCGCTTCCAGAGCTCCGCCGTCATGGCGCTGCAGGAGGCCAGCGAGGCCTACCTGGTCGGCCTGTTCGAGGACACCAACCTGTGCGCCATCCACGCCAAGAGGGTCACCATCATGCCCAAAGACATCCAGCTGGCCCGCCGCATCCGCGGGGAGAGGGCTTAAACTGTCTGCTGCTCCACAAACCACAACGGCTCTTTTCAGAGCCACCTTCATCTCTACTAAAGCGCGTCTTCCTCTCAACATCCTTCGGTTTATTTAATTATTTATTATTTGATTTATTAACAATGAGGCTTGACTAAATCATTAGTTACTTGTGCTTTATTTATTATTTTTAGATGTTTATCATATACAGTGTAGACAACACGTGCTGTCTGAATACATCACGAGGCTCAAAGATACTCACTGCACACGCAAAACATGATCATAAGGCTGTTCCCACAGTTCACCGTCACGGAATGAAATCACGAAGTTTTTCACTTGTGTTTATAGGATTCTTCCCTCCGAGTTTGTACAAGCATCATGCAGCAGCAGGATTCAAATGTGCGTCTCCAAGGAGCCCCTGTGCGCATTTACGCACGTGACGCACCAGCAGTAACTTCGTTATTAATAATTACAGTTGCTGTTGTTCCTCACAGATGAGTTCTGCTCCGAGGAAGAAGAAGCAGTGAGTTTATTTTTTAACATGTTAAATGTGTTGTGAGAAATGATTTGCATGATGTGTGTGTGTGTGTGTGTGTGTGTGTGTGTGTGTGTGTGTCATAAATCACTGCTACACTGTACCAGTTGAGATTTTAAAAAGATTAAAAAATAACTAGTGTATAAACAGGCCAAGAGACCACTAGATTTCTACCAAATTAATCCAGAATTGTTTTCATTTTGAGTGACAGAAACCTCAGGGCTCGATGTGATGCACATGAAGCCAATACTCTTCCCTTAAAGACGAATACATGGCGACGGGCTGACAGGTGGCAGCAGCTCCTGAAAAGATAAAACAACCGGTATTTTTTACTCACCTGGATTTGAAGTTTTTACCGTTAAATTTATGAAATATGACACTCGACTCAGACCACCAACCCGGATCCTTCATTTCATTCAAATAGATGGAAAAGACAAACAATGAGATCTTCCTCTCCGTGTTATTGCATGAAGTGTGTACTGTTCCTTTAAATCTCTCCCTTTTTCTTCTTCTGCTTCTTCTCTGATTTGATTGGCGGATCGCAACCAACTTGAATAGGTGCTGACCGCCCCCTACCGTACCGGAGTGTTTAGTTTCAGGGTGATAGTTTCATTACTGTTTTAAATGATGATGATAATAATAATAATAATAATAATAACAATTAAAAAAACAACTAAATCCCATGGCCTAATCCTGTTTCTTTAAGAAATCGCACTAACGCCCTGCAACATTCTTCATTCATTGCACAAATTCCCTCCAAACTCCATCTCTGTCCCAACTGACACTTTTTCTGCTTCAAGATGTTCCTGTCTGTTTTGTATCTACGACACTTTAGGACAACATGCTCCACATCTTCAGCAACATTACAACTAATGCACTTATCTGAGGCCTCTCTGTTCCTGCACAGCTCCAGCAGACCGCTGCAAAAAAGATGGCCGACGCCACCACAGAGTCCTAGAACGTCCTCAGCGGAGTCCTGCAGACTCCGAAGGACCTCAGTCTTCTCAGCAGATGGAGTCGACTCTGGTCCTTCTTGAAGAGGACGTCCGGGTTGTCCGACCGGTCCAGTTTATTGTTGAGGTGAACACCCAGGAATTTATAAGTGTCCACAATGTCCATGTCCAATCCCTGGATGTTCACCGGTGGAGGTGGTGTTTCCTTCCTGCAAAAATCAACCAGCACCTCCTTCATCTTGCTGGCGTTAATCTGGAGGAGACTGAGATCAACACCAGTGGACGAAGTCAGCGATGACCTCCCTGGACTCCAGATCGTTCCCTTCTGACACACGTCCAACGACAGCTGTGTCATCAGAACTTCTGGATGTGGCAGCTGTCGGTGTTGTACCTGAAGTCTGAGGTGTTCAGGGAGAACAGGAAGGGGGAGGTGTTCAGGGAGAATAGGAAGGGGGAGGTGTTCAGGGAGAACAGGAAGGGGGAGGTGTTCAGGGAGAACAGGAAGGGGGAGGTGCGCTGTGGGACCACCTGCTGCAGACCACCACATCAGACCCACAGCTGTGAAACCTCACATACTGCAGTCTGTTGGTGAGGTGGTCGATGGTTCATGCAGTCAGGCGGCCGTCCACTCCAGCTCCCCCCAGCTCCCCCCAGCAGCTCCCTCCAGCTCCCCCCAGCTCCCCCCAGCTCCCTCCAGCTCCACCTGCTCCGGGGATCCACTCAGCTCCACCTGCTGCAGGGATCCACTCGGCTCCACCTGCTCCAGGGATCCACTCAGCTCCACCTGCTCTGGGGATCCACTCGTTCTCCTCCATGCTTTCTTTGTCTGTTGATTGCTCCTCCTCTGCTCACAGGTGTGCTTGATTTATCATTTCCTTGTCAGGGTGGTAAAGGACTCTTCCTACTTTTTTTGCTTCTTTTTCCCCTCTCTGCTCCACAGATGTCTTAAACCTCCAGTCATACAACCACTTTTCAACATTCAATATAGCGTTTTGGATGCTACTGATCACGTCTAATATTTGTTCCCCTTTTCCATACAGCTCCATCATCGGCATTGAGCAAGGACCCAATATGTCTGCCGACATCTGTAAAAACATAATTTATCCTAATGTTAAATAATATAGGCCTAACAACACTGCCTTGAGGGATCCCATTTCCAATAATGAATTCATCTGACACAACGTCTCCAAATTTAACCCTGAATGATCGGCGAGACAAGAAATCCAAAATCCAGTTATACATCCTATGTACATTTGCAAACTTCTTACCCAATAACTCAGCTTTCTCCTTATTTGTAATTGCCTGGTAGTCTCCATCTATCAAAACTGGGATTTTAACAGATATCCTTTTCCCACTCATCTTTTTGATCATTGTCCAAACATCACCCAATGGATGAACAGAATTGCCTCCATGCATTCCTCTTGGATGAATAAATAACTTTCCGTACTATCGCTCTCTTTCTTTGATAGTTGATCAGATTATATTGACTCAAATGGCTTCTTAAAGTTCTGAAGGCACGATTTCTCTCTTCTAAAGGCATTTTTACATTCATCATTCCACCATGGGACCATTTTTCTTTTTCCCATCCACCTTACTCTTAGGAATGTATATTGATGCAGTCTATCATAGATGTCACTACTCTCAAACAGCTGTCCACATCGCCCTCAAAAGATATTTCTTCTCATGACTTTGCACACCAATCTTTAAATTTCCCCCAGTTAGCTTTAGGAAAACACCATCTTTCTATTATATTACCCTCCTGTATAAATATACTACATTTAATGAGCATAATGTTGAAAGTGATCACTCCCTATGTTAAAGTCTTGCATTGTGTCCTCTCACACAAATGACTCATATTTCCTGAGACTAAGGTAAGATCTAAGCAGGACTCTGAGTTTCGTGTAACATCTATCCTGGTACCTCTTCCATCATTAAGACAAATGAATGATCTCTCCTCTATGAATTCTTCAACTACCCGTCCGTTGGAATCAGTGTACTCACCTCCTCCTAATGTATTGTGAGCATTAAAATCTCCACACCAAATTTCTCTTTTTCCAATACTTTCTGATATCTCATGAAACATTTGCATAGATAGCTTTTTACAAAGATTATAAAAGTTAACTAGTTTAATATCTCCTCTGGGACCACACATCTCTATCACAATACATTCATACTGTTCTGGAACATGAATCTGTCTATATGCTAAGATATCGTTAATAAACATTATACACCCTCGACCTTGTTTTCCAATTCTATCACATCACATCCTGGAATGACGAAGTCCAATTGTGCTTTTAACCAAGTTTCTTGAATGCAGATAACATCAGGTAGAACTTCTAGATCTGCTACAACCTTCTTGAATTCTTGTCCATTTGCGATGCAACACAATGAGGAGGTTAATCACCCTGAGACTGTCCATCATAATTGGGAGGGTTCAACATCTCATGACTCAGATCAGTCTTAACTTCTTTAATCCCCAGTATCTCTATGGCTGCCTCTATATACTGTATGATTGTCTTAATTCTGTTACTTTTTCTCTTTTGTTGAATTGCCAAATTCATAATCTTGCAGATGAAGGCCACACAACTAATTTTATCTGTGTAGCATAAGGGAGCTTTCATCACTGTGGGCCTTGGTGCCATCCCTTAATTACAAAGCCATCACTAGCCAATCACGGTGGGTATCATAAATGTGGTGGGGATTCCCTCAGCTCCCCCCTGATGTCATACGCTTGTCCTGCTTCCGGTCTGCCTGACTTCCACCTCTGTTGCAGGTATGCAAGAGTGCTGCCACGTTGTTTCTGTCAGTCGTGCTTTTCTGGTGTTATATTAGCTTTCTTCTATTTTGTAGACGATCTCTTGGGCTCCCCTCATCCTGCACAGGTGCCTCACCTGCGGATCAGTGTCGGTAGGTCTCGATTACTCCTGGTTTTATTATATTATGGTGTCACGTCCGTAACAGTCTTGTTTACATAGTTGCCGGTAGCAGCGCTACAAGCCCTCCTCCCCCCTTCTGGAGCAGACAAACGTTGCCTGATCGGTAGGTGATTTTATTGTGCTAGTTCATATATTTTGGTATTAATTATTAACCCGAGTTATTTTGTTTGTTTGGTTTTCTCTTGTTATTTTTCTTTCTGTGAAGTGGAGCCTTGTTAATTCTGCTGCCTGTCTCTGTAGGAGCTGCTGGGCCAAAGCTGGTGGGGTTGGTGCCTCCTGGTGTTTGTCTCCCTTCGTGTGGTTTGGTGCACCCCTGGTTCTGAACCTCACGTGTGCTTGCGTTTGAGTGATTTTGTGCTCACGTGTGATCGGGGTGCCTCTTCTTTTTGGGATCCTCACCTTTAGTGGTCCACCTCTCCACTGGTAAGCTGCAGCCCTGAACATCTCTTTTAAATAACTGTCTAGGGCTATTTTATTAGTAGTTGGTGTTTAAAATGATCTCTGATTGAACCACTGTTTTGAATATTAAATGTCATAATAAAGAATAATTGTTTGTAATGGAACCATGTCTCCTGCTCATCAGTATAACGAACCCGAGTGCTTTCTGAGTTCTTGATACTGCGTGGGGAAAAAAGTTTCTGTGGATGGAGTTTTATAATTTTACTTCTTTTTTTATTTTTTTTAAGCTGCTTCCACATAAGACACTTGGTTAAGTATTTAATATTTCTGCACTTCCCTTGCTTGCATTTGAACTGGACATCCTCCAAAAGCACTGCCAGTTACAACATTTCATTTTTTTTATTTTGACCACATTTTCCATCTTCATGTTCGCCTCCACATCTTCCACATCTCTGCTTCCCCTTCCATTGCCCTGCAGTGTGTCCCATTCTTTGACACTTGAAACATCTCAAAGGAACTGGAATAAACTCTTTTACATCATAGCTCATATATCCTATTCTTATTTTCTTAGATAAGACCTTTTCAAAGTCAAGCAGCACTGATAAGTTATCAGTTTTCATTTCGATGTATTAGTAGTCTCGAAGTTTTCACTACCTTTCCTCCTGTCACTTCCTGGATTATCTCATCTATGGACACTGATGATGGCCCAGCCTGTAGAACTCCTCTCGGCTTCAAAGCGCTCCCTGGAATATGACAATTGATCTGTTCTCCATTCAAAGTTTCAGCTCTAAGGATTTTCTCTCTTTGCCTTTGGTCTGTAGCAAAGATCAAAAGCCCCCTGTTGCTTAAAAACTTTGCAAACTTAATCTTTCCCATTTCATTCTCCATTGCCTTTGTCAGTTTTAACGGGTGATAATGGGCTCCTTCCTTCTTAAACGCAACCACAACTTTCCAAGCAGTTTGTTCAACCTCCTTCCTCACACTGGATCTAGTGGCCTTCACTTTTTTGATTTCATTGCCAAAATCCAATCCAGAGCAGCCTGAACTGCCATTCCTGGTTCTCCTCTTTCTGGAAACTTCCTGCCATGACGTATTATCACAGTCGCCATCTGAACTATCACCCATGAGAGCTGCATTCACGGTACAATCCGCAAAATTCTGCTCTCGTCATAATCCAGTTTTCCAAGACATTTCTTCTTCCACACTCCTCACTCCACCTCAGTTTCTTATCCTCCATCTAAATCAGGGGTGGGCAAACCTTTTGGCTCAGGGGCCACATTGACTTTTAAAATTTGACAGACGGGCCGGGCCAGCACCAGATGCATACATATCAAACATAAACATAAAAAAGGCATTACAGTGTTATTACTTACATTCACTTTTAGTGGGAACAGTGTTGTTGATCACCCTTCTTTGCCAGTGCATCGAAGTCTGGTGTTAGTTTTGTTGTGGCAATTCTCAGAACAGATCTGAGGTGTTCATCACTCAACTGGGATCTGTGAGGTGCTTTGTTGGTGTTCATCACACTAAAAGTCTGCTCACACACATACAGTGGGTACGGAAAGTATTCAGACCCCTTTAAATTTTTCACTTTGTTTCATTGCAGCCATTTGCTAAAATCAAAAAATTCATTTTATTTCTCATTAATGTACACTCAGCACCCCATCTTGACAGAAAAAAACAGAAATGTAGAAATCTGTGCAAATTTATTAAAAAAGAAAAACTGAAATATCACATGGCCAAACAACACCAGCATCTTCTGTGCCATCTTCTGGATGTTTGGAAATGTGGCTGCGCTTAATGAAGCATAAAACTCATCCAGTTTAAGAGAGTTGAACTTCTCCTTGAAGACGGTGTCACATTGGAGATCAATCAGTTCACACTGAAACTCCTGTGGTGCCGTTTCAGGGTCTTGTGTGAAGGGACACGACACCAGCTGAAGGGACACGACACCAGCTGAAGGGACACGACACCAGCTGAAGGGACATGACACCAGCTGAAGGGACACGACACCAGCTGAAGGGACACGACACCATCTGAAGGGACACGACACCAGCTGAAGGGACACGACACCAGCTGAAGGGACACGACACCATCTGAAGGGACATGACACCAGCTGAAGGGACACGACACCAGCTGAAGGGACACGACACCAGCTGAAGGGACACGACACCAGCTGAAGGGACATGACACCAGCTGAAGGGACACGACACCAGCTGAAGTGACTTGTCAATTTTTCCAAAATCAGAGAACCGATGGCAGAATTCTCCGTGCAGGTTGTCCAGTGATTTCCTGTATGTCTTCATGTCGAGGACGTCTTTCAGCGTAGCCAGTGTGGGGAAATGAGCAAATGACTTGTTTGACATTTGCTTTGAGAATAAAGCTAGCTTGGTTTTGAAGGCTCTGACGTTTGTGTACATTTCATGGACAAACTGGTCTTTCCCTTGTAGCTTCACGTTCAGCTCATTCATGTGTGTCAGTACGTCCACAGCAAAAGACAAATCACAAAGACAATCTGTCACTCAGCTCAGGAAAATCGTCAGCTTTCTCAAGTAGCTCCAAAAATGAGATAATCTCCTGTTTGAGCTCCAACACTCGTTGACGTACTTTCCCCAAACTTAACCAGCGGACGTTGGAGTGGTGAAGCAAGTCCTGGTGATCAGAGTCAGTTTCTTCAAGAAACTTAATAACCTGACGACGGTGAAGTCCCCTCGCTCCAATAAAGTTAACCACTTCTACAACCGGCTTCACCACGTGGTCGAGCTGCAGGACGGATTTACACAGTGTAAGAAAATGTCCTCCTGCTCAGGGTTGTCCTCTTTCACCCTCTCCTGGATTCTTTTGAGCAACCCGACGTTTTTTCCAGTCAGGTTTGTCGATCCGTCTGTGGTAACGTTGGCGAGCTACTCCGAGGTAGCTGGAGCCTCTCGATGACCCCCGACACGCCGTCATACGAGTCCTCTCCCCGCGTTTTCCCCTTCAGGGATTCAATGGCCAAAAACTCCTCTGTTATCTCGAAATTGTCATTAATCCCTCTGATAAAAATTAAAAGCTGAGCGGTGTCCTTTATGTCGTTACTTTCGTCCAATGCCAAGGATTATAATGTAAATGACTCCGCTTTTTTGTTTAGCTTGCTAGCCAAGTCTTCGTCAATCATCTCAACACGGCGAGTCACCGTCCTGCGTGATGAGCTCATGTTTTCTAATTTGTTCTTGCTCTCAGGACACCAGATACCTGCTGTCTCTACCAGCACTCTTTGAGAAACTCCCCTTCGGAGAAAGGCTTGCTGGTCTTTGCTAATTTGAATGCCAGCAAATAGCTTGGCTTCGTGCTTGATTCTTGGATGGCAGTTTGTCAGATGAAGGTGTTTTGCTGATCCTGCAAACGATCTGCCGACCTCCGAGCGGTCGCCGTCCGTTCCCGCGTTGACTGGTTGTTAGCGCAATTAGCATGCTCGGTGGAAAAGTGACAGCTGATGTTGTATTCCTTTAAAACCGTAACGGTTTCTTGGTAAATAAGACACACAGCCTTCGACCGGACTTCAGTGAAAAAGTATTTAGTCGTCCGTTCCTTATGAAACACTCGGCGCTCGCTGTCGACTTTTCTTTTCTTTGGCCCGTTCATTGTTGCAGATGTGTTCAGAGCAGCAGCAGAGTGACAACAGAGAGCAGCCCGGCCTCCGCAAAATCAAGTCAATGTGTCACTGCGCCTAGTGCGCCACCTGGTGGACCGCCAGGTATTACAGGACAAGGTCAAATGAATGCAGTCATAATTATGATATGATTTGATTTGGGCAATTCTGTACCAATCTTCGGTGGGCCGGATTAAAAAGACCAACGTGCCGAATGTGGCCTGCAGGCCGTAGTTTGCCCACCCCTGATTTAAATCTCTCCCTTCTTCTTTGATTTGATTGGCAGATCGCAAACAACTTCAATAGGTGCACAGCGCCACCTACCGTAGCTGAGTGTGTAATTTCAGGGTGATAGATGAATTAGTTTTAAATGATGATAATAATAATAATAATAATAACAATAATAAAAATAAAAAAAAAGCCACCTAAATCCTACGGCCTAATCCTGTTTCTTTAATAATAGAATAGAATCGTGCCCTGCAGCCCTGCAGGTATTCTTCAGATCGGTGATGAATGATAGCCGAGAGTTCTGATCTGATACCAAGTAAAATGTGGGCTGTTAATAATAATATAATAATAATAATGAACTTTATTTGCATAGCAGGAAATGCAGCTCAAAGTGCTTCGCAGAATTACGCAGTGTTTCACATAAAAATACATATAAAGGAACAATGTATAAATATAGAAAAGAAATTAGATAAAACATAAAATACATAAGAAACCGATAAAATGCATAAAAAGGAATACAAGTGGAAAATATAAAATGAGCAATACGCCTCTCTCTGAAAGGCGCGGTAGTTCAAGAGCGTGGCAGGTGTAAGAGAGCTTCAAGAGTCGGCAGTTAAAGTCTGATGTCAAGAGACACGTTTGGATCTTTCTTTTGAAAGTATTAACTGAGCAGCTTCCCTGATATCGAACAGGTCGTTTGTTCCACAGCTTCGGAGCGTAGCTGACAAAAGCTGCAACTCAGTCCGAGAACATGAAGAGCTTTGATGTGAGGAGGAGCTTCAAGTCAATCCTGTGTCTTACTCAACACAAAAGAGTAAAGTGTCTTTAAGAGAAATCATCAGATATGAACACAGTCTCTCCAAATACACTGCAGCTGCTGTAGAAGAGGAACCGGCAGATTACTGAGACTCGGTTATATAAAGAATACAGAAATGAATTCAATTCAAGCCTCATCAATATATGTATCAATACATTTTGAAATAACCTGTCAGAAAAAGATGGGACGGTCAGTGAACACTGCTGGCTGCTCATATATACATTTAGTAGGTTTGTTGTTGATAGAGTCAATCTTTTCAAATGTATTTAGTAACACCGTAATTATCAAGAAGATTTTTTTTTTTTTTAAACAGAAATATTGAATTGAAGTTGCTGCCCTCAGCTTTATAAAACTATTCATGTCTTTGAGTACTTACTCCAAAAGAATATTTCTTTATGTATCTGCATTTATTTGTAGGTGTTGAGAATAATGTCGACCACCTTAACGGCAGTAATGAGTAATATGTAATCATATATCCTGTAATCAGAGCAAGCAGGTAGTTGGTAGATAAAGTTGATGATAAACAGCCCACATTTCCTTCCTTCCTTCCTTCCTTCCTTCCTCTGATTAGCAGTGTAACGGTCCCACTTGGTGCTCCTTGTACATTGTGCTGTTGTTCTTGGTGACATGAGAAAGGAATGAACTCTTTCAGGAGGCTGTGGTGGCTCTTAAAAGAGCCTTTGGTGAGTGTGAATGTTTGCCAGCTCACTTCTTCTTGGGTGCTGCCTTCTTTGCTGGAGCCTTCTTGGCTGCAGCTGCCTTCTTCACCATCTTCTTGGGGCTCTTGGCTGCTTTTTGGGGGCTCTTGGATGCCTTCCTGGCCGCTGGGGGCTTCTTGACCTTCTTGGGGGACTTCTTGGCTGCTGCTGCCGGCTTCTTGACTGCAGCTTTGGGCTTCTTGGCTGCAGGTTTCTTGGCGGCGGGCTTCTTGGCTTTAGGAGCCACTTTCTTTGCGGGCTTGCTGGTCTTGGTTTCAGCCTTCTTGTTGATCTTGAAGGAGCCGGAGGCCCCGATCCCTTTGATCTGGACCAGAGTCTCCTTGGCCACCAGGCTCTTGACGGAGGTCTTGATGCGCGCATTGTTCTTCTCCACATCGTAGCCTCCGGCAGCCAGAGTCTTCTTCAGCGCGGCCAGGGACACGCCGCCGCGCTCCTTGGAGGCGGCCACCGCTTTAACGATGAGCTCGCTGACGCTGGGGCCGCTCTTCTTCGGCTTGGTGCTCTTCTTCTTGGCCGCTTTAGCCGGAGCGACGGCTGGAGCTGGAGCTTCTTCTACCATGGTACACTTTCCTTTGGATCCTTGTGGAAACGAGACGAGTCAGAGTGACAGTAATGAAAAGATCGGAGCAGGAGGCGGACCTTAAACACCCCATGAGAACCGTAGAGACTCAGCTCCTCTCCGTGCAGGCTGGACGGGAACACTTGTGTTTTCTCCGCGGAAATAAGAGCGTGAAACTTCGGTGTCGGAGCATCGCGACAGGCCGACAGACAGGGAGCCGGTAGCGGACCTGTGTGGCCTCATGTCGGGGTGATGGAGAGCTCTGCTGCGCTCCGCTGTTTGTCCACAGAGCCTCCAGACCTGACGGATCCACCGCGCTGCGCTGCTCGGCGGCTTCAGCCTCTCTTTCCTCCTCGAAAATGATGCAGACGCAGCAGAGCTCCATCAAAAGCGGTTTTCCAGCTGACACGCATGTTTGTTCGCTGACTCGAAGCCAGAACAACCGCGTGTTGACGACCAGGGAGGATTAAAGTCCTGATGTTGTGGTGGCAGCAAACACACTGATGGTGCTGGAGGCTCACTTCCTGCTCACCGTCACCGGTTCACCTGCTCAACAATTATAATGACAATAAAGTGCATCATTTTCTCTGCAGCTACTTTGTGTTCCAGTGAATGACGAGCAGAGACCGGAAGTGACTTTAAATACAGTATTTAACAACAGTTCACTTCCACTTTGGACCTGAAGGATCTGCGGACTGAAGAGTTTCATGTAACACAAGACGACTCATGAAAGTAAATACAAGAGTAAAAGTTAGGCTACATTTTATGAGAGAGTTACGAAGGAGGAGGGTCTGAGCAGAATAATCTGGACTACCTTCACGTCTTTTAAGAGACTTTGTGTCCAATATGAGACTGTAATGAGTAATCTATAATCATATCCACTCCGACCAGAGGAACCAAGTAGTTCCCGGATAAACTTCCTCATAAACAGCCCACGTTTCCTTCCTTCTTCCTGATTAACGGTCTAATTGCCCCACTTAACCGGCCCACTATGTTGAATCAGCACTTCACAGTGATATAACACGATATTCAAATTAAAAAGGGCACATGACTCTCAGGATGAACCCGAAAACATCTGACATCCTCCTTCTTACCACAGACTGTTCCCTCTGACCTCTGACCTCACACACCGACCTGCCTGTCAGCTCATCTCCCAACCGCTGACCAGGGAACAGGGAAGTCACAAGACTAAAAACTGATGACAAAGATGTGAAACAATAGTAAACATGTGCTGTAGCAGGAGATGGCTGTTCTCTTTTGTGACACTGAAAATTAAACTGCGGTCCTCCTAACCAGTAGATGATCTCACTGAACAAACGATGGAGAGTTCATTTCTTCATTACTTGTATTGCCCCGCGCAGGTTTGAATCCCGCCGTATCCCACCGTGCGGGTTTGAATCCCGCCGTGCAGGTTTGAATCCCACCGTATCCCACCGTGCGGGTTTGAATCCCGCCGTGCAGGTTTGAATCCCACCGTATCCCACCGTGCGGGTTTGAATCCCGCCGCACGGGTTTGAATCCCGCCGTGCAGGTTTGAATCCCACCGTATCCCACCGTGCGGGTTTGAATCCCGCCGTGCAGGTTTGAATCCCACCGTATCCCACCGCGCGGGTTTGAATCCCGCCGCACGGGTTTGAATCCCGCCGTATCCCACCGTGCAGGTTTGAATCCCACCGTGCGGGTTTGAATCCCACCGCGCGGTGCAGCGTCTGTGAGCGTGTAAAGTTGATGTAGTTCTGCAAACGGTGTAGAAGATGAAGCTCCGGGAGAACGCAGAGAAGTGAAGCGTGTTCGGTCCGAGGTGAAGCTCACGGTGAGTTCTCTGGTGAATCGGGTGAAACTGGTCCTCCATCTAAACCCTCCCATACTCAAATATTCTGGCGCTGCTGGCTGATATTAATGATCATCATTAATGTGAATATAAAGACCGAGTACAGCCGGAACGGTCTGTAAAATGACACCTTACTGTAATCCAGCTGTGGCGGACGAGCACAGTTGATCATACGAGTGGCAAGAATCCACCAGCATGCAGGCAGGGATTTAAAAAAAAGAAAAGAAATTAGAACCAACAAAAACACACCAGAGGATGCACTCATCCATTTTCCTGCAGAGCAAAAGATAAAGAAATAAAAACATGGATATAATTAGTGCCACTCAGGTGGAGCTCATCTGTCATCAACCAGAACCGTTTGGTTCCAGCTTCACTTTTCACAAGAACATTCATTAAAGTGACCTGATGAAGAGACACAATCAGAAAGCCAACACATTGTAAGTAAACACTCTCTCTGGAAATGACTAAAAAGACAATACCAGCAAATAATAACCCTCACAGGGAAATCTTAAAGGGGAGAAACATTCCTAGAAGAGTTCAAATCATCCTACAGGAAACCTGAGGACGCATTTGTCAAATATCACAAATATAAAGTCGTCAGCTCATCAATGCTGATCAATAAGTGAGAGGAATGTGCACCTTCCTCTCTGTACAGCAACAGCAACGGTAAATGAAATATTGAGAATGGAGCAAGAGGACTCACCGACAAACAGCAGCCTTTAAAAACAGGGAAGGTGACACCTTCACCATCTCATGCTGTTTGTACAGCAAACCTTCCTTCATCGTAGCAGTTTGTTGCTCAACATTCAAACATGAAGCGGTGCACGATGACCTCCCTGTAGAACAAATATCAGGTCATAATAAAGATATGTCGCCACTTTAAAACCTCTGGATCCGTGTTGATGAATGAAGTACACTATCGGGGATTTGTTCCTTAGATGGAGTGTGGGCTCTGAAAAGAGCCTTTGGGTTGAATGGAACCAGCCGGGCGGTTTGCTTGGAGCTGGTTTACTTGGAGCTGGTTTACTTGGAGCTGGTGTACTTGGTGACGGCCTTGGTGCCCTCGGACACGGCGTGCTTGGCCAGCTCCCCGGGCAGCAGGAGGCGCACGGCGGTCTGGATCTCCCGGGAGGTGATGGTGGAGCGCTTGTTGTACTGAGTCAGGCGGGAGGACTCCGCGGCGATGCGCTCGAAGATGTCACTGACGAAGGAGTTCATGATGCTCATGGCCTTGGAGGAGATGCCGGTGTCGGGGTGGACCTGCTTCAGCACCTTGTACACGTAGATGGCGTAGCTCTCCCTCCTGGTCTTTCTCCTCTTCTTGCCGGTCTTCCCGGCAGTCTTCGTCACGGCTTTCTTGGAGCCCTTCTTGGGCGCAGACTTGGCGGGTTCAGGCATGTTGATGACTGGACACGAACAGTGACGTATGAAGACACCCAGTGAGAGCCAGTGCATTTATATGGGCTCGATGCAAATACCCCTGTGCTGCCGCCCGCCTGTGATTGGTCGAGCTGCTCTCAGAGTTGGAGGCTCTGTGTGTTTCCATGGAAACGTGTCTTTGCTCAAACAGACTGGATGCAGTTTGTGCTCAGAAGGAAAACTAAAAAGTGACTGAGAGCAACAAGAGATGAAATCCGCCGGTTTGACTGAGTGTCTCTGATCTGGTCCTCAGCAGCATCACAACAGCTTCAAACAAACATCCTGCAGTCGGGTCACAGGATGTTTGTTTCCAGGTTCTGACTGCACACGGGAACCAGAACCAGAACCAGAACCAGAACCCAGTGAGGAGAAGTGATCAGAGGCTGCTGAGAGTCACAGATCAGCCTCATGGACATGCAGCCTTTCTACCCAGATCCTCAGATACAGAGCTCACCGGGTCGACATCAAACCTCCACTCTGCTCTCCATCGCCCACCAACACTTCCTGGAAACACAGTTCAGCATCTTTGAAAGTTCCCGCTGGAGTTTATAAAAGCTGTGAAGTGTTTGAAAGAGATTCAGATTCAAACAGACGCCACCAGACAAAGAAGGGAGTTCATAGTTTAAAGCTGAACGACATGCAGCGCTGCTCTGCAGATGGTTTGTTCAACGACTGCTTTTCTCCTTCACCAACAACGTTCAGGCTTTCAGGTTCGAGGTTTGATGACTAGAAGTGTGCGGATCGATGCTGAAGTATCAACACTTCTGATTTCAAACGTTTCTCTTCCAGTATTTCTCATTAAAAATCAACATTTAAAATCAGTAATTTGGAGTAAATGTGTATTTGACAGGAACTACTTTTCCTTCCGCCGGACAACCGCTCTGAAAAGTGTCGTTATTGTTGAGAGCAAACAGTCCCATGAGGAAGTGAGTCCGTTTGTAAACAACAACAACAACAACAACAACAACAACAACAACAACAACGGTGTGTGTGATGTGATGTGTGTGGAGGACTGAGAGGGGATGTGGCAGCAACACAAAGTTGTTCAACATCTGGAAATGAATCACAACACAACTCTGTTTGTTGAGACTTCAAGTGTGTCGACGTTCAAACTTCACTTCCTTCATTCATAAAACCAGCAGATGTTGTTTCATTCACACGGATTCAAATAAATGGAGATAAATACATCAATAAATCAATGTTGTTTTGTCGTAAAGATTGAAAGATATAAATAGTTTTATAAGAAGCTGTGAGCAACTTCAATCCTCAGTGAGAAGATTGAGTCAATAAACAACAAACCTACTAAATGTTTATAAGAGCAGCCAACGATGTTCAGTTTGATCGGATTTAGACTTTATTGATCCTACGGGGGAAATTTAGTCGTTACAGCAGCAGAGACACAATAAGGAAAATATCACAAATACATCAAATAAGAGATAGAAATGATGAGCAATGAATAAGGTTATCTACAACGTGTGGATTTATACATGTATATATAACAGAGTCTCTAATCGGTCGGTTCCTCTTCTGCAGCAGCTGCAGTGTATTTGGAGGCCGTGTTCATATGTGAGGATTTCTCTTTCCTGAAAACATAAATCTTTTTGTGTTCTTGGCATCAGATCCGAACTCTTGACCATCATTCATCACTGGTGTGAATATCACCTGCAGAGATTTAAAGGAACAGCACACACCGGAAATGAGCTCTCTGCAGAGAAGATGGGTGGCCCTAAAAAGGGCCTTTGGTTTGAGGGGTGACTTGAAGTTACCCTCCGAAGCCGTACAGGGTGCGTCCCTGCCTCTTCAGAGCATAAACCACGTCCATGGCGGTCACCGTCTTCCTCTTGGCGTGCTCGGTGTAGGTGACGGCGTCCCGGATCACGTTCTCCAGGAACACCTTCAGCACCCCGCGGGTCTCCTCGTAGATCAGACCGGAGATGCGCTTCACGCCGCCGCGGCGGGCCAGACGGCGGATGGCGGGCTTGGTGATGCCCTGGATGTTGTCCCGGAGAACTTTCCGGTGCCGCTTGGCGCCTCCTTTCCCGAGTCCTTTGCCTCCTTTACCGCGTCCGCTCATTGTTGCTGTTCAGCAGGTTTCTACTCAACGATGCTCTGCTGCTTCACAGCAGGAGGTCTACTTCTGGTCTGAGGACGTGGGAGAAGATCGAGGCGGGATTCTTCTGAGGCCTGATAATTAACTCGTTGGCGCTTTAGCGCCACCTAATGACCAACAGCGGAAATCAGGAGCAGAAGAACTTCGTGAAAACACAGGTCTGTTTATATTTACAGACAGTAGTAAAAAATAAATTAAAAAAGGACTAGTAAAATAATGAAATAAGAACTAGATTTAAAAAAAAAAAAGAATAAAAATGAAGACAGTAAAATGCCTTAAAGGGATCAAAGCTGTAATAAAATAATATGAATAATAGTAAGTTAAACAGGAGCTGAAATACAAGAGTAGATCGAGAAGAGCAATACAAGTTTGTAAAAGTAATTAAGAACAACATAAAGGAAGAAGGGTTTTATCACCATGAGGAGCATCAACTCAACTCAACTTTATTTATAATGTAGGAAGAAAAAAAACACCTCATATAAGGTTCATTAATTGAAGGTAAATATGCATTATCATTTATAACAGTATAATTTTATAAAGATATGAGAGGAATATTGTAGGCTAGAATATATTTTCATCAAGAGCTACTTGGTTGCTCTGAATATGGTGTTTTAGATTGTTTTTCTTACTTTATCTAAATAAAAACCTGCACAATAAAAGCAGCTGGTTCAGCATGAGATGTATTAATACTTCTCTCTGTAGGGCCTGAAGTTTCAGAGTACTACGGTTTATTTTAAAACCTTTCCCGGGACGTGACAGATATTTGAGTAAGGTGGAGCCTTTTAAGCTTCTTGGTGTTTCAGACACGACATCTGAGGTGTTTGAGGGGAGTTCGTCTGTTGGAGCCTTTTGAAGTGTGTTTGTTTGTCAGTCGGTGGATGTCCAGGTTTATTTGGCCTCAGCGCTCCTCTTGGATGTCAAACATGTCGTGGATCTCATTTCTCAGATGAAGAGTTAATGCTATTTGTAATGAGTTTGATGTTTGTACAAAAACAGTGTAAACATTTGATTTTCTTTTGTGATGAATTCTCCCAATTTGTCTTCAACGATGAATGAACTGTAAATCAATAACAAATGACCATTTAAATCAAATCTGCACAAGTAACGTTAACACTTCTCAGTTTCTCTGAATGTAACACTTTTACAAATATTATCAGAAGTTTGTCCTGTTCTCACTGAATTAATAGACCTTTCCAAAAAGGCTTCAACATTTAGCAGTTCCATTGTGCACTAGTGATCACTAGTGATCAGATGATGTTTTCTTTACATGGTGACAGATGTTGGTCTCCCTGAGGTTCATCAGACACATGAGGATCAGAGCTCTTTCAGAAGAGTGTTTGGCTCTTAAAAGAGCCTTTGTTTGTGGTCCGCTGGTCGGTAAACGGATGTTCGTTTACTTCTTGGCGGCCTTCTCGGTCTTCTTGGGCAGCAGGACCGCCTGGATGTTGGGCAGCACGCCGCCCTGAGCGATGGTCACTCCGCCCAGCAGCTTGTTGAGCTCCTCATCGTTGCGGACAGCCAGCTGCAGGTGACGGGGGATGATACGAGTCTTCTTGTTGTCGCGGGCGGCGTTTCCAGCCAGCTCCAGGATCTCAGCGGTCAGGTACTCCAGCACAGCCGCCAGGTAGACGGGGGCGCCGGCACCGACACGCTGGGCGTAGTTGCCTTTACGCAGCAGCCTGTGAACACGGCCGACCGGGAACTGGAGTCCAGCACGGGAGGAGCGGGTCTTGGCCTTCGCTCTGGCCTTCCCGCCGGTCTTTCCGCGTCCACTCATGTTTCAGATATTTCAGGAGCCGAGACTCGAAGAAAATGTGGCTCCAGCAGCCGACAGCCTCCGTTATATGTCCGCGGAGAGCGCGGGGAGGTTGCCGGTGACCAACCAGAGGAGCCGCAGCAGAGGGAGGCCCGCTCTGAGTTTTAGCGGAACATTTGAACCGACTTTCCTCCAATGAGCAGCGCAGACTGAGGGGAGGGTGGGGGTGAGGGCGCTCCTCGAGGCGGCGCTGAGCTCCAGGAGGAGCCACTCACCAATCAGGAGGCGGAGGTCTGAAGCAGCGTCACCGGCTCCCAGCCGGTCCCACAGTTTAAGAGCCGCGTGTCGCCTCTCTTTCTACTACTCGTCTCCCGTTTCGAGAAAGAAGAAACATGGCAAGAACCAAGCAGACCGCCCGTAAGTCCACCGGAGGCAAAGCTCCCAGGAAGCAGCTGGCCACCAAGGCCGCCCGTAAGAGCGCCCCGGCCACCGGCGGCGTGAAGAAGCCTCACCGTTACAGGCCCGGTACCGTGGCTCTGAGAGAGATCCGCCGCTACCAGAAGTCCACGGAGCTGCTGATCCGCAAGCTGCCCTTCCAGCGCCTGGTGAGAGAGATCGCTCAGGACTTCAAGACCGACCTGCGCTTCCAGAGCTCCGCCGTCATGGCGCTGCAGGAGGCCAGCGAGGCCTACCTGGTCGGCCTGTTCGAGGACACCAACCTGTGCGCCATCCACGCCAAGAGGGTCACCATCATGCCCAAAGACATCCAGCTGGCCCGCCGCATCCGCGGGGAGAGGGCTTAAACTGTCTGCTGCTCCACAAACCACAACGGCTCTTTTCAGAGCCACCTTCATCTCTACTAAAGCGCGTCTTCCTCATTATTTTGATGAGCACGTTTCATTTGGCAGGTACATTATTTCATGATTTCAGTGCCGTTAAACATTTTAAATTGAACCCCGGAGACTGTTTCTGTAGTTGTAAACTGAGTTGCGCTCACAGACCTCAACTGATTATTAACAGAAATGTCTATACATTTCAACTAAATGCAATCAAGTAAAGATTCGCAGAAGTTGCTGCTTCATTGTTTGTCTTTTACACAATTAATTAAGCAGTGGCATCAAACAGCAGCAGGATCCATGTTTGTCTCCAAACAGCTGCTGTGGGCATTTATACATTTCTACAGGTGCCGCTTTTGATACGATTGATCATACGATCTTATTACAGAGATTAGAAGACGTTACGAGGATTAAAGGAACTGCATTAGACTGGTTCAAATCCTACATATCAGATAGATTCCAGTTTGTCCATGTCAACAATGAGTCTTCCAGACAAACAAGAGTTAGTTATGGAGTTCCACAAGGCTCAGTGTTAGGCCCAATACTTTTTACTTTGTACATGCTTCCATTAGGAGACGTCATCAGGAAGCACTGCATCAACTTCCATTGTTATGAAGATGACACTCAGCTATATCGTTCTATAAAACCAGATGAAACTAATCAGTTAGTAAAACTTGAAGCCTGTCTAAAAGACATAAAGGCCTGGATGACCAAAAACGTCCTGCTTCTAGATTCAGACAAAACAGAAGTTCTTGTACTTGGTCCTAAACACCTCAGAAACTCTTTCTGTAATCACTTAGTTACTCTAGATGATGTTGTCTTGGCCTCCAGCAAAACTGTGAGGAACCTTGGAGTCATCTTTGATGAGGATTTGTCCTTTAGACACCAGATAAAGCAAATCTCCAGAACTGCCTTCTTTCATCTACGTAATATTAATAAAATCAGGAAAATCCTTCCTCAGCGTGACGCAGAAAAACTCATTCATGCGTTTGTTACTTCTAGACTAGATTATTGTAATTCCTTGTTGTTAGGGTGTCCAAATTACTCATTAAAAACCTGCAGCTGATCCAAAATGCTGCAGCAAGAGTACTGATGGGATTTATCAAGAGAGATCATATTTCTCCAGTTTTATCTTCTCTTCACTGGCTTCCTGTGAAATCAAGAATAGAATTTAAAATTATCTTGATGACTTACAAAGCTCTACATGACCAGGCTCCTTCATATCTTAGAGATCTTATAGAACCATATAATCCTAGCAGAGCACTTCTCTCTCAGTACGCTGGTCTACTTGTGGTTCCTAGAGTTTCCAGAAGTAGAATGGGAGGCGGAGCTTCAGTTTTCAGGCTCCTCCCCTGTGGAACCAGCTCCCAGTTTGTGTTGGAGTGGCAGAAACCCTCTCTAGCTTTAAGATTAGACTCAAAACCTTCCTTCTTGATAAAGCCTATAGTTAGGGCTGGCTCAGGTAGACCTGAACCAACCCTTAGTTATGTTGTTATAGGCCGAGGCTGCTGGAGGACCTCGTTACATGCTGAGCTTCTTTTCTTTCCTCCTACTCTTTAACTGACTCATACCTCACCATCTTCTTCTCTCCGATAGTTTCTTCTTATTATCTGTTGTCTCCATTCAGTTCCTTCACTCGTGTAGTTTCTGTTCTTTCTTTTCCAGATGTCCCGTCATGGAGCTGCATGTCTCTGCTCTGTGATTGTCGTCTCCATCAACAGTTCTTCTCTTCTATCTCTATGCTGTCCTTTTCTCTCTCTGCTCTCCTCTCACCCCAACCGGTCGAGGTAGATGGCCGTCCACCTCTGATCCTGGTTCTGTTAACAGATGCTCCGCCCACCTCTGATCCTGGTTCTGTTAACAGATGTTCTCCACCTCTGAACCTGGTTCTGTTAACAGATGTTCTCCACCTCTGATCCTGGTTCTGTTAACAGATGCTCCGCCCACCCCTGAGCCTGGTTCTGTTAACAGATGCTCCGCCCACCTCTGATCCTGGTCCTGTTAACAGATGCTCCACCCACCTCTGATCCTGGTTCTGTTAACAGATGTTCTCCACCTCTGAACCTGGTTCTGTTAACAGATGTTCTCCACCTCTGATCCTGGTTCTGTTAACAGATGCTCCGCCCACCCCTGAGCCTGGTTCTGTTAACAGATGCTCCGCCCACCTCTGATCCTGGTCCTGTTAACAGATGCTCCACCCACCTCTGATCCTGGTTCTGTTAACAGATGTTCTCCACCTCTGATCCTGGTCCTGTTAACAGATGCTCCGCCCACCCCTGAGCCTGGTTCTGTTAACAGATGTTCTCCACCTCTGATCCTGGTTCTGTTAACAGACGCTCCGCCCACCTCTGAGCCTGGTTCTGTTAACAGATGCTCCGCCCACCTCTGATCCTGGTTCTGTTAACAGATGTTCTCCACCTCTGATCCTGGTTCTGTTGGAGGTTTCTTCCTGTTAAAGGGAGTTTTTCTTCCCTCTGTTGGAGGTTTTTCTCCCTTAAAGAGGAGTTTTTCCCTCCTAGCTTATGTGGGAGTTGTTGAATTGTTGGTTTCTCTGTATAATATTGTAAAGTCTTGCTGTAAGGACTTTAATGTGTTAAGTGCCATGAAATAACCTGTGTTGTGATTTGGCGCTATATAAATAAAGTTGAATTGAATTGACTTGAATATATTGCAGTTACAGAAGTTGTCCACGAGAGGGCTCTGCTGTCCACTTATTTAAACTTTGGATTCTCCTTATTTCCTGTTGCAAACTCTTTCAGTCATAATCTATCAAAGTACACCTGCTGTCATGTTAGATCTTTTTTGTTATTTCTAATAACATTTCACATTTCGCATTTTTCTTTGAAACTTGCAGCTAGTTTGTAGGTTTCATTTAACTGATCCTAAACATATAACCTTTGATTAAAATATACATATTCATTAAGTTTTTTGACCACAATAAATATCAGAGGTATTTGGTGTTCACATGGCGTGGATGTAATGTATTCAACCGACACCACGTTTTAAGGGATCATTTCATGTCACATAAACATATTTTTCATCAGTGAGTTTAATGTTACAAATGAAACTATCTCACAGAAATACGACTTCTATTACATGGTTTTGGCGCATGATATCCCACATGACGTATCACCACCACATAATAGTTGTCATGTAAAGTGGTGAGAGGTCGATTCCACATATTTCTGTGTCGTCAGGTTGTTTGAGACGGTCCCTTTCATCTTTGAGATGTTTGATACTCTCTGTTTGAATACTTGCAGGTGGGATTTACATTTCTATCACAGAATGGAATTGATTGTATACGTTTCCCAAAAGATGAGTTCTAGTCAGATCTACTGGTCCCTTTATCATTGTTTTTAGTGAACCATCATTTTTTGAACCTCAGTATTTGTGTTGTTTATTTTGGGTGGGTAACTGCAGGTGCAGCATGTGTCCACTGTTGATCCTTTTGAGGCTCAGATCTTAGTACGACTGTAAGTCACTTTCCACTCATTCTTACTTTGTACTACTGTAACACAGAGAACATCAAAAACAACATCCTAAATCATGTATTAATTCATTTTATACAGACTCCTCTAAATGTCACCCTGCTAGCTCAATGAAATCCTTTCCCCAAAAACGACATATCTCTAATACGTCACACAGCGGGTTTATAAGACAAAGACATCTTTATCAGCATGTTAACGTGGAAACTAAGGGGTTTTCTTCTTCTTATGCACTTTGATACTCATGTTAGTATTAATATTAATGACCCTTATGATGTTTATTCAGAATGAAGCTATTCCATGTCCAGCATTAGAGGAAAATATCATTATCAGAGTGTCTGAAGTGTTTGAATTTAGTTTCTTCTCTGTTTTCTCTGGTCAGGTTGAAAAGAGAACTTCAGACAAATGTGGAACTGAGGTGGAGCATGTATTCACACTCGCCTGCTGCTGTATGTGATATGCAGATCTTGAAGAGCAGATTACTGGTAACTGGAAACCACAGTGAGAATGTAAATGTCACACTGATGCTGCAAGTTGGGAAATAAAGTGTTTCAATTTGGTCCCTTTTTTTTTCACCAAAAAAGAGGATTTGCATATTTGTTTGAAATCTATTTTTATTATTATTATTATTATTATTATTATTATTTTAACGAATACTTAAAACGAGCCACTAACAGCTCCAGTTATACAGTTATTTTAATTAATTCTGTCTTCTCTATATTTCTGTGTCGTCAGGTTGTTTGAGACGGTCCCTTTCATCTTTGATATGTTTGGTACTCTCTGTTTGAATACTTGCAGGTGGGATTTACATTTCTATCACAGAATGGAATTGATTGTATACGTTTCCCAAAAGATGAATTCTAGTCAGTGTATTACACGAATCCTACAACTCAGGAAGATTTTGTTTCATATTTGAACAATTAGTTTGATTGTAGTACGTCACTGGACTCATGAAAATGTAATTTAAAAGATTCAAGCAAATTTCTGCCCCTGAAGTTGATTCACTTACATTTCCCAGACATGAGTTCAAATGTCCTCCTCCCCAGCTCCTTCTCAGCTGTACAGGAATAATCTCCAGAGTCAGACGGCCGGATGGATGTAAAGAAAATCTCTTTACTTTCTTGTACCAGGTGTATTTAACTGCTGGGTTTGCGTCACTTCTGCATGTCAGAGTCACTAAACTGCCCTCCACTGTTTCACCAGATGGACTCACGACAACGGAGAGAAGCTTTGGAGCATCTGCAGGATTACATGTGAAGATAGATAAGCAATGGAAATGTTTGTCCTCATTTCAACTTTGCGGTTTAACTTTTTAATGGTGACACCGTGAAGAGAACTCACACACTGGAGGAGAGTGGTGATCCTCATGTCCTCCAACAGCACAGGAGCAGCTGTCGTCATGACTACCAGAGACTCGACAAGACAGTCTTTTTCCTTCATTTTCTTTTCCTCATTGAGACACATACGAAGGAGGATCAGTTACATGACAGCTGCGGTGAAACTTCAGCTCTGTCAGGTTGGACGATCCTCTCACCTGCACCTGGAGGTCTGGATGTGGAAGGTCATTTCAAATAAATCATCAAAGTGCATGAATGCAAGCGGACACAATTCACAATAGAAGTTAAATGATGAGAATTAAATTTATAAATATTCAAATGAAAGTGTTACCTGTGACAGACAAAGTGACTCCAGGTGAACCAGTAAAACGTCCCGTGCTTTGGTTTGTTCTGAATCTGAACTTGTTCCCAGCTGAGTCTCTCTCAGGTTTTTCATTCTCAGACTGCAGTCTTGATCAGGAAACTGATACTCCACACGACCCATGTAGTTCGAGTCCATTGTCAGATCTACTGGTCCCTTTATCATTGTTTTTAGTGAACCATCATTTTTTGAACCTCAGTATTTGTGTTGTTTATTTTGGGTGGGTAACTGCAGGTGCAGCATGTGTCCACTGTTGATCCTTTTGAGGCTCAGATCTTAGTACGACTGTAAGTCACTTTCCACTCATTCTTACTTTGTACTACTGTAACACAGAGAACATCAAAAACAACATCCTAAATCATGTATTAATTCATTTTATACAGACTCCTCTAAATGTCACCCTGCTAGCTCAATGAAATCCTTTCCCCAAAAACGACATATCTCTAATACGTCACACAGCGGGTTTATAAGACAAAGACATCTTTATCAGCATGTTAATGTGGAAACTAAGGGGTTTTCTTCTTCTTATGCACTTTGATACTCATGCTAGTATTAATATTAATGACCCTTATGATGTTTATTCAGAATGAAGCTATTCCATGTCCAGCATTAGGGGAAAATATCATTATCAGAGTGTCTGAAGTGTTTGAATTTAGTTTCTTCTCTGTTTTCTCTGGTCAGGTTGAAAAGAGAACTTCAGACAAATGTGGAACTGAGGTGGAGCATGTATTCACACTCGCCTGCTGCTGTATGTGATATGCAGATCTTGAAGAGCAGATTACTGGTAACTGGAAACCACAGTGAGAATGTAAACGTCACACTGATGCTGCAAGTTGGGAAATAAAGTGTTTCAATTTGGTCCCTTTTTTTTTTTTTTTTAATTTTCAGTTAACAAATACCTAAAACGAGCCACTAACAGCTCCAGTTATACAGTTATTTTAATTAATTCTGTCTTCTCGATGTAACGATCCAGGCAGGATGAAGTATTCAGATCTTTTTGTTAGGATTCCTGTCTGATCCGAGTGTGTTTTCCTCTGTTTTTACCCCCAATCACCTCTCCTCATGTCCTGTCATTCCCCTATCTGTTTGCTATTGTTTGCCATGTGGTTTTGTTTGTTTTCGTCTCTCCTGTAGTACCCTCCTCCTAGTTCCGTCATCTGCCACGCCCACCTCATAGATCCAGCTGGATCCATTCCACTGATCATCTCCAGCTGGATTAAATACCCCGGTTTCCTGTTTACTCACTGTCAGTCCGTCCGTCCAGCTACCCGACATCAGTCCCGTAAGTCTGTCTGTCTCTCTCTGCTCTCGGTTCGCTACGTCACCCTGCCGCCTTGCTGAGGAGGACCTCGGGATTCCCCCAGCTAAACCACGCCCCGCTGCGTGCTGCCTGTCCGTCCGTCAGCCTGCCAGCCGCACTCGCGGAGGATCCAACTTCCAGCTTGGAGTGGAATAGCGCCTACCCGCGCATTTGGACTCAGACATTTTGTGTGCCTCCTGTTGGTTTTCTATACCTTGGAGAAATAAAAGATTTGGTTCACCTGAGATTCCACTGTTGTGTCTGCATTTGGGTTCCTTTAAAGCACACCTCATAACACTTTTACTCAGTTCAAAATACCAACACTTAAATTTAAAGATACACCAAGTAAAAGTCATCTGATGATTTCTGAGAGAAGAAAGAAGGAAAACATAGTTCTGATGAACAAATCTGTTTTTAGGTTTTGGACTTCTCTAATTGTTGATGAAATTTTGGATTTGAACATTTATTGAAATGAAATCGTGAGAAATTTAGACGGAAAAATCATGATTTGATGGAGCCGTTAACGACTCGGACATTTGAAATGCTGCGATGATGACTGCACACTGCTTTATGTAAGACGTAAGAAGACAAATAGGTTGGAAACCACTGATTTAATTTTTAACTAAACTAACTTTAACAATTAAAAGCGATTGTTTTATTATCCATTGTGTCAAATCTTCTTCTTAAAAGTAACTAAAGTTTTTAAATAGATGAAGCAAAGTGGAAGTATAAAGTAGCATCAAATGGAAATACTCCAGTAACGTACAAGTTCCTCAAAACTACACTTAAATCCAGAACTTGGATAAATGTACTTAAACAAAGGATTATACAAAGAAAAATACATTTGAAAACCATTAAAACTCACACAATAGTTTTAGCTTGCTCTGAAAATCAAAGACATCAGGAAGTCATATTGCATCTTGAACTGGGCAAGAAATGTTAATTATGCAATTACAACCCCATTTATGAAAAGGTTGGGATGCTGTGTAAAATGTAAATAAATAAAAAAATGCAATGATTTGAAAATCTCATAAAACCATATTTAATTGCATATAGACCAAAGACAACATATCACGTGTTGAAACGGAGAAGTTTTATTGTTTTATGTAAAATATATGTTTACTTTGAACATGTCTCAACAGTTCAGGGTCTCCATTGTCATGTTTTTCATGTCCTGATGCTCCAGATGTTTTCAATGATTGACAGGTCTGGACTGCAGGAGGCCAGTTTATCAGCGGACTCTTCTACTAGAGAACCATGCTGTTGGAATACGTGCAGAATGTGGTTGGACGTTGTTCTGCTGAAATAAACAAGACCTTCCCTGAAAGAGACGTTGTCTGGATGGCAGCATATGTTGCTCCAAAACCTGAATATATCATTCAGCATTAATGCTTCCTTCCAGATGTTCAAGCTACCCATGCCATGTGCACTAATGCATCCTGTACCATCACAGATGCTGGCTTTAGAACTGAGCTGATAACAAGCTGGATGGTCCCTCTCCTCTTTAACCTGAAGGACGCCAAGTCCATGATTTCATTGCATTCTGTTTTTACTTACATTTTACAAAGCGCCCCAACTTTTTCAGAAACGAGGTTGAACATCATCTTTCACTGGTGGTATTTTTTTTTTTTTTTTATCACGTCATTACAGTGGCATTTATAGAAGTTTTGGGGCCACTTGGGGGCAGAAGCAGCAGAAGAAGCTGCAAACACAACACTGGAGATGTTATCACTTTATAAAGTGAATTTGTTACCAAACAGTTGCCCTCATCTAGCTGATTTTCTGGCTTTTTTTGGTCTACAGTTTGGTTATGAGCATGTAAATACCAGTTTCCTATCACGGCTGGGAACACAGTTAATGACAGCTGTGAGGCCGAACCAAACACTGAAGTTCATCACTAACACAGAGCCTTTAGTTTTATGTATTATCATTTGGTCCGTTGTAAATATAAACATGCAGCAGGAATCTTGCGTACCACCAGGGGGAGCCTCGCGTGGTACGCACCATAGACTGGATATAAAAGTGGAAGTAGCTTCAGGGTCTAAAAAACGAGGCCGATTTCCAAACAGAATCTCAGATTGTGATCCATCAGACCTCAGGACAGTTGTCCACTTCACCTCAGTCCATCTTCAATGATCTCGGTCCAGAGAAGGCGGCGGTGTTTCTGGATCATGTTTCTATCTGGTTTCTTCTTTGGAGAGTTTTAACCTGCATTTGTGGACTCAGCGATGAACTGTGTTCACAGACGATGGTTTTCACAAGTGTTTCTTAGCCAAAACAATCATTTAAATTACAGAATTGTGTCAAAGCTGCAAGTGGTGTAGCAGGAATTCATTTCAAAGGACCAACTACAGTTTCTTTTAATGAACTTTAATACATTGTCTCAAACAAGCGGCTCATGTTCATAATTTATATCTCAGGTTGACTTTGCAATGAACAACATATATTTATTCCATTAAACACAGAAGTTTTTCATTGTGAGCTGTAAATTTGAATTGTTGTTATTGAACTCTGTCTGGTGTCATTTGCCTTTTTTAATAACTTAGACACTCTTTTCTTTCTCCTTCTTCATTTTAATTCCTGTTTTGATGATTCAGGGTGTTATGTTTTAAATTGTGCCTAATTTTTTCATAAAGTGCTTCTTGAATAACAAAAACATTGCATGGAGTACAATTATTGTAATTTGTATTTTCTGATTTGATAATTTAGTCTGCAGTCAGTCAGGTACCATGCCATCCCAAACAGAGGGTAGAAGATGATTAAAAGGGGATATTCTAATAGGATATAATCGATCAAAACTGTGAAATGATATTTGTAATGCGACATACAACGTTACGGACTCACAATGTTTGCAAAGCTCCAATCTAAAAGAGCAGAACATCAGAGGATTGAATAAAGTATACAACTAAAATGTCATTAGAATACAGACAAATAACTACTCCAAATACTGTGGAAACATTTCAATGAAACTTTATTTTTTGTTGAAAACAAACAGTGTATTATATTTGAACTGACTAAATGAATGGCATATACAATAGCACAGACAAGAATGAACTGACTTTCATGATTTCTGAAACATCAATCTTCGTATATGAGGGCACTGTGCTCGGATACATGACCGTGTGCAGAGATGTCTTCTATTGTGAAGTATTATCACATCTAGTTTTTACATTACGTTTGGTTACGTTTCATATCCTCCTGCAAGATTTTAAGAAACAACTATGAACTTTCCCTCCACTCCTCCACCCTTCTCTGCTCCTCCTAAATCTTCTGTTTCCTCCCTCCTCTGCTTCTCTTCGTCTTCTGCAGATGATTAATTCATTCATTTCTCCACCGGTCTACATTTGCTCCATCCTCTGTCTTCCCCTCTGCTCTGCTTTTTCTTTTTGTTACTTGCCTGCATCCTCCTCTCACTCTGTGACTCTACTCCCTACTTTTGCTTTTGCCAATGCCGCCTGTAATACTTTAATAACGCTTCTATTGCTGACTTTCAGGTCACCTTGTGAGGCAGAAACTCCTTCACTCTTATTGGCTTTTTTAAATTTCTTTATTTTTTGCCTCTGGCGTACCTTCATCTGTCTTTGTGCTCTTTCCGGTCTCTGTTCACTCCATGTCATCTGCCACCCTGATGCCCCTCCCCTTCCCTCCCCTCCCCTTCCCTCTCCTTCCCTCTCCTCTCCCCTCTCCCCTTCCCCGCCCTCCTACTCCCTCTCCCTCTCCCTCTCCCTCTCCTCCTCTCCCCTCCTCCTCACCCTGTTGCTAATTATCTGAATAACAGTAAGGTGTAACCTTACCACGGGTGGAGCAGCTCATGCACGTCACTGTGCCTCTTTGTTCTTTGCACCGGAATATGTTGTGAAGACCGATCTGCTTCCCGAGTCTTTCGAGTGATCCCCTTTGGTTCTCCTCAGGTATGTCTGGACCATTACGAGGTTTGAATACATCAGAAAACACAACAGCGTAATTCTTCCATTTCTTAATTTGCTTTATGCTTTCGAGAATGCTCCATTTATGATTTTCACTGGTGCATCTTTGATCACACGGGGAGGCCAGGATGTAGAAAAGCAACAAATCCTCTTGGTCCAGATTATTGACTAAGGTGTTGAAGTTCTGTAGGACACGATACTCTGCATGATCAGCTTGTCCATCGCGAACTTTATCAGAACATTGATTCATCACGTCCGCCCATGTTTTCACCCCTCTTGGACATTTTTTCAGAACATGCGGCCACTTCACACTCTCATCAGGACACTGACTGAACACATTGGGCCACCGCAGGACTGTGGCAGCCACCACCGTCTGGCTAGTATACACTTCACATCTGAGAATCTCCTCCTTCACTGTGTTGCCACAGTCAGTGACTTTACTGATATCAAACTCTTTCTTGTCCCTGTTGTATGGGATGCTCACCGCCAGACTGAACATGGGCCGTCTTCTGTCAAAGGAAACCATTACACAGAATATTAGCCATTAAAAACATAGTAGCATCACAGTGCAGAAGATGTATGAAAGTATTGACTGATTAAACAAACCAAACTAGACTGTGGAATTCAGTCACATATCGTTCAGGGTATCTGTTATTTCTGCCCTTCATGATGTGCAGCACGAGCTAAAGAGCACCTTCAGCACCAGATTCATCCGACCGCTGTTTCAGGGAGCGATACAGGAGGTCCTTCTTACCACGCAACCCCGTATCACGGCAAAACGTGACATAGACACACCGGTCCGCTGCAGCAAAACGTGAAATAGTCACGCTTTGTGCTGTCCAGGCGTGAAAGTTACACGTTTTCCCGTCATGGACGAAAATAAAACCTACTGCAAGCTTAGAGCCATGTGATTGACCGGAAAATGAAACTTTTATCAAAGACACGTGGTTGAGGATAAAAAACAACATAAGAAATACATCGTCACCTCCTGGATTTGAACCGTATCAACCTGCATGACAGAGTGTGACCAATGCCAAGTATAAGTCTAAGTCTGTGTATTCCACACTTTGCCGTGATACTGGGTGGCACCAGGTGCCGTCAGACTCTCCAACTCGTTTGCTTTTGCTCGGCCTGCGGTCACAGAACTGGGCTGAACGTGTTTTTTCACAAACGACCTCTGAGATAATGAAGGTCATGGAGAGAGGTGGAGATTTAGTCCGTAACTTCCACCACTCTGCACTTGTGCGACAGAAGCCAGAACTGACCGGCCTGTACAAACACGCCCCTGTGTTGTATTTTTACCTTGTATTTTACTGTGTTGTATTGTATGTACCTGACAGCTGCGACACTTTAATTTCCCTCAGGGGATGTCTGGATATCGTCCTATAAAAGTGAGAATGTTGTATATTCTAGCATCTGTTCCGTGAGTCACGTGTTTGCACAAATTTATCTGAGTGATCTTATCAGTTTATGTCTTTTTCTGTTTTTCCTCTTTATTTCTCAATGTTGTTATGAAAAGTGCTAAATGAGAGAAGTTAATCATCTACTGACCTTTGACCCCCGCTAACGTAGCTTGGTCTATACCTGCCAAAGGAAACAGAAAGACATGTTCCTACTGTGTCTGCTCATTTACACCGATCCTATAATTTGTCAGCAACAGGATTAATATAAACAGACATTCAATGCGTAATAGTTCGGTGTAATATACTGAAATCTATGAAAATAATTGATTTCTTCTGCAAAGCCAGTTATCGCAACACAAAATGAGATGAAAGATAAATTACTCGTCACACTGGGACTGCTGTTTTAAATAAAAACTCACTTGTTCAACATTTCTTGTACAATCGGTCCAAGTTTGTTCTGGTCCAAAGCAGCCGAACTGTTTCCAGCAGACATCCACAAAGTCACCAACACAGCGAGCCACCACAGGACAGACATCTGATTTGTTTTAGTTTTTTGAAACAGCATCAGTGTAGAAGATTAAAATCAGTTTGCAAAAAAACAAACGTGTCAAACAACATGATGAGAGTGCTCACCTTCACCGCTGCAGCTCACAGGACCGACAACCTGAAAGTTAAAGACCCAAAACCAACAGTCATGAAGAGCATGCTGAAATCCTTCCTTCTGTTCATGCTGTCTTTCTAATGTGCTTCCATCGAAGATCACTGATCAAAACTAACAACCTTTGTTCTGTGCAGAAAGGTTTTCTAATCTATTATCACAAACTGAAAGTCTCAAAAGTAGTTTAAAAATATTGTGAAACTCACCTTCAGTGTCACTAAACACCCTGACTTATCCTGGAGATCATGTTAAAGATGTACATAATAATAATGTTGCTCAAAGTGCATTTAAAAGCATTTTAAATCTTGGACTTCAACTGTCCATTATTTTGTATCATAGATTCTTGATTAATCTTTTGCCAATATTAAATTATTTGAAAAAAACCTTCAAATATCAGTTCCTGGAAGCTCACGGTGACGAGTTCAGACGTGCTGCTCTGAATGAGGAACGGCCTGAAACCTAAAATAAAAGCACACAGTTGAGAAACTGAACATAGAAAATGTTCAAATTTTTAAATGATTAACTGATTATCAAATCAATTTCATAAAAGATATACAAATATTAGTCAGTACATGACTAACCTCGTAAAAAGCTCAGTAAGTAAACATATCAAACTTGGAGACAGCTGTTGTCTTACAAGGATGTTTTCAAAGTAAACAACTCGTGACAGTTTTGGGAAACTCAGGAGAATTCATGGTGCTGTTGAGCTCTACAGCTGCTTCTGTTGAGCAACAATGATAGTTTCACTTCAATGTGACTTAATAACCTTCATATTTATAAAACTGATACGTTTTTAAATATTTGAAAGATGACAGTCTTTATGAAAACAATTGTCTTTCATTCAAACTTTTTTGCCCGTTCAAAATCATTATTTGCCAAATTTGAACCTTTTGAACAAGAAACTGACAAATTCAAATTCCAAAACCGGATTATTTTCTATTTCTTCTGCTCCTTGCTGAGAGATGTTGAGGAGAACAAGTTTTATCATTTTAAGAGCTGAAGTCAGCCAAGTGAAAATCTTTTACCTGCTGGTGGAGAACGACGTCTACCAGAGAGCTGCTGTCGAAGTGAACGCAGTCACCAGGAAGAGAGGTTTTTATAGAGGAGCGCTCAAACAGGTTTCAACCCTCTGGTGGCTCTATGTCCATATTTAAACACCTCACTAAACATATGAGGAAGAAGAGGAGCGAGATATTCTTCAATTTGATCACTTGATCTCAGACTGACTCGTGTTGTCACTTTGCTCCGAACCTCTGCAGACCTGCTTTTGGCTGCTTTGAGCTGAAGGAGGCACTTTGAGTGCTCACAGTTGGAGGCCTTTCACTGATTAGTGACTTTCATTTTTTTATTTGAAATGAACAAACAGCACGATCATTTTGACAATAAGAAAAAAAACTGTCCTCTGTTTCTGAGATCTGAAGACACATATTGAACTTCATCTACTTGCGCTCTGATTATTTGTTAGTTTGTTAGTTATTTGTCTATTTTCTTTACTCAACCTTTTTTCCTCATATTTCACCCGAACAGTAAGGGCTGCTGTCCTGGAAGTCTTTGCTTCATCTCGGTCCTCCTTCTCTGTTCCCCGATGCTACAGCCTCATCCACATTCAAACTCTTTCTTCTTTATCCTTCTGGTACCTCCCTACTTCCATTTACTTCCATTTATCACTCCCTTACTCGCTTCCATACACCTCCTCCTCACTCAGCTCAGTCCGGAGTCCTTTGCAGCTATAAATCAGCTCCAGTTTGAAACAGTCCATTTATCTGCTGAAATCAATTCTTTGTTTCAGTGTCACCAAAACTGAAATGAATATAAATAAACAAACCTGATGTAAATGCAAGTTTGATGAACATTAGAGCGAGAGAGAGAAAAAAAAGGAAAGTTTTGAACATTGTTTATTCCAGCTGCTCAAAAAGCTGGATTGTCTTGCTTTTGTTTTTCAAACATTGGCTTGGATGTGTTTTTATGACATTTACACTAATATATGACATCATGAAATATGAATTATTGATTTTCTACGTAACAATGACAAGGACGTGATGAGGACATGGGCCTGTTAAAAACTCTAAGATGGAATCAGTCACATATTGAAGATGAATATGCCTTGTTTGGTCATCAGACATAATAAATGCTTCAGATGAAACACAGCCTGACTGTTCTCAGACCGGGTATGAAGGGTTCTGCGTCTTCTGTCATATAGAACAACTCGGGGAGGAACAAAGGAGAAGTCACGTAAAACATAAATAAATCAATCAAAATCAAAAACTGCTACTCCCACAATGCCACGCGGTCCCAGGATTTCACGTGATGCGGCGTCATGTGATCAGAAGGACGAGCGAACATGGCGGACGTGGAGGCGACGAAGTCTCTGAGCGGTCTGTTGAACGGAATCGCTCAGAAAGTGTATTACAGCAACGGAGAGATCACCGAGGAGCTGCTGAAGGACGAACTTTACCCCGAACTGTCGCAGGACGAGTTCACGGCTCTGCACGAGAAGATGAGAGGCCTGCTGAAGGTGATGAAGCTCTCATGACCTGCTGCTGCGGGATAACATCCAGTTTGAATTCATCCCTGGAATCACTCAGGACTGTTTATACAAATGTGTGGAACTGATAGAACACTTCCAATAATCACTTGAGAGTTTGGACAGTCATGAAAACGCATCGATGTGGAGAACAGGAGCTGACAGTCAGCTGGTGAAATGGTGTTTTGTGTTGGTGTGTTTTGTGAAGTTTCCAGGGAGGTAAGGTGAATAAATCCTGGTTGTCTGTGTACATGTTGATGTTTAGTGGTGACACTCTTCAAACTGCTCCTGCACGTCCCACCTGCGGCCAGCAGGGGGCAGCACTAACTATCCTGTTGACAGTGGAGGAGCTCCAAACAGTCACGTTGCACTTTCTCTTTATTTCATCCAGTTAATCTTTCGAGTTAAAATGCACACAAAGACCAATCATTTATCGAAGGTCACTTGTTTTTTTACATGCATCAGTTTATGATAAATATAATCATTTTAAAGATGAATCCTGACAGTGGTATATCCCGCTTCATGTCCTCCTCCATGTCTCAGTCCATCGCCACAGCAGACATGGACCTCGCCCAGCTGGAGATCTTCCTCACGTCTTCAACTGTCTGCTGCTCCACAAACCACAAGGCTCTTTTCAGAGCCACCTTCATCTCCACTAAAGAGCTTCTTCGTCTCAACATCTTTCCGTTCAATTAACAGATTCATATTAAATTATTTGATTTATTGACAGTAAGGCCAAATTTGTGTTTACACAGATTTTTGAGCTGCTGTGCCATTAATTCACGTGAAGCACCAGCAGTAATGAATTAATTATTAATAATTACAGTTGCTGTTGTTCCTCACAGATGAGTTCTGCTCCGAGGAAGAAGAAGCAGTGAGTTTATTTTTTTAACATGTTAAATGTGTTGTGAGAAATGATTTGCATGATGTGTGTGTGTGTGTGTGTGTGTGTGTGTGTGTGTGTGTGTGTGTGTGTGTGTCATAAATCACTGCTACACTGTACCAGTTGAGATTTTAAAAAGATTAAAAAATAACTAGTGTATAAACAGGCCAAGAGACCACTAGATTTCTACCAAATTAATCCAGAATTGTTTTCATTTTGAGTGACAGAAACCTCAGGGCTCGATGTGATGCACATGAAGCCAATACTCTTCCCTTAAAGACGAATACATGGCGACGGGCTGACAGGTGGCAGCAGCTCCTGAAAAGATAAAACAACCGGTATTTTTTACTCACCTGGATTTGAAGAGAACATGTTTCTCTGCTTTCTTCTCTGTACTTGTGCTCTCGTGGATTTCTGAAACATCGTCAGTTGCAGCTCGAGAACTTTTCCATTCAACATCCAGCATCCAGCAGGTACAGTCCAAGTGCCCACGTGTTCTTGCTCTGCCCATGTGACAATTTATCCCAGAATGCATCTCTCACCGTTTTCAGTGGTCATGGCGGAGGAGAAGACCCACAACTGTCGGTCGATTTTTACTACTAGTACGACTGTACTGGACTGAAGTTTAAGATTTTTTTTTAAGGCAATGATTTCATTGTCTACATTTTAAATCTGTGGTCAATTTATCAGAAGAGCAGAGTTGAAATGTTTCTCCAATTCTTTTGGAGCTGCTAACATGAACTGCTATCTTTCAAAATGACCGGGCCGTCAACGCTTATTGTTGCCTGCTGAGGACAGCTTCATCTTGAAAAGTCCTTTTGAAATTTGGCTCTGATGTCTCGGCAGTCTTTAAACATGAGACAATTAGTTTTGTGTTTATGGGATGTTTAACTTTGACATTGTACTAGAGCGCTGTCTTTGTACTTGTGAATACATTATTTGCTCGTCTTTATTCTCTGTTGTACAAACCTTTTGTACACATGTGGCCAATCTTAACACTGAGATCAGAAATTATAACAAGAGGAACAGTACAATACAAAACAAAAACAAAACAAACAAAGCAACAACAAAATAATCAAAGTTCCACTTCATAAATTAGATTATTTACATTTTGGATTTGACTCAAGTTTTGTGTGAAATATAAGTTTTCCCACAGTCCAAACAGTCCAAAGACGTGCGTGCCTGGTTAACGTCCCTGTGCTCGGCTTTGCAGGAGCTCCATTAGCAACATGAGAAGATATCACATGCTGTTGCTCTTATTGAATTAGCTTTCTTTCTCTCCACATCATCCGCTTAATCTGTTGGAGGTTTTCCTGTCTCGTCCATCTCCCCGTTCCTCTATTTCTAATCCTCTTTACCATCTTAAAACCTCATTCAATTCATGTGGCATCTGAATGATTTCTATTTACCAACAGTCAAACTACTCAATTAAAATCAAGCAGACAAGTAAAGAGCGCATATTCATATGGATCAGTTCTGATGTTGCACAGAGCTTTTAATGCTTAAATCCATTTCTTAATGATCTGATAGGAATAAAGCCACATGCTGATTCAGCCTTCATGACAAAAGCAATACAGTGCTATTATGCTAAATAATTTCTGCCATGCACAGATACAGAAATGTATAACCACACACACACACACACACACACACTCAATAAAAGTATCAGATGAGAAACCACAGCAGAGTTATTAAAGAGTCAGTAAACCGCTTCATGCCAGCCGTCTCGTTTATTGCTGGTTTAGCATGAAAGAAGCTGCGTTGCTGTCAGGTCTAATTCTCTATGCTATATGTCACCATGCAAACACACTCATGCTATTTTTATATTTACTCATATATGTATCTGTCCTTGTCTGTAGCTGTTTTGAATTAGTTTGGTGCACTATAGCAACAATTGGAGGTTCTTCAGATGCTGTTTGACATTGACATATATATACATGGGTTTTACTGAGCACTATACAAACAGAGTCACACTGACACAACTTAAAATATGGTTGTTGCTTCTGTCCATTTAGGTGTAGTGTTCAATAGAAAAGGCCCCTGAGTCACTGGACCTCATGATGGTCTGTCTGAGTGACAGCTGGGAGCGATACAAGCCGTGGTTTGGAGAGTCCAGCGGGTTGTCTGACACCTACAGAAGAGAGAAGTTACACTTTTTAGGATCATTAAACTTGTCTGCAGGCGTAAGTGGGCAGCTGTGATGAAGCTCTCATAAACCCAAGCAGACAGACTCCAGCTGTACGCAATTCAGCATAATTCAGGTTGTTAATCTGTTTTGGGAGCCAAATCAGAGCCACTAGCCTCCCTTACATGAACACTGTAAAGGCTGTATGTGTTGCTTGATGTCTGTGTGTGCAACTGCTTCCTAACATGTTAACTATAACAACTTACACGAGTGATGATTCGTCAGTGTTGCGTTTTTCTACTTGTTCTGGCCCATATTTTATGCAGATGACTCCCTCATCAATTCCTTCTTGACTCCAAAAACACAACACAACTGGGCAAAATACAAGTGTCAAATAGTAAAAAACAACTTTTCCTTAAAGCCTCCTTCAGTCCAATTAATAATTAAGTTATTATCCAGACCCAGAATCTGGCTCTATTTGACCCTTTAAAAAAAAAAAAAAAAAAAAAAAGTATACTTTTACTCAGCATGCGTAGGTCCAAATCTTTATCACTGGCGGATGCACAGTTGTAGAAGACAGAATACTGGAACTCTCAGACCAATCATCTTCAATTTTAATGTTTTTGCCAACAATGAATCGAAGATGATTGATCTGTGAGTGCCAATATTTTGTCTGATTTGAACGTTGTGACTACTAACATCAGATCTAGTGAGGTGCAGATTACATTTATTGTAAGAAGCAGGTATTTTACCTCTTCAAATTTCTTGGCCTTGTACTGCTCCGCCCCTTTCAGGAAGTTCAGCAGTATGATGTCACACAGCACTGTACCCTAATAATGAAAGCAATTAGGACAAAACTCTTTAGTTTATAAGAGTAGACGTTCAACTCTAAAAGGATCTGTCTGTAGGCTGCAGCACAAAGAAGGAAATGACAGAAATGACGGACAAAAAAAGAAGCCGTTTAACAACGTTTACCTGCGATAGAAAGAAGCACAGAAATCAAGGAAACATGGCCAAACAGGAAGTAACATAAAACAGGCAAACAAAATGCTTCTGAAACGCTCCTGGTGGGATGTGAAGCCGTGACGGACATGTGTTCAGTGGAATATGCGGGAAAGGGTACACGTCATGAATTTCTTGTAGAGCCCAAAAGAAGCCCAAAATACCCTGAAAGCGTGTTAACCATGTTTTAAAACTGAGTCAAATTCAGGTAAGTTTCAGCAAGAAAAGGTGAATTATTTTAAATTTAAGTCCAGCAAAGATCAAATTGTACTTGAGCAAATTCTTAGTCATTGACATTAAAGAAAACATTTCTGTTCAATTAATCACTTCTGGAAAAAGAAAGCAAAGCCACTAAATGAAAAATAATGAATACAAAATGAACCTTTATGCTGGTTTTGCCAAGTATGTAAGTAAAACTCACCACTCCCACCGACGTGAAGGCTGCCACCATGTTAATGAGTGTCGGGATCATGTTGAACTTCCCTGCCTTCACAGAAAGAGCAGTCGTTTATAACAGCAGGTTTCAGTCTCCTGGAAGCAGCGCTCTATCAGTGTAAAAATTATTTATTTAAAGTATCTGAAATTGTCAAAAAGCGTAAATACAGATCCACGTCCTTGTGGATTTATTCATAATGGATTTGCCAGTAGACACACTTAAAGCTTAGTCATATTGTACTTCTCTCTGAGTGAACAGGTTTAATTCTGTTGAACTGATTATTAACGACTGTCCGAATCTCACAACCTGACACACACTAAAATATATACTCACATTTCCATTGACCAGAACATCAAACCTAATAGCGTAGGCTTTAACCAAAGTGCGGTAGTCCGTCCCATTTTCCATCTTGTAGTATTTGGCAAACCTATACAGTCACACAAATCACACCACCAGTCAATTTGGACGTAATAGGAAAAACAATCATAAGTAATCACACTATTACCACATGTTTATCTCATATTGAACATGTTGGAGCCCCACGTGGAGTCTTTGCTGTCAATAAATTCAGCAATGAAATCATTTTCACCTTTTTATATCATAAAAACATTTTCATAGAAAAGGATTTTCCTTTTATGTAACTATATTTTTTTGTCATGACACTATTTCATGTCGGTTTCTATTTCGTATCACTTTTCAAAACATCATTGCCTTCCCACCTGCCAGTCAGACAGGCTCAACAACTGCTATCAGTTTGCATCTGTTAGCTGGAGCAATAAGAAAAGGCAACTAGAAGTAAATAAACACAATACAGACAGAAACATCTTTAGTAACCCTCTTTGTAAAGGTTATGTGTGGATTTCATTATGAGCACATTCAAGGTTGTTTTTTTGAAACGCTTTATAAATGGTGATAATCATGCTTGGCAACTTATAACAAAGTTTCTAAAGTATTTTAATGGTTGACATTGTGTATTTAGAATTAACAATGCTTTATACGTCATGCAGAAGTATAATACACAATTATATGTAGTTGTATAATCCTTTATTACTATTATTTTGCCTATTTTTATCTATTATTAGGCAAACAAAGTTGACATAAGCCGATATAGAAGTTTTCTACCTGTTAGTTACATGAAGTACTGTTGTCATAACATTAAATAAAGTAGTGCTGGAATAAAGTTCAAGTGCTTCTGTAACTCATTCTTCATTTCCTTCATTGGTCTATTTGAAACAAGTACCTGAGGTTTAATTTTCCCATTTTAAGACAAATCACCATCCATTTCTCGTTGGAATTTCTGCTGCATGACAACTTCTACATTGTTCTGTTATTACAGACATATCACGTCGATCCTGAACTTGCTCAATGACTCACTTCCGCTTTTATCCTTATAATAGGGCAGCAGTTGTAATTATGGTTGGGAAGGTCACATTTTTCTGAAAGCTCCAGTGTTTTCAACAGGCAGATTCATAGTTATCTTACAGACTGTGTATTTCTTGTGTAAAAGTGGAAGTTGGGGGATTAAATGTTGTTGCTAGAGCTGCGATCATAAGTATCTGCCCTGACTTTCATGGCAGTCCAATCTGTAATTGTCCGCTAAATACCTGAAGTTGTAGCCAGGTGAGACGGCGTTCTTCTGCGACATGGCGTCCAGTCGGGTGAAGGAGTACGAGGGATTACAGTGGTCATCTGACTTGTCCAGATCGCACATCCAGCCGATCTTTATTCCGATCACTCCTCCCTCACGCAGTAATCAGGAGAAGAGGCACATGGATGAGTGTGTTTGAGCTCGACCCGAATTCAGATTTCTTTATTGAAGTTATATTTACATTTATTTGTCCTTTCTTTGCCCACTTCTTCCCTATCGTCTTGCTTTCCCCCATCGTATCTGCATTATAACTAATCAGTATTTTACTGGTAACTGATTCATTCACCTGAAGTCCAGCGTAGATCACGGGTTGGCTTTTAAGGACGGGACGCATCTTTGCCCCCAAAACCCTTAAAAACATCCGTTGTCTTTACCTTGTCTGCCAGTTTGGTGAAGTTCTGCTGCGCGTAGCGGACGACGTCTCCCACCCTGAAGATGGGGCAGTACGTGTTGTTCACCATGTCGAAGTTACATCTTTTGATGTAGGCGTCGGTGATCGTCGGAAGGAAGTTCCCTCTGCACACATACATCATCAGCGTGTCAGACTCCATCGTGACAGTCATCACCACCGTCATGTTTAACTGTAAGTGTGTCGTACTTAGTGTAGTTGAAGGTTGGGAAACGGATGCTATTCTTAATGAAGATGGTGAAATTTTCCACTTCCATCATCGGGGTACTGAGGAGATGAGAAAAGAACCATAATTATTCTACAGCAAGTCTTCTATTTTCAACATACTATCAATGTACTTAGTATACTAATGATATATTATTATTGCAAGTAAAAAATATGCTGTACGGTTCTGGGTAGATTATAATTCCCTTTCTGAGACCACTGATAAAATAATTTGAGTAATATACAATATAAATACACAAAATTACAATTCAAGTGTTTTAAATTCAAAATATACTGAAGTACTACTGGGAGTATTTTTAATGAGTGCATTTGTAATACACTTTTGTTGCACTTATATACATCACAAAATACAACAATGTGCTCGAAGTGTATTCATTTGTTTCTCCAAATAATCACAATTCTGATCATCTTCCCTGAAGTGGGCTGAAGGCAGAAATCACAGGTGCCTTAAAGTCCAACGAGAACAATCTGCAGTATAGATATGTATTACCATGGATACGTGAGTCTGGGTTGAAGTACATATTATGAGCTGCTGTCAGGATGAACCTGTATGCAGTCATTTGGATTTGCCTACCAGCAGTGTTGGCAAGGTCACTTTTGAAATGAAATGGGTCACATTACTAGTTGCCCCATGAAAAATGTAAGTAATTGGTTTATCAAGGTATTGTAACTTTGGATTACTTTCCGAGTCCTTTCTAACAAATGTTTTCAACTGGAAAATCGAGCTAAAAAGTCCTAAAAATATATATTTATTAAACTCTGCTGTGTAAACCTGCCCGGATGGGCAACAAATATGAAACTACATGATGTGTCGAGAGGTATTTTATTTTATTATAATTAATTTACCTGCACAGACGTTTTCTCAGGTTTGACGTTGATTATTTCGATGTAAACAAGCTTTACACCGTACAGTGGTTTGAATGAAAACATTATCGGAAGTGAAAATTGGCGTGGTTGCTCAGAGCAATGAATGTGGATTATACAGCAGACAAGAGACGATGAGAATTCAAAAAAGAATCTGAATGCAAACTGCCAAATGGATGAAAACTGTCCAGACGTAGACGGAGACGAATCTTAACACTTCTGTTGCAAGATGCAAAGCAAGAGAATTCATGTTTTACATTCTATATTTTACCAAAAAGAATCTATTTGGATGTAACCTCTTTGTTCTCACCAGCATTTTGAATAGCAACTGTATTTTAATAACAGTAAATATAATAGATTACATTTACTTCTTTTTTTTAACTTAATTAATAACTAAACTCTGAACATCTTCCACCACAAACTAAAAACACACCTCTCCAGACTTCACCTTGAACAGGAGAACTTTAGTATCTTAAAATGACACTTACTGATAGAACTTTGTAGTTCGGCTTTCTGGAAGAAATGATCTTTTCTTGATTCTTGTTGTTCTGGTTTTGTACCCTCATGGTTGAAATGAACTTATTGTAAGTCGCTTTGGATAAAAGCGTCAGATAAATGTAATGTAATGTAATTGCATGACTTTGTTTCATGGCTGACTAGTTACTCCCCAACACTTCCCAACAGTACAGAGCCATTTAGCAGAGCCTCACAGAAGGTCTTTATCTCACACACGGTCTCAGCTTACGTCTTGATGGTGTCGATCTCGGCGGGACACCAGCCCTTAATCTCGCACATCTTGATGGTGGTGTTGAAAGGAACACATCTCCCAGTGAGAATTCCTGAGCAGGAACGCAAACAGGAAAACCAAAAGGTAAATGTGAGGGTCAGAAGTAATAAAACAGTTTGATCTAAATAATAATAATAATAATAATTATCACAAAATGTTTCACATCACATACTCTGAAGCAGAACTGAGAAGAGAGGAAAAGAGACAGACGGGAGGTCTCACCATAACTTCCTGGCTTTTTGAAGTACTTGCTGCAGTTGCTGTCCTGGGTACAAATAAACTTCTTCTCACTCTGGGTAACACACAACCCCACACACACATTAAAGCTGCATCGTACTTATTTTATGATAACAAAACATCAAGTGAACGTGTGTAATTAGAACGAAGGCACTTTGAATGACTGACCCACAGCAGTTTCTTTCACCTCAATGTTTTACATCCCTCAAATTCCCCCAAAAGGCTCCCAGCTACATTTGCGTTCCCTCGATGTAAATGTTGTGCTTCTCTCAATACTTTTCTTCTTCCATTTCTTCCGAGCCACATCTCTATTTCCACTCAGCTGCTTCGGTCCATGTGAACAGTTGAGGCTTTGTTCACTTTGACATTTCATTTAAAGCCAATGTTTGGTGTCTATAATATGCAGGTTTTGGTGTTATATCATTGAAGGGCTTCCTACACTGGTCAGCAGTTCTCTTGATACCAGGGGAGGATTTATTAATAATATCGTTATGTCTTCCAAAGGCCGTGATCACCCCGTGCAGGCCGACTCATAAGTACCATAAATTGGGTGATTAGAGCCTGAACCTCCAGACAAGTCTGTCACTGTCCTCCAGCGTACAGCTTGAATGTCGGTGTCGGTCTGCTCCTTCTTCATTCATAAGAAACTGACAGTCTGCTGCGTCACAGCGGTCTTAAAGGGAGTGAGAGGAGCTGGTTTGATTGGCCACGATTACACCTTGTAATAATTTATTTCGTATCCCCCTCGGTGCAAAGAAAAGAGCTTTTAGTGTGTTCAGCTATAAAACGCTGCCAGTTTAAGTCAACACTCTGAAGATACTTCGGGAAAGAGATGATGTGACACTTCACGTGATGCATTTAAATAAATGTTAAATAGTCTGCACTTATATACTGCTTCATCCCCTTAGTGGTCTCCAAGCGCTTCCCACTGTTTCTCATTCACACACCAACGTAGCTACCGTGGAGCCGTGACTATTTGGATCTGCGGTGCCTCTATGACAGTATGTGTTAAAACCATTAAAAAAGATTGTGTCCCAGCTGTAACGGTAACAATCACATGACAGAAATAGCTACAACCACAGTACAGTTGTGCCACTTCAAGGCTGGAGTCATAATTAAAGCTACAATCTGTCTCAAGTGAGCAACTAGTTTGTGAAGCATTTATCAGCCAAAGACACTGATGTTTTTCCTCAGAAGTTGGTGGAGACCAAACCAAAGGTTAAAGCAGAGTGAACTAGCGTTCATCAGGCCAATAGAAAATAACCTCGATTGAATACTGATGCTCGCTGGCTGCATGAAAACACTGTTAGTGTTAGTGGCAGACTCTGACCTCAGGGCAGTGTCCTTGGACTTGATTCTCTGTGGTGATCAGTTTCGTGATGATGCAGAAGACCGAAGCTCCCTGCAGAAAACACACATTTATCCCATCACCACGTCTGCATGCTACTGTCAATCATTTATCCGTCCACCCGTACATCCATTGATCCATACGTACCTGTGTAGGGGTGACGTAGTCGGCAACATCCATCACCTTGTCATTGTACACTCCAAATCCTTTGACTTTGGTCATCACCGAGGATTCAATCGCTGTGTCTCTCACCTGGTAGGCCTTCTCATAGACGAACACCCACCTGAAAGACACACACAGCGCTGAATGTAGCTGAAGTGTTTTTTTATGATTTGTGGAAGCCGCTCCCACACTTTGGTCGTGCTTCTTTTTTTGTTTTGGAAATGTTTTTATTAATCGGATTAGATCCTTGTTCTTTTTCCCCACAGTTCCCGAAATTGTACAACGCAGCCAGTAAAGTCAAATAATCAACACATGTACCGTTTTCTCAGGAATGATGGCATGTTTATTTCAACATACAAACTTCTAATCCCGTCATGTGTCCATAAAACCAGTCTATCACATGTCTGCTTGACGTGAGGCAATGTACTTTTCCGTTAGAAATAACCACGCGGATACTAACTTGTAGGAATGTGGTGTTTGATCACGGCCTCTACGGCGGCGCTGCACTTCTTAAGGTTTATAAGGCTGTTGGAGGGCTGAATGACCCACGAACACTTCAGGGCAGTTGGTATGCAACGTAACTTAATGTGGCGGACCCTCGGGACCCTCAGCGGAGGGAGTGTGTCCGGACCGGTTGGTTAATCGGGCCACACCCTCCTCACCTGCTTTCAGGTTTCCTCGGTGCTCCAGCTTTCTGCCGGCTCCCTTCAGGGGGTTTTCAGTTCGCTCCTGAGTACGTTTATTTGTACCAGCATGTTTGATTTTCTTCTGTTGAACTTTTTATCCTTCTTCGATTAACCCGAGTTGGGTTTGCTTCTTGTTGTTTGTTCTGTTACAGCCCTGTTTTTAAATTTTAAATTTTACACTAAATAATTAGTGTGCCTTGTGTTTGGGTCCAACCAGCTCCTGAAACCTCACAGTGTGATTGTAAATACATAAGTACAACTTTTTTAAATGTTCAGGTAATTATAAAACAATGTAACTTCAAATTTTTGGGGGGATTCGCTTTTTATTTATAAGTATTTGAACCCATTTTTTCCAGGTTCAATCTGAACAAGAGGTACAGCTAATGTTAAAATACCTCGTGACCTGACATTGTTACCACAAATGTAAAACCAGAGAGAAGGTAATGTAATTCAACTCTTTAGTTGAATGAACTCAGACTTCCCAGCATGCTTTGTTTGAGAGATTGAACACTCTAGATCAACCGTGCGTTCCAACATCCAAGCTACCAGACTATTTAGTATGCCAGAAAAAGATTTAGTATGTCTCAGTACATAGTATGTTAGACGTAGGATGCCAAAAGTACCAGGATGTTCTACCACACGCGCTCGTATTTTGCAGACTGCAGGTCAGCGTGATACGCTGGCTGTTCTGACCCACAATCCTTTGTGCAGCGGAAGAAGAAGAGTCATTAAAATGAAGCGTACTCGTTCCAAATTTCATCCTTTTTCTTTTTACTTCAAACGTCGCACTACGGATCGCGACGGATATGACAAAGTGGGTCAAAGGTCAAGGCGCATTTTGTACTCATACTACATGCAACAGTACATACAGTACTTTTTAAGGTAAGCTGCAGTCTGTACTAAAAGCAAAAAGAAATAGTATGCATTTTGGAAAGCAGTTTTTTTTGTATTTGATGGAAACACGCACCACTGAAAGCTGCTTGTCTTGAATTCAAGTTCTATCTGTTTCATTTCATAATAATGAACATCTTGTAATTTATGATTATAAATATAGAAACCATATTTTACAGAAAACATGAATATATCTGATGTTCTTTTTTGTGGCAGTCATCAGCTGGTTGGGAGATCTTATCTTACAGGCCTCATAGTCTGAGTCATCCCATCAAATCATTGGAAGGCGATCTGTCTGTTGTGAGGGACATAAAGAACAACGGTCCTTGCTCTTCACATGCTGCCAGTTTACTGTCAGATGAAACTCAGTTAAAACGAGTTCATTAACAGCTAGTAGAGCCACGAATAAAGACCAGAGCAGCGTGTACTACAATATTCACTTTTGTATGTAAATATATAATAGAGCACCAAAAAAAATACATAGTATAATACATGTAAACACACATATAAGGCAACCTGATCTTCAATTTATGATATGAATCCTAATTTGAATGCACACACTACTAATTAATATTATGATGTGTAACCAGACGTACTAATACAAACAAGCCTCTTTATTATCACATTTATATTATTTTTAAAAAAAACACTATGCCAGCATAACGTGATCAGTTGACAAATTATATTTATTTAAGGGCGTGCTAATGAAATAAGGTTATTCTATGGAAAAAAGAAAACAAGAATTAGTCTAATCTGCTCTATATTTCTTGACATATTGAGCTTTTAGCTCATAACACAACACTTTAACTATAGTTGGTGAATAAATTTCATGAACTTCAATATTTCTAAATAAAATATAACTCAGTATTTTAATACTAAACACACAACACTTTGCAAATCACAAACATCATATCATTTACTTAGTATTCGGTAATCAGGGTGTGTAATTTATGATATTTAATGCCCAATCTATTACTTTAGATTTAAATATCATTTAAATATACTTTTCTGGAACAGGCAGCTGCTGTCATTTCATTTAACCTGACTAATGTAACTACTCTATCATACCAAACACATACTCACCCGATGAAGTAGGAGATGATCAGAAGCTGGACGACGCGGTTGATGATGCCGATGGTCCAGCTCTTCACCACCACCGACTTGGTGGTCTCATAGGTGAAGAAGTTTTTTATACAAGACCACATCCTAGTAGTGTGTAGGGGTGAGGAAATACATACAAGATGTCGTTTCAGTGTCTTCTGTGTGTGATGTTAATTATAGAAATTGAAAGAAAATGCTGGAACTGAAGTCCAAATGAAGCAGCTGTTAATCTATGTCCCCGTATGTGGCTGACATCTTAATTATTATTCAGTTCTGAAGAAAGGAAAAAGAAAAATACTTGTAGTCCAGTGTGGAGAGCCGTCACCACAGATCCAGAAGTTCTCACTGTGAAGCGGTTTATAAAATCCTCAAAGCTCAATCAGTCCAATTTTCAGCTAATGGCCTCCTCATGTCACTCCAGGCTTCATGTGTAATGATAAGTAATGATTCAACCAACAAAAAGCTTTCTGTCTTCACTCCCTGTCCTTCCTCTTTTGTTTCTGCCCATCTCTCTCTCTCTCTCTCCTCTGACCCTGCGGTCCATCCTTGTTCATCTGAATACTTCCTGAAAGCCGTCCTCCTTCCTCCTGCTCTGTGCCGAAAGGACGTTTGTGGTGAAATTTGTGTGTGCAAATTTCTGAGAAAAAAACTCATTCAAGACAAAGCTGTAAATGTTTCAAGTCTACAATTATATATTTTAGCTTTCTCTCTGTGTATTTTAATTATTTGTAATAAGTATGTGTAACCGGGGTATCATATTGTTGTTAAAATGTATTTAATTTCATTTAGATCCAATAAAGGGTAACTCACCTGCATATTCCACCGAACACGGTCCGTCACGGCTTCACATCCCACCACGAGCGTGTCACAAGTGTTTTGTCTTACTTGATAATTTGTTCATGTTTGCATGATTCCTGTTCTTGTTAAACAGCTTCTTTTTTGTCTGTTGTCTGTTTATTGTTGTCATTTCCTACTTTGTGCTGCAGACAAAGTTAATACAGCCGGCTGTGTTTTAGTCATTAACAACATTAATCCTATTTATTGCGTAACTATGTCACATAGTTGGTAGCGGCGAGCCGCTTCTGGGACGCTGACAGCTGGTGGGAGATGAAGCATCGACTTTAATGACGGAGATTCAGTTCGGCAGCCGCGTTGGAGACGGAACCGGTGGAAAACATCCTTCAGACTGTCTGAGGCGCTGTGTCGATCAGATATTACAAGCTATTCATCAACTGTTTCTTATGAACTCCTGAGTTCATATGAGGTAGTGGCTGAAGTTACCATTGGTCAGCTGAATACTCCAACTTCCTCTGTCAGTTTCAAATTAAAAGCCTCATTTTAAATTAAAAGCCTTCTCGGTCCATACAAGAGAAATAGGTTCTGACCAAGTATTGTCACTCTTGATTAATGAAATAGTTGTGAAGCCTTGATAAAATAAATTCATGTTGTCAACTTCAGCAGTATCTCCAATAGGATCTTTTTTTCCAATACAGAAATTCTGAATGTGATTCTTATTGATTTCCTGATATTGGCCAGTCAGACATGTGAATAAACGGAGTACTGGAACTTATTTTTTTTTACCTCAAACACTTTTATCATTACCCACAATTGTGTTCAGCAATTACTCACAATAACAAGGATCTTAATATGAACTCAGTATTAGCAGGAGTTTCTCCTACATAGTCAATATAATGCAGTTGATCAATTCTGTATTAAATATTTAATCATTCAAACTACGTTATAAACACCATGTCAAAGGTGAACCACAGTGAGTGGAACAGAACTCATTTAGCAAGAAAGGCTACTGGCAGCCCCGATGGTCAGTCTGCACATCCGAAGACACACCGCAAACCATATCAGGGATATAACGTTTCATACTGATTCAATCATATGCCTTCAGTCTAATGCCATCCAGACTCCCGGACAGCCTCCATTAAACAGCAGTCACTTATGACGAGTTGATAATGGACTGTCATTGGACGAGAACCAGGGAGTTGTAAAATACCACTAATCCCTTCTTTCTCGAGTTAGATGGGGGGAAGAAACATATAATTTGGGGTAAAAGGAAAAACAAGATGAAAAAAAAAGGGGACAAATAGAGGGATGGGAAGTTTTCTAAAAGGAAGAACAGAAGGAGGAAGCAGTTCAGGGAAAACTGAAAGAGGAAAACAGATGGGATGGGGAAAGGATGGAAGTCAATAGAAGGTAAAGGAAACGAGGGGCTGTGACAGGTTAAGAAAACAAGAGAGCAAAGAGATGGATGGAGAGCCTGTTTACACATGAAATAAAATTGGAGCTGAACAAGACATTATCGACATCTTGAAGTTTTAGGTGGAACAAGGCAAGAAACTCTTGGTGACCAGAGGATCCCCCTGAGAGATGAATCATATCTGAGTGTTTTGATAGGACTGCTGTTTGTGATCCACTATTCTACATTCAACTTTCAGTATTAAGAAGAGGCATCCTGTACTCTAGAATTCATTCAGAGGTAAGAAATCTTTCATTTCCTTGTTTTCATTATCTGCGTTTCATTATTATTATTATTATTTTATTGTCTGTTTTTGTTCTTGTTTTAGACAGTTTTACTTTTTGAAACCTTGATAACCATGAATAACTATTTTGCAGACTGAAAGGGATAGTTTGAATTTTTTTGCATAAAGTGATATTAGTTACTTATTGGTATTAGCACAGACATAAAGTCTGTTAGTCAACTAACTATTACTTGTTTGTTGTTGTTTTTCAGTGGCGACACTGGATTAAATCTAAGGGGACGAAGAACGAGCAGCCAGGTGACGATCATCTCTGACTGACCGGGAAAGAAAAACACACGCCTACATCATTCCTATAAAAAGGTAAAACACACGCCTATCTCATTCCTGTAAAAGGTAAAACACACGCCTATCTCACTCCTATAAAAGGTAAAAAACACGCCTACCTCTCTCCTATGAAAGGTAAAACACACGCATACCTCATTCCTATAAAAAGGTAAAACACACGCCTATCTCACTCCTATAAAAAGGTAAAACACACGCCTACCTCACTCCTAGAAAAAGGTAAAACACACGCCTATCTCACTCCTATAAAAATGTAAAACACACGCTTACCTCACTCCTATAAAAAGGTAAAACACACGCCTACCTCACTCCTATAAAAAGGTAAAACACACGCCTACCTCACTCCTAGAAAAAGGTAAAACACATGCCTATCTCACTCCTATAAAAATGTAAAACACACGCTTACCTCACTCCTATAAAAATGTAAAACACACGCCTACCTCACTCCTATAAAAAGGTAAAACACACGCCTACCTCTCTCCTATAAAAGATAAAACACACGCCTACCTCTCTCCTAGAAAAAGGTAAAACACACGCGCTACCTCACTCCTATAAAAGGTAAAACACACGCATACCTCACACTTATAAAAGGGTAAAACACACGCCTACCTCACTCCTATAAAAGGTAAAACACACACCTACCTCACTCCTATAAAAGGTAAAACACACGCCTACCTCACTCCTATAAAAGGTAAAACACACGCATACCTCACACCTATAAAAGGGTAAAACACACGCCTATCTCACTCCTATAAAAAGGTAAAACACACACCTATCTCACTCTTATAAAAGGTAAAACACACGCCTATCTCACTCCTATAAAAGGTAAAACACACGCCTATCTCACTTCTATAAAAGGTAAAACACACGCCTACCTCACTCCTATAAAAGGGTAAAACACACGCCTATCTCACTCCTATAAAAGTTAAAACACACGCCTATCTCACTCCTATAAAAGGTAAAACACACACCTACCTCACTCCTATAAAAGTTAAAACACACACCTATCTCACTCCTATAAAAGGTAAAACACACGCCTATCTCACTTCTATAAAAGGTAAAACACACGCCTACCTCACTCCTATAAAAGGGTAAAACACACGCCTATCTCACTCCTATAAAAGGTAAAACACACGCCTATCTCACTCCTATAAAAGTTAAAACACACACCTACCTCACTCCTATAAAAGTTAAAACACACTTCTTTAAATCTGCTCTACTGTATAAGCAGAACCTTAATTATTCATAAGAACACCATCCACATAATGTTTCCAGAATACAAAGTGACCACAGAATGGATTATATGGGAGACTTGGTACTGACCATATGTCACATTGCTTAGCAGGAAGACTATTTTGAAACCTATCAAAGTTCTTGGTAGGACAATCTCAGCTCCTCCTTTCACACAGGGTGCACTTGGTGATATCTGAGGGGCTTTTTGTGAGTAAAACATGTCGAAAAACAGTAAACTTTGTGCACTTTGTGACCATACAAGAGTCTTTGATTAAATCATCCACTGTCTTTATGATTCATGTCATTTCTGGGAGGTAACTTTTTTTTAAAAAAGGTGCATTGACAAGACACTAGTGAATTTTTGTTGCAATAAAAAATAGCACCAGTATGAGATGTATGTAGGGACGCTGACTTACACTGAGATCCTGAAGACTGAACCTAATCATATTGTAACTACTACATGACCAGAACCCTTAAACCTAATGTTTCCCCGACCCTAAACCAAGTATTCACCATAAAATGGATAGATTTACATAAAACGGCTACTTACAATTACAATCCTACAAATGTGGCAGGTCCCCACAACATGAGTAATTCAAATACACACACACACTTTACAGATGAAATTATATGGTAAGTGATCTGTCAGAATGGAGAGATAATGGAGACAGAGAGGGAAATACCAAAAAAGAATGGTCAAAAGGATTTGTATTGATTTTGATATTTACAACCAGAAAGAGAGAAGCTGCTTTTGTCCTCTGCATCCCATCATCATTAGGTCAACATCCAACATCATCCCCATCATTTTCATTGAAAACATCGTCGCCTTCCATATGTTTGAGCCACAAAGATCACGTCAGGACACTTTTATCTGGGCTCAGCAACCACTTTGTGGGAGCTGATGGGAATTTGACTTAGAATAAAGTACAGGAAATGTCTGATGGGCTGAGGTTTGTGTGGAGTGCCATCTCCTCTGATGAAAATAAAGAACAGGCATAGTTTATAATGCACACTGTGACTTATTCACATTGTTTATAGTGCTAAGTTTCTCTGAAGGGAGCGAGGCATCAGAAGCAGAGTGCTGCTGGAACAACAAGGAAGTGAAGATGTATTCTGTTTAGCCCTTCACTTCACATGTTCAACTGTAATATTAAAGTAAGCATTAGTTTTTAACAATAACATTAACAGCATCTCTACTCCTTATAACATCCCAGTTATACTGCATTTATGCGACTTAATGGGACCTTTTAAATACCATTTATTTCAAGAAAAACATCAGCTCATGTTCATGAGGAGCTATCAGAGGAAAAAAGGTTGGAGACTACTGGTTTAAACTCTGAGACCATCAGAACCCCAATCCAACATTTAATCCCATGAATCTATATCCATCTACACTATTCCCCTTCAAATATTGAACATTTTTCATCCATCTTATTTGATGGCACGGTAGCCAGTTTTAAGTGTTGGGGGCCTTGAACCAGAGCTGAGAGGGAAGAGGTCATGATTTCTGTGATGAGTGGTGAGGTGACAGGGAGATTTGATGGGATGAGATCAAGAACCCAGGCTTGTTGGAACCGGACTGTGTGAGGTGGACTTGGCTGTGGTGAGAGCATCTTTGTACTGTTATGCCAGTTTTCTTGTAGAGTCCTTAAGGGATTTCAATTAGTTGAAGGAGGTGTTCTGACTTACAACAATATGCACAAAGGACCCAAATATAATTCCCTCCTTTATGATGTAATTTACCTCTGTGATATAAACCTACAAAGTAATGATGTCTAGTGCCTTCTTACTGACCTGTAGTTCACAAAGCAAACAGCAGATGGCAATCGAGCAGATGAGTAGGCTCAAGTTTACCCCGCAGACAGAGGAAGAAGAAGAAGAAGAAGAAGAAGAAGAAGAAGAAGAAGAAGAAGAAGAAGAAGAAGAAGAAGAAGAAGAAGAAGAAGAAGAAAGCTTCCCCGCCCATTGTTTTTGTCCGTCGCCTCTGTTGCAGACTGAAAGGAGAGAAATATATTCATCTCATAAAGCTTTTATTGTGTAAATAACCAGGTACGTTCACAGCATATCTATCTATCTATATATATATGCAGTGTATGATCCGGATACGGCTTAAAGTCCGAGCTGGACATGAAGTTGATGGTGAAGCACGTCAGTGTCCTGTTCGGGTGTTCTTGTGAAACATCGGATTATTCGCCAACACGTCGATTATCGACACACAGACACACTGCAGCTCTTCTGTCGGTCATCAGGAGGTTCGTCCTCAATGTAATCCGGTAAAGTGAAGTGGTCTCTGCACGACCGTCCGGCCACATGACGGCGTGTTTCCGTGGAAGTGGAAACAAATAGAGGCCCAAATGTTCGTAAAGCAGAATTTAAAACCGTCATTGAAGTTTATTTTATTAGTTTGAGCCGAGTTTAAAAGGCTTGTAGGCTGTAATAAAATAATGGTGGGTAAAATAAAATCCTTGAGACTGCTCTGTTGGGTTTCAATAAACAGATTTGACAGGTGTGACTATGACGAGGCTGCAGCAGTGATGTAACTGGATTCAGGGGTTTCCTGTACAGTTCATGTGAAATCAGGGATTTGGCACACAGACTCTTACTGGAGCTGCAAAGGGACTACACTTTATTATAATATGGAAGGAAATATCACCAGTTGATTGCATTTTCTTCTTAGAAACTCCCTCACTCGTGTTCATCACACATATCAGAACATATACAGTAGACAGATATTGCACAGTTGACAAAGAGATTATAAAGTTTTAGGTGACTTTAGATTTTCTCATTTAAACTCCTGGACATCCTTTCAAATAAACATTATTTGTATTATCATTATTTAAAGAAAAGGAAAGCTCAACCTCTTTGTTATTAGGGCTGCATTATCATGTAACTTAAAGCATGCACTAACGTCTAGCCATGTGTATGTATGTTCTAGATTTGTCACCATGACAACCAAGCGCGGACTGATAACAGATTCATTCAAGGTGGTGAAGAAAACCAAGAGAGGGGGGAAACGAGAGAAGAGGCCGAGCCCTCCTTCACCACCGAGAGGTGAGCAGCTATGTGAGCAGTTGGTGTTTGCTGTGTGGTTCAGTGTTTGTTTGCAACATTGAAAAACGGTACAAGATACAAGATATGTATTCGAAATCAGAAAAAGGCTCAGATAGATTTTTCATGTTGTGTTTGTTTCATATTCCAACATACTCTAAAAGTATGTGCTGAAATATTTTCACATTTATTTATTTTGTTAAAACTTTAGAGATGAATACTATAGTTTATAATTTAAATGTAGTTTTGTTAATCTTGATGTCTGTGTTGGATCTCTGATTCTTTGTTGTGATTCAGCAGTGACTTCAATTCTCTCTGAATTTTTGATTCGATCAGATGTCGAAACCGAAACCATCCGAGAGGAGGAGCTAAAGAAACTCAGACAGTTTGATCTGGACTGGAGATTTGGTCCCTGCACAGGTAACACACCTGCTTCTGTTGAACCAAGCAGCAACCAGCAGTGAAGTCACCTGTTGGTTTGTGATTGGCCATTATTAAGCCTTGAGTTCGGAATTTGTCCGGCGCCATCTTGCCAGTCCTGAGCAGAGCAGGAAGTGACTATATTTGGGCGAGCTGGGGGAGGAGCCAGCAGTGGATCTGACTGATCTGATAGGAAACCTGACGATACTACGTCCCGCCCACCGATAGCTGTAACCTGACTACACCACAGGCCTGTCAATCAAACAGACACGCCCCCAAAAAACAGGTCTTCTTGAATCTTCTTTTCTAATGAATGAGGGATTATTTTCAGATGGACCTCCAGAAAACTAATAAGAAGGAGTGACTTTAGCTAACAACACCGAGATAACTGATGGACACATTTTATTCACTTTGGATTTGATGAGAGAAGTTGAATGGGAGTCTATGGAGCCGGAGGCTTTTTGGAGCCGACCTCTGGTGGCACTCGCTGGTATTGCAGCTCAAGGCTCTTCTGCATTGGCCTCATTTTTTAGACCCTGAAGCTACTTCCACTTTTATATCCAGTCTATGGTGCGTACCACGCGAGGCTCCCCCTGGTGGTACGCAAGATTCCTGCTGCATGTTTATATTTACAATGGACCAAATGATAATACATAAAACTAAAGGCTCTGTGTTAGTGATGAACTTCAGTGTTTGGTTCGGCCTCACAGCTGTCATTAACTGTGTTCCCAGCCGTGATAGGAAACTGGTATTTACATGCTCATAACCAAACTGTAGACCAAAAAAAGCCAGAAAATCAGCTAGATGAGGGCAACTGTTTGGTAACAAATTCACTTTATAAAGTGATAACATCTCCAGTGTTGTGTTTGCAGCTTCTTCTGCTGCTTCTGCCCCCAAGTGGCCCCAAAACTTCTATAAATGCCACTGTAATGACGTGATAAAAAAAAAAAAAATACCACCAGTGATAGATGTTCAACCTCGTTTCTGAAAAAGTTGGGGCGCTTTGTAAAATGTAAGTAAAAACAGAATGCAATGAAATCATGGACTTGGCGTCCTTCAGGTTAAAGAGGAGCGGGACCATCCAGCTTGTTATCAGCTCAGTTCTAAAGCCAGCATCTGTGATGGTACAGGATGCATTAGTGCACATGGCATAGGTAGCTTGAACATCTGGAAGGAAGCATTAATGCTGAATGACATATTCAGGTTTTGGAGCAACATATGCTGCCATCCAGACAACGTCTCTTTCAGGGAAGGTCTTGTTTATTTCAGCAGAACAACGTCCAACCACATTCTGCACGTATTCCAACAGCATGGTTCTCTAGTAGAAGAGTCTGCTGATAAACTGGCCTCCTGCAGTCCAGACCTGTCAATCATTGGAAACATCTGGAGCATCAGGACATGAACAATACAACAAAGGAGACCCTGAACTGTTGAGCAGCTGAAATCCTCTATCAGGCCAGAATGGGACCACATTTCACTTTCAAAACTCCAGAAACTGGTCTCCTCAGTTCCCAAATGTTTACAGAGTGTTGTTAAAAGAAGAGTTGATGCAGCTCAGTGGTGAACATTACCCTGTCCCAACTTTTTTGAGACATGTTGCTGGCATCAAGTTAGAAATACGCAGATTTTTTTTAATAAAACAATACACTTCTCAGTTTCAACATTTGATATGTTGTCTTTAGTCTAATATTGGTTCATGGGATTTGCAAATCATTACATTCTGTTTTTATTTACATTTCACACAGCGTCCCAATGTTTTGGGAATTGGGGTTGTATGTTTGCCATTAATGTTGGAAGTTGCTGCAAAGCTCAGGCTGTAAAATATGGCAGCTCCATGTCTGTGGGGACTCTGCATTCATGTGTGTCCTCCACTGATGTTCAAAACATTTTTGTATCTGTATTCTGCTTTATTTTTGGATCCACGCTTGTGGAAAAGTAAAGCTGTTGTGCTGTAAAAACAGGTTTTAATCACACAAATGTCTCCTTTCATTTCCGTCTGTCCAGGAATCAGCCGGCTGCAGAGGTGGGAGAGGGCAGAGCTGCACGGTCTGAACCCCCCCGAGGAGATCAAATACCTGCTGCTGCAAACACACTCTGACCCAGCGGATAACCTGAGGTAACACACACACACGTGTCCCCGGAGCAGCAGGAGGTTTGTGGGTTTCACAGAATATTTGAAAAGACCACATGAGCATCCACACAAAAACTTCCTGGGAGAAATCCGATTATGGCAGAAAATATACCACATTTGTGGCATCTAACACCACTGCGTTAAATAATACCTCCTTTTATCCTGCTTGCATACACGGCCAGGTTATTTTCTGATTATGGAAATCAGATTTTATAAATCATTTTTGTGCAGAAAACTGTGAATAAGCTGGTTGAGTGACACTCGGATGCCGTGTAGCAGGCGAGAAAACTTTGAGTGTCATTCGAAGTTTGGAGAGAAATTACACGGCAGCTGATCTTTGGAACGGAAATCTGATTTGAATAAAAAGCTAAGAATCAGGCTCACAATTTACACAAAAACAAACACATATTCTCATTTTAACAAAAAAAATCAAACATGTTTATCTTGAATATGATTTTATACATGTAATATTAACACAGCATTTCGATGACCTCATAACCACAAATATAATCCAGTGGACTCTTCATTACATTGGTACCTCAAATAAAGCAAGGAAGTGCTAAGGTTTAGAGGTTAACTGTATACAAGTATTTAAAGATAGAAAAAATAACATTTATTAAATAAAAGTTCATTTTGTTTGTTTCTGGAATTGAAAATGGAGAGTTTTTCCTTCTTGACGCCTTAATTGGTTATGGAGATAAATTAAGGTATTTGTCCTTAAATGTTATATTTTTCTTTACATTTCTTTATCTAAGACAAAATAAAGTACTTTGGAAAAGTTTTATTTTTTTAAGATGATGGTTATGTTGCTTTGTATAAATGGTTTGAGCACCTCGGGTCGAATTATTTCTTTGAACCCTTTAGGCAGATCTCAGCTTGAAAACTCTTTTTGTTCTGTTCTTTAGTTTTATGACACTTTTAATAAATATTCTGACTGTAATTCTGCATATTTTTACATTTTCAATCGATTCTGCCATAGTTTGTGTCCTGCTCAGCGTGTAGGAATGATGTCCAGCACTCACTCACCCACATTCATACTGATAAAGCGGACATGCGGTTCAGTAATGATATCATTCTTTTCCTTTCAGCCTATGGAGCGAATATCCTCTCTGAGGAAGATCTTGTGAGAAAGAAGACAAACTCCAAGGAAGGTCTGTTTTAAAAAAAAAATTTGTATTTGTATGATAAAAACATCAGAGGAAAAAAATTCAAAAGAGAAACTTCTGCAAGAGCAACCATCTTCTTCTAGGACGGAGATAGTTGTGTCTTTTGTATTATTTTGTTTTATACACTAAATGGTTGATTATTATTTTTAATAAACACATTTTATTCAAACACTCTTCCGTCTTGTGATGAATATTGTGATAAACAGATCTCTGTAAACAGTGTAGAAATGAAATAGTGACAGAGACACCCCCATACTTCGCCCCCTCTGGTATCTCCTGTGTGGTTTGCACACTGACATACATTTTCTCCAGTCTTTTTTTAACTGACCTAACAACACCGTCTCTGTTTTACTCTCAAATACATGAAATACACGAGGGACAGAATGAGTGTCTGAAAACGCTGCTCAGTTCTGCGTTCATGAAAGGTTCAGATGAATGTGTGCTGGAGGTTAAAGCGACATGAATACAGCTGCTGGAACATGATAACACACATTCATGTCAGAGATGTCTGTTTCTTTGTAAACTGTATATTCACAGAGAAAGCAGTCATGAAAAGCAATGCTGCGTTTAATATATTTCATTAGATATACTGCTGATTGTGAACTTGAAAGCAGTTTTAATTTACACCTCTGATAGTCACAGTTGGACGCGTTACGTTTTTTGTTTGTGCGTCCGTCCATCTGTCCCCTTTCATGTGACGTGAACGTGATATCTCATGAACTCCTGAAGATAATTTCTTTAAACTTGGCAAAACTTGGTCCCAAGGTTGACCCAGTTAGATTTTGGGGGTCAAAGGTCGAGGTAACTGTGACATCAGGTCCCCCCATCAGTCTGTCCCGTTCTCATCAACAAATTTTCTCAGGAACCCGTCGAGGGACTTTCTTTAAATTTGGCACAAATGTTCAATTGGACTTGATAAGATTGTGGTCGTCAGAGGTCAAAGGTCAAGGTCATTGTGACATCACGTCCGTCCACTACTGTAAATGTGATATTTCACAAACACCTTGAGGGAATTTCACCAAATGTGGCACGAACATTTACTTGGATCAAATAATGAACTGATTGGGAATTTAGGGGTCAAAGGTCACTGACCTCAACAAGCATGTTTTTGGCCATGACTCCAGAACTCATGCACTAATTATGACAACATTTGACAGAAATGTCTAAAGCATAAAATGGTGAAGTGATGACATTTGAGGTCAACTTCATTGTGACATCACAATGTTCTCCATTATTCAGGCCCATAATAACTCAGGGACAGGAGGGGAGATTGAGGCCATATTTTTGCATTCGACAGATATTTAATTGGTGACACTAATCTTAGGCGTCCAGCTCGAAACACTGTTGATTGTGTAGTTCTTAAGTGCTGTCAGGTTTAAGATGAGTGTGAAGCATGTACGTTTTAAAATTTGTAGTTTCTTTGCAGCAATATTCAAATTTGAAGCTCTGTCTCCTACCAAGCAGCTTCATTGACTTACTTGTTACTTTTTGAGTCAGATGTCAGGTACTCGTATATATTTCTGTTATATCATATTTAATAGAATATTGTTACTATTTATTGATATGTATATAAATATATACCTCATGCATTTTATTTTACACTATTTTATTCTGTTTATTTTTTCTGTACAGTTATACTGTACTATACTGTATATAATAATATATACCCTATGCACATTACTCATAACGTAATCCATATCATTAATGCTCAATTTCCATGTAATATACAATAAATCCTGGAAATTTCCAATTAACAATAAATAATATAAATAATGTTAACACTTACGTGAAATAATGATCCATTTTTCTTTACATTTATTTGTACATATCAAGGTGTATTTATTCATTCACTTTGTGTATATAGCTCGTGTGTGTGTATTTATACATGTTTTTCAGTTTTCTAAAAATTATTTGTTTTTATTCTATTATTTTTTTTATTGATAGATAGATAGATAGATAGATAGATAGATAGATAGATAGATAGATAGATAGATAGATAGATAGATAGATAGATAGATAGATAGATAGATAGATAGATAGATAGATCGATCAGGAATGATCTCCTGTATCTGGAACGATCTCCTGTATCAGGAATGATCTCCTGGATCAGGAATGATCTCCTGTATCTGGAATGATCTCCTGTATCTGGAATGATCTCCTGTATCAGGAATGATCTCCTGGATCAGGAATGATCTCCTGTATCAGGAACGATCTCCTGTATCAGGAATGATCTCCTGTATCTGGAACGATCTCCTGTATCAGGAATGATCTCCTGTATCAGGAATGATCTCCTGGATCAGGAATGATCTCCTGTATCTGGAATGATCTCCTGTATCTGGAATGATCTCCTGTATCAGGAATGATCTCCTGTATCAGGAATGATCTCCTGTATCTGGAATGATCTCCTGTATCAGGAATGATCTCCTGTATCTGTCCTTGTGACAGCGGAGCTGGAGGAGTCTATTGGAGAACGTCCTCCTCTGTCCCTGCAGCAGGTGGTGAAGAGGGTGGTCAGGATTATCCAATATGGATAATAGTTTCTTCATTGCATGCATATTTGCAATTTTGTCTCCCTGTGTACTTATCTTTTTCCTACCTGTCTTCTTAAACTGTTGTGACAGCTAAATTTCCCCCTAGCGGGATTAATAAAGTCTTATTTTATCTTATCTTATCTTATTGGCCAAGGTGTGAACACATGTAAGGATTCCTTGATATTCTTCGCAACATACATTAGATTATAAGTATATTATATGAGTGTGGGCAGATATGAACGTGAACTGCGATTTGACTGGTTGGCATCTAGTCTATGGTTGGCATACAGCCCCGAGGCGGTGATGCAGCCGGTTACACTTTATTCCGCCCCCGGCGCCGTCCGATTGGTTGGCAGTGTCGTCAAACACTCAGCGCTCAACGCTGATTGGATGTCACGTCCATCAGTTGAGCGACAGCAGACGCACTGGCCGCTGATTGGTCGAAAGGTCCAGGCTGTAATGAGGCGGATCCATCGTGTAGTTAACGCTCCCAAAAGGGCGGAACTGCAACGGATTCTCGACTGTGATTCGCCACGGTGCTGCGTCAGTCTGATTCATGCACCTCTCATTGGTTCATTTCAGCTTCGTTGGGTTTCTGCGTCGGTAAGAACCGTTAATCACGTCCGTCACTGTGCAGCAGCGTCAAGCTAAGCAGAGTTAGTTGCGCTAACACCCCGAAGTGAGACGACTTTTATTTCATATAAAAGATTAAAATATACTAGTGATGGTTGTGCACGACACGAGGTAGTCTCAAAATGTCGTTATAACAACACTTGTTATAAAAAAAAAATACGTTTAGATTACGTAATAAAATGTAGTGTTTCTGACGGAGATGATTTTATTTTGAAAGTCGTCCCCGGATGTTGTATTTCCTGACGGGTCTGTCTTGATATTATGGGATGCTGTAGCTCGTAGGCTGGCTACTGCGAACCCACAGAGACAGAGGCAGCCAGGTTAGGAGCAGTAACACCACCGTGTCTGTTTAAACTGGGCTTTAACCGCATTCAGACACGACATCTGCGCCGTGCGTGTTTGTAACGGCCGGCCGGAGACGGACACCGTGTCCCGGAGACATCTCACCAATGAGCGGGTCTCAGTAGGACCAGTCAGCCGCTTCTCAGAGGCTTTCACACGGTTTAATTTCCGCCGCTTCCGTTTGCTGTGAGCAGTTGAAGCCGAGGCGCATGGTGCCGTGATCCATCTGGGTCTTTCTCAAACTGTCGGGTCACCGGACAGACGACTCACGGGCACGCGGACTGCTCCGGTAGGCAACCTGCTCATCTCCGGGAGGATTACCGGCGGGGTCCCGCCACGGCTAACCGAGCGTCCTCGGCTCGTCCCGTCCTGGTCATCGGCTAGCTGGTCGCGCGGAGGCTTTCACCTTATGGTGACGGTTCACCTGTCGTGTGACGGTTCACCTGTCGTGTGACGGTTCACCTGTCGTGTGACGTAACGTGGCACCAGCGGGTTGCGGCCGTGACCGAATGGCCTCATCGGTCGCGTGCGTCCGGTATTCGTGCCATCCTCTCTGCCGTTATAACCTGCCGGTCAGGCGAGGCTGCTCCGGAGTGTCTGCGGGCCGACGGTTCACACCGCGTGTCGAAACGTTGAAGAGATGGCCGGAAGTGTCCGTGATCACGGACGGTGTTGGGCTCACGGTGGCAGGTTCAGGCGCTCAATGCTGAACATTAGCATCAGGGATTTCAGGGCGATCTTAAAGAGTTAAATGTCGAGCACGCAGGCCTGCTCCTACAACCCGACTTATAAGGGCCTTGATACGAGTCCTGTGACATCATGCGGGACTTGAATGCCGTTGAAAGTTTGTAAAATAATGCCGAGCTGCTTTTCTTGCAGCCGGCTGTCGAGGATGGAGGTCCCGGTATCACGATCACCCGTCCTCTTAATGGGGGAGCCTCCTTGGTGCTCTGATGTGCGCAGAAATGACGGCTGGCCGCGACCTGTTTCTAAAAGGCCTTTTAACCCGTTTCAATCGGTACTTTTCGTTTTTCAGGACGTAACAGAGCGTTAAATTGTCCAGATTTGCTCCGTTGTTTGGTGCAATGTGGGTCCGTCTGAGGGCCAAGAAGCCTTTCTGTGAAGAACGGACTAATACAACCCAGAAATACACATCATCCAATGTGATGCAGCACAGGGAGATATCCCGCCGCCCTTAACTCCTGTCTGTTGGGGATGTCTCTCTGTGGGTTGACATGAGCACGGTTGCTTGGTTGTATTTGATTCCCCAGACAACTATTGCAGTTGCAACACATTCACACCACTGAAATACTGTATTTTTTAATTTATTTTTTATTGATAATCAGATCAGCTTCAGGCAGTGTGCACCATCTCTGATATACACTATGGGACTAAAAATAACATAACTCTGATGGAAAACGCAAATTTATATTTTTCATAATCGAATCTATAAATGTAAAAAAAAAAAAAAAGTATCTAAAATCCAAGAAATGGAAAGCCATAGTTTTTGTTCTCAGAGGGTTATTATTTAATGTACATACTCGGCACTGAAAATGTTCGAACATTTCTTTCCCGCTTTATTACCATCAGTATTGTGATATATATTTGCACTGAAAAAGCTTATTGTCCATATTGACTGATTGATCGCCCCCTGTTCTCCACCTCTCTCCTCAGTGATGGATAATGCTCATACCAAGACGGTGGAGGAGGTTTTGGGCTTCTTTGGTGTGAATGAATCTACAGGTCTGAGCTGTGAGCAGCTGAAGAAGAACAGGGAGAGATGGGGACCCAACGGTACAAATGGAAATCTGTTTTTCTTTTCTTTTTTAAACTGTCATAACATTTCCTCAGAACATGTTGACTAATCTTGTGTATATTAAATTACTACATGTATTACCACTACTATCCCATAACCATCAATATAATTAAATAAAAATAGCTTCTCTGACACTATACATTTGTATCTATGAAGTGTTTTCTGAAAATGTGTACACAGTTATTGGACAGTGCTTTTAACCTGAATTAAATGTATTATATTTTCAAGATGTCTTTTTTTTGTTGCCTTGTTCCCATCTTTCTTTTTTCTAACTCCTTATCAACTGCTTTACTTGCAGAATTGCCAGCTGAAGAAGGTGAGTGTCGATCTCCATTCATGCGTATACACTGTGTGTATGTGTGTTTTATTATCCTATTTTTGTCATCTTTTTTCTTATTACATCAGCTTCATCACTGTATCACTACTTCATCTCCATCACAGTAGGTCTCTGTTTGTTTCCTCCTTCTGCTCCTCACTGTGTTCCTTGGTGTGTGTCCCTTGCAGGGAAGTCACTCTGGGAGCTGGTCCTGGAACAGTTTGAGGATCTGTTGGTTCGAATCTTGCTGTTGGCTGCATGTATTTCCTTTGTAAGGAATCAAAACCACAAACACACACACATCCACAAACACAGCACGAGTTGTGTGTTTGTGTGAGCCGCAGACTGTCGATCAGTTTGACCTCGCTGTGTGCACTAGGGGTGTAAAGCTACACGTAATTCACTGTTCGGAATGAGCCTCGGTTTTTGGAGTCACGGTTCCATATGTATTCAAACTTCAAACATTTTTTTAAAATGTATTTTCATAAAATTTAAATATTTGTAAGTGCCTGTTTGGCACAATTATTGCTGCAACACTTGAGGCACTCAAATAGTGTATACTGTCAATAAGAAAAGACTCTGAGCTGTTTCCTCTCTAGTATGAAAGTAAGACAATAAAAAACATTGGTTAAGACAAATACAACTTTCATAATGAACTTTAAAGCCAGCGGTGCAAATTCTGCTGTAAAATTTACACAAAGTAACCTGCCTCGGCCATCTTGTTTGAAAACAGTTATTCTAACTTGTTAAAGCTGATGGACAACAACCTGTGCTGCCAAAACGGCCTTGATGGAGTTATGCCCTTGAATTTTACCTCTGGGAGTGCGAGTGTGTAGAAATCAATCAAACTGTTTTTACTCACAGGGCGCAACAAACCGAGGAAATTTCACACCCCACTGAATTATTATTAATAATAATAATAATAATACCGCTGCACCCCTAGTGTACACACAAGATGGATTAAATGGTTAATGGTTACAAATGGATCGAGTACAACATTGTACACGAGCTCTCTCTCAGGCTCGCCTCTTGTGTCGTAGACCCTCGCATGGTTCGAAGAAGGGGAGGGGACGATCACAGCCTTCGTTGAACCCTTCGTCATCCTCCTCATCCTCATCGCCAACGCAATTGTTGGAGTATGGCAGGTAAAGTAAGTGTGTGTGTGTGTGTGTGCGTGTGTGTGTGTGTGTGTGTGGATTGGTTTCTCATACCATGTTGATATTTTAAATGACACTTTTCAGGCAATTTTGCTTCGAAAGAACAATCCTTCTAATTTCATGAATAATGTCGTGTTTAAAAAAATAAGTCCAACCCAATGAAACCAGTTGCTTTTTTGTCAAATGTCAACAAGTACACAGTTGTTCTGCATCGTCGTTGATTCAGTGCATTCAGATAAAAGTGGGGAATTTATTCAGCATCGATGCTCATAACTTCCCTAATTGGCATTCACATGATTGCCTAAGATGATTGTCCGCCGAGTTGTTGTTTGGTCATCATCATATTTTGAGGTTGAGTCCAATGAGTTTGTCTTAATTGACACACGCCATCCCGCGCGTTCATCTTAACTAGCTTCAACAAGTTTCTTCAACCAGTCCTCACGTGGGTTGTCACGATACCAAAATTTGTTTGTCGATACCAACACCATCTAAAATCCTCAATTCTCAACAACAATTCTTGATACCAATAAAATTAGTCAGCCCTGATCTCTTTTATTTGAAATGAACCTTTCAGGCACGAGAGTAGGATGAGGGTGGATCAAAACGTGTCTGTGATTTTTTTCATGCACCTAAAACTTGAGCAGCAAACAATTTTTGGGCAACAGAAGAAACCCCAGGGTGCCAAATCCAGGCAGGAAGGGAAGCAGGGAGCAAAAGTTGTGAGAAACGTATGCGTTTTCAACGTGCTGTGAGCGGGCGCGTTGTCATTTTGAGAAACTCAAGTACCAGAGTTTAGGTCATTTCCGCTGAATGTTTTCTCTCAGACGCCTCCGAACATCACAGCAGAGCTCGATGTTCACAGTCTGACCCTGAGGGAACAAACTAATTGTGCAACACCCTGCAAATGTCAAAGAAAACCCACCTGGTGTCTCCTGACCTGATGCACCTTCTACGGTCTTGGACGGTGACGTTCTGCCGCTCTGAAACAGAAATATAACGTAGAACACCTCGCCCGGCTCGTTGCCTCATCACCGGAGGCTTTCTGAAGCATTTCAAGGGTCTCCCAAGTTTGACACAGAAATCGCAGACGTACTCGGACCGGTGGTCCCAGAAACATGTGCAACTCGGGTGCTGATGTTGATCAAGTGCCGAAACTTGTAATATATTTTTATGGAAGTTGTAGCTTCTCAATGCACACCACGACTCAACAAGAGCAGTCTCAGAACGTTTTGATCCACCCTCATATGGAGCCTTAAACTCATCAAAAAACAACAACATTACTGTTATGTTAAACAATAAAATAACTTAAAAAATAATCAACTTTTATGGTGGCGGAACATTTCTGTCACTAATTGTTATTGTTAAATTCCCATGACATGTCAGAAAAATACAGGGATTGCAGTTTTAGTCCAAATCCCCAAATTCTAGGAGACGCAGGCCAGATGTGGGACAACATGAGGTTCATCCTGTGTTTGTTTCTTTTTTGGTCTTGTGTTTCCTGTTGACCTAGTTTGGGATTTAACAAAGGGCCAATCAGGGCAGCTGCAGGTTTTTAAAGCCATTTGGATGTGCTTCTGTTTCCTGGATTCAGCCTCTGTGTTTGTCATGGTCTCTGCTCGGTGGTTTAATTGCTCACATACACAGTGAGGTTGAAACTGAACGTTTTGATCTTTGCAGATGGATTTTCTGTATTCTTCAGTTTTGTTTCTGTCTCTTTTTAGAAATGATTACCATCTTATGAAACTAAATTTTCTGCACAATCCACTGACACTTTGTCTTAAAATGAACTGAGGAACCTGTTCATTAGTGGCAAAATGGGCTTAGGTGTCACTATATCTTTATTTCTGGTGTAATTGTTAACTGCTTAAACCCTTGGCTATTTCTTTTTTCACAGATTTCTGCCTAAAAACAATCCCAGATGCAGTCAGTAACAGCTGCACAACTGAAAGTGAACAGCTGTGAGCTCTATGGATGATTTTCCTCTTGTGCTTGTCACCTGGCCAGATTTACAGTTTTACGTCCGCTTCATCAAAAATACATTAGAGTAAATAACAGCTTACAACAATGAGACAGTAGACACTGACGTTATTAAACCTAAAATTCATCAAATGCAAAAGAAAGTAAACGCTGCAATGCTGCTGCTATTTCAATCATCAGCGTCCTAGCTGACCGTGCTTCCCTCTGCAACCTTGGAAAAATGGTGGCAGGTTATGATTTAATAACCATTCAGGCTCCAAAGTGGAAAAAGGTTTACACAATATGCACCTATCAAATGCTGACATGCTGTTGTGTCCTCCAGGAACGTAATGCAGAGAACGCCATCGAGGCCCTGAAGGAGTACGAACCCGAGATGGGCAAAGTGTACCGACAGGACAAGAAGAGCGTCCAGAGGGTCCGAGCCCGAGACATCGTTCCTGGAGACATTGTGGAAGTCGCAGGTAAGGAGAAGAATTAGATTAAAAGAAGCATCTGGCACGATTTCACAAGGAAGGAGGAGACGAATGCTCATTACAAGAGAAAGAAAGTTGGAAGCATAAAACAAACTTTACCCACCATAAGAAAAACCAGGCAGGCAGACAGGAAGACAAGGAACAGTCTGGAATGAACAACTAGCAAAGGAAAGGGGCCCTGCCATGATGAGGCCTGGGACACACTGCCTGTGTGCGTGGCGTGTGCGTGGCGTGTGCGTGGCGTGTGCGTGGCGTGTGCGTGGCGTGTGCGTGGCGTGTGCGTGGCGTGTGCGTGGCGGTCGCTGAACGTCTTGACTTTAATTTCCGTGGCCATGTTAACAGGTGACAGCAGCCACACAGCCTGTGCCCTGCTCACCAGTCATGCCTTGCGTCTGCGGTGCATCATCTAGACAGGAAACGCTTATTTGATCACATGCACAATAAAATCATAGCAGGAACCCGATGTAGGCTGGAATCATATCACCGTGGTAACTGAACAGGTTTTCCTGGCGCCCTCTCAATAGATCAATAGATCACACGACTGCTTTTTGGTTCCAAACTTTTACTTGTCGGACCTCAGAAGACACTGGAGCAAAGAAGTGAAACAGGAAAACAGACTGAAGGTAGAATCAGAGCGCTGCGTCACCTTGTGGTTACTTCAGATTCTGAATGTGCCGGTTTTACAGTTTCATCATTTACAGTGATTCACTCAACATGTCTGGGATGTCAGATACTCACAGTCCCTGTTTACTCTTTAAATGTGACTTGAAAAAGTTTGTTCCCCTCTTCCAAGAAAAAAAACACTTTAGATTTATGCACACAGAGAATCCTCCAGTAATATTTCATAGAGTTTAGTGCAGGGCTGTCCTTATTGTTAATATCTGTATCAAAAGAGCTTCCAAAGCTGCACTGATTGATCTTCTTGGGCACGACAGGATGAGCAGCACAAGTTGACGGACACACGCCTGGTGTTGGTTTTGTTTTTGTGAAGTTGCTTTAGCAAACTAACGGGTCGTCATCAGCACGGGGCTGTACGAACAGAAAATAAATAAAAGACTGCTGACAGTAGAGATGGGTTTCAGTGGTTATTCAATTTTCATTTCAGGAATATAATTCGATTTTTGTTCTGAATTACAAAATTTAAATACAATACATTTTTCTTTTCTATGGTCAAAAAGGGAAGTGCGAAATAAAAAAGTTTGTTAATCACAATTGTCTTGATTTGGCGGATACATTTGTAAGAAAAGATTAATTTGAACTCCTAAAACTGACACTGTGGAGCCCTGAAGGGGTTTCCAGCGCACGGTTGTTTAGACGTGGTTGAAATAACATTGCGAGATCTGTGTTTAGTCGTTCCTTAGCAAACATCTCGAGCTGCATGCCTGCCGCCTCTGCCCTCTGCGTTGGCTCATATCGTCATGGAAACCCTGCAAGAGGCTCACAGCCTTTTATGGCAAATATTGGATCGGTGTGCATCTCAATGCCAAAATCTCTGAATATCTACTCCAAAACCTTCAAAGGCATTGTTAAATACAAGACCAGACTAGGATTACATTTCTGTTATGACCTTGTGTATAAATCTTGTTGAGTGGTTTTTTTTTTAGTGTCACCGCCATTTTTAAGTGCCCTGGAGTGCTTGAGAGCATCGAGAGTTTGAAGGTGCTTGTCTGTGTGTGCCCACATTTTCATTCAATGCGGTGGCTTTTTCAGTGAGAGCGCTTGTATGGAACTGATTTGAGAGATGAAAAACTTAACCAGGTCAACAGCACGGCTTTTCACATCGCTCAGTGACTCTCAGCGTGTTTTCAGGTGGTTTCCCAACATTTTCTTGAGCTTTTTCTCTTTTCTGAGACAGAAACGGACAGATGTGGTCAGTTGGGACCTCAACCCGTTGACCCGCTGTGTTTTTGAACATTTAATGGCTGAAATGAGTCTTAATAAGATACAAATAGATTCTATTTAAGTAAACACATTCAGTTGCATCCACAGAAACCTTTCTATAGTTGTGTGGATGATTGATGTAATTCACCAAATCTTAACTATCACAGCTAAGTGCTTAACCCCAACGTTAACCCCAACTTTAATCTTAACCCCAACCTTAACCCCAACTTTAATCTTAACCCCAACGTTAACCCCAACTTTAATCTTAACCCCAACCATAACCCCAACTTTAATCTTAACCCCAACGTTAACCCCAACTTTACTCTTAACCCCAACGTTAACCCCAACTTTACTCTTAACCCCAACGTTAACCCCAACTTTACTCTTAACCCCAACGTTAACCCCAACTTTAATCTTAACCCCAACCTTAACCCCAACTTTAATCTTAACCCCAACGTTGACCCCAACTTTACTCTTAACCCCAACGTTAACCCCAACTTTACTCTTAACCCCAACGTTAACCTCAACTTTACTCTTAACCCCAATGTTAACCTCAACTTTACTCTTAACCCCAACGTTAACCTCAACTTTAATCTTAACCCCAACGTTAACCCCAACTTTACTCTTTACCCCAACGTTAACCCCAACTTTACTCTTAACCCCAACTTTAATCTTAACCCCAACCTTAACATTAACATTAATCTAATTCTAACCTGAATCCTAAAGCCTGAAGTCTTTACCCTCAAAATGACCACTTTGTTGTTGTGAAGAGCAGCCAAAATGTCCTCACAACGTATTTGTCCTAATAAAATGTTTGCACAACTATTGAAAGACACACACACACACACACACACACACACACACACACACACACGATTTTATCTTGACCCAGTAAGACAACTAATCCTCTCGACACCCACTGATATTTCAGGCTGCTAGGAGAGAGGAAATAGGGTTACTGGTGTGTGTGTGTGTGTGTGTGTGTGTGTGTGTGTGTGTGTATATATATATATATATATCAGTGGTCCAGTGCCCTTCCAGAGCCTGGGAACTCTGACACGTCTCAGCAGGAAGGAGCTGTGACTGTGTATTTGGACCTATGAGGCTTTTTTTGAGTGCATGTTTGGATTGTTAGCTTGTGATAGTAATTTGGGTCGATAACTGCTTTTAATCCATGTTCTTTTTTTTTGTTTAAACCAACACTTCTTTATCCTATATCTTTTTTGGGTAGTTTCACTGAGAGGTTTTACACACAGTGGTGTTGATGGGGGACAGAAAAGAGGTGCTTTGTCACTTTCTCCCTTTTGGTTACTCGCTTGCTTCCTTTAGGCCACGACTGCTCTCTCATTATCACACTGTATTATTATTATCAGCCTAAGAGCTGCCAGCAGATTTAAACTGGTACAACATTTCTGTGTGTACTCTCTGAGAAACACTTGTTGGCTTTTCTCCTCAGAATAAGTAGGTCTGGTTTTGTGCTCATCAGCAGCATTTTAAGGATCCTCCTCTCTGGAAACCGTTAACACAAAGTTCAGGGTTTGTGGGGGAGAAAAATGCTTTTAAAGTTGCCGTCGTTGCCAGCTTGATGCGGACCTACTCTAATGATCCATCATATTGCACACATCCCACAGCCCAGATGTTGAACAAATGAAAAACATCAGCGACAGCAAAACACATTCGAGACTCTTACAAAGAACTGAAATGAAATGGGTGCACATAAAGGAAGTCGGTAAATAACAATATTTTGCTTCTCTGGGCAACTGAGTAAAATATGTCTATATTCTGGATTATCAGGAAATATCCACAGTATCCTTTTATTTCACTTTATTAATCCCGAGGGGAAATGTCTTCACTACAGCAGGGGGGCTCTCAGGGGGGAGCTGCTGCAGCAGGCTGCCACTAGCGCGGCGCCAGGTAACCTGACCTGAGGTGCATGTTTTTGGATGATGGGAGGAAGCCGGAGAACCCGGAGAGAACCCACGCAAGCACAGGGAGAACATGCAAACTCTGCACAGAAAGGCCCAGGACCGGATTCGAACCCGGAACCTTTTTGCTGTGAGGCGACAATGCTAACCACTGCACCACCGTGCCGCCCAATCCTTGTTAAGTCCTCTGTCATTTGATCTGTCATTTGAAGTGAATGGCATCACATCAGCTGTTTTTGACAGCCACCAGATCTAGTTAACGAGGTCACTCTGTGGACTTTACCAGTTGTTTGCCAAGTGGTTGAACCTCATGGAGAAGCAGGTTTGCAAATTTCAAAACTAGTTGTGCTTTATGTTTTTAAAGCACCGAGTCTGTGGAGATTTAAACCTGTTGTTTTGATGTTTGAGCGCCTTCATTAGACGATTGTAGTCTTTAGTTTGATAAAACGGTGACAAACATGACCAGAATTAAGCTGCTGGTATAATAAGTGAATTAGGAGGATTCTCTGTCCTCGTCTGATTTACAACCTACAGTCTAGTCTGGCTGAACGGGTTCGGTTGGAGTGGTGATGATCTTAAATGGAGAGTGGCTGTTTCCACACTGCGTGCTTTTTAATGTCAACTTATGTGTGTACAATCTCACAATCCTCAGGGAGAGTAGCAGGAGAAACTGAAACTAGACCTTTTATTCTATATAAAAATATGTTTAAATCAAAATTCGGAATGGAAAAAAACTGATTGTATTTACTGACTTTCAGAAACTGTTTATTGGTGGTGGAGGAGGTGAAACCATTGTAAATAAACAAACATGGACACCATCACCTTCATTCTAATTTAAGATAAATACACTAAGAAAAAGTCAAATTTAGGATGTTTTTTTTTTGTCTCTCGACCCCCAGTCGGTGATAAGGTCCCGGCTGACATCAGGCTGACGTCCATCTGCTCCACTACGCTCCGGGTGGACCAGTCCATTCTGACGGGGGAGTCCGTGTCCGTGCTCAAACACACAGATCCTGTACCGGATCCCAGAGCTGTCAACCAGGACAAGAAGAACATGCTGTTCTCCGTGAGTGTCAACAACCACATTTGTATTTTTGTTTCCATAAATTCACTTCCTGACATGTTTTCCTCATCGTTGTGGGAACACGCCTCGAGTTGGGGAGTGCATTGGGGATGTTTGAGTTGGGGGCCGGGTTACACTCCAACCCCCTCTGAAAAAGATCTGTAGAAACAAAATGTGCTGTAAAATATACTTTGGTTGTGGATTTTTGTCTTGCATACCTGTACATGATAATGGCCTTGACAAAATAAGTTGCATACTTTGATGAAGGAAAACATTGACAGAATAAAAGCCACATACACATACATCAGCTCCTGGGCACGATCTCACACCAAAAACAGCTTTACACGAGAAACATGAACTACCAACACTGTTATTTACTTGTAACACAAAGTGTACACAAACAGTGAACTGGTTTCTTACGAAAAACGGATTTAAAAAATACCCGATGATAAGAACATCAATCACAGACATTTATTAGTAATTTATTATTATTATTAACAGGCAAAGCAACGACATCTACTATGACATGTTCCCTGAGTCCAAACAAAACACAGTCAATGAGCCATAATTCACTTTGAATGTAACTTTGAATTCAATTCAATTTTATTTATATAGCGCCAAATCACAACACAGGTTATTTCATGGCACTTAACACATTAAAGTCCTTACAGCAAGACTTTACAATATTATACAGAGAAACCCAATAATTCAACAATTCAACAATTCCCACATAAGTTAGGAGGGAAAAAAACTCCTCTTTAAGGGAGAAAAACCTCCAACAGAGGGAAGAAAAACTCCCTTTGACAGGAAGAAACCTCTGACAGAACCAGGATCAGAGGTGGGCGGAGCATGTGGTTCTGTTAACAGATGCTCCGCCCACCTGGAAGACTAATTTGAGATGCAGCTCAGCACTTTCTATCAAGTTTAGTTCCTTCTCGACGAGGTAGGAGGAGGTATGAGGTTGTTTTATTTGACACCTGCATCTCCACTGCAGCTCTAAAACGGAGCCCTCTGCAGCCTCTGACTGTTAAATGTCCTTGTAAACCCGATGAATTGCTGTTGTGTACGAGTTGAACTATAGAAATAAGCTTGCTTTGCCTTTTTAGTCAAATTTTCATCTTTGACAACTGAGAACTTTGTCTCTGTCTGTCTTTAAACATAACTTTCAATAGGACTCAAAGTTTGAATATTTATGCTGTTGAAGATGTCCACCTTCAGTAGGAGCCAGTGGGCTGAGAGCCACAGACGAGTCATAGAAATATATGGAATAATGTCTGTCCCATAAAGGGATGGTTTGGATAGTCTGGTTTGGCGTTGTATGAGGTACTTGTCCAGAGTTGATGTTACGATACGATATGATACAATATACTTTATTGTTCCGATGGGGACATTTTTCTTGGGCAAGTGTTGCTGCATTTGATAGCAGCTGCATTTTCTGCCTTTTTGGACATATCATAACACTTAAGACATGTTGCACAAATGGGACTACATTTCATAGCTTAAAGAACAGCAGTGTCCACCAGCTTCAAAGCAAAATGTCAGTGTATGTATGATACGACATGTTGCATATTCTAAAAACACATTCACCATCTTAGGCTCCACTTAGATCACACAACCAGTCCGTCCTAGCAGGAAGCCTTGTTTAACATGTTGATTGAAAAGGGCACAAATGAGTTTTTTAAACGATCCAGTTCAGATTCAGTTTGTCTCACATGGGATGGAGCAACTAAAATGCTCCTCTGAACACAGACTGCTCATACAAGAGCTGAAGGGACTGGTAATCTTTCTCACCTATGATCTTCACTGCAGTCTGGATAAGTCTGGGTTTTAACCGCGCTGATTTCACGCCTGTATTACAAACCTCATCAGACTCTCCAGAACTGCTTGATGAATGAGGAAACATCCTTTTTTTCATTGAACCCGTACACGCTGATCCTTCTCAGAAAGTACATCCTTTGATGTAACCTGGAGCATGTAGACCGTCAACATGCTTATTCCAGGTAAACATGTTATCAATGTACACACCGAGAGGAGCAGACTGGGCGAAGATGAAGGTCAGCACGTCACCAGTTTGGTGTAAATTAAATGAAATGATTTGGAATGATTTAAATTGCATTTAAACACGATTTCATTGCTTTATGTCATTTATGATGTCATTCGCACTCTTCAAAACCAACAGACCCTTTTAGTTTTTACCTCGTATAACACGGGAGTTGCTCGTCTGCTGTCGCCTCAATTAGTGAGTTATTGTGTTACTATGGCGTTGGATCAGAGATTGGATCCAAACTGGTGTTGAAACACCTCTTCTCTGCTTTCTGTGTGATTCACAAAGGGCAGAGCTCCATCTCTCACACACACACACACACACACACACACACACACACACACACACACACACACACACACACACACACACACACACACACACACACACACACACACACACACACACACGGTGCAGAGTGGATATGACGCGACTCAAATCAAAGACTGGAAGTGCAATTAAGTCCTCTAAAGGACGATAAGATGAATTTATTAATGCAGAGATGCCAAATGTTCTTGGGCTTCCATTAATATACCGTACCTGGTAAAGTGTGTGTGGGAGCCGCCACGGTACACTGGGATGACATGCAGTGTGTGTCCTGGTAGTGTAGTGGACAAAGTGTCCGCGGTGATATCTCAGTCACACCTCAAAGGCAGCTGAGTCAGCAGGTGGTCTGTGGTCAAAGAACAACGGCCATTGATGTTTTATTTAGCAGCATCTCTCTGACAGACTGCAGACCTGCAGGTTGTCTTTGGTGCCGTGGTTATCGGAGCACCGCAGGACTGTGTGACTTCAAACGGCGATGTGGACAGATGGAGTTAGAAGCAGCTATTACAGGAGAGGAATCAACACAGTGAGATGACACATTTTAATTGTTGTGATTAAAAACGAGTGAACAGTTGGGCTTTGTTCACACCTGTGCGTCTTGTTTCATGTGATCGTAGTTGGACAGCTCCACCTACATGTGTGAACGTACCCAAGATGCATTGAGTTCTGATCGTCTGGGTCGCCTTGTTCCAGCAGTGTGTGTGGCGCTGCGTCGACACTCTGCTGTTCTGAAGAATATAGCAAAACGAGCTGGGCTGAGAATGTGTGGGTCTCTTCATAGACAATCGTTTGCAGTTGTTCCTACTGGGCGTAGACCTCAGGTTCATTTTAACCAATCGGCACCTCTGAAACCGACCGGCACTCTGTCGTCCACCGAAGCGTTTTTTCCCGAGTGCAGCACGTTTCAGTCGTTTCCAGGTGTTTTAATGCATGAAGAGGTGCTGAGTGTTTATTCTGTGCCGAGCGCTAAACGTTCGGCGACTTCAAATATTAACGTCGCGCTCGTCACTGTCCCCAGCCATCCAACCAGTGAAGGAGAGGCGGGACAAACGTGGTTAACCACCGACACCGCTTGCTGATTGGTCGGCCCTTCAGAGTGGCCGTGGAGACGCTAATACGAGTTCACAGATTGTATTCAGAGAAGAAAACTGAAGCTGTGAGCGACGGTCGGAGCAGCCAGGCGACAAAACAGAAACACCAGCAACGCTTACTGACGCACGTCACAAACAAAGACCTATTTATATTTAATATAGACTATTTAAATGATATGACTTTGAAGATACATGTCTTGCAGCTAAAAATTTTCAAATGGGGAAGGAAACCATGTCTTTGCATTTTACTGTTTTAATGCAAGTGCTGATACCATCTCACATACGGCTTTTAGCTCGCGTGTAAAATACTAACATTGGCATTCAGCATAAAAATGCTGAGATATGATATTTCGGTGATATTGAAGCAGCTGTTTAGTGAGTAAAAAACACAGGATGTCTACCTGATGCTTGTTTTACTGAAGCCTCTTCTGTTTTTTTTGTGGTTTACCTTTTCTGCCATTTCTGACACACAACAGAGCCCCAGTTGAAAAGGAACCACCACAGCACGGCAGCGCTGGAATAATCCCATAATTTCAGCCTGAGCCGACGTGATTGGGTCGAGCCAGACCGGGTTTGAATTAGAGAATTACAAACTGGTGTTTACAGAAATGCACGTTTTCCCACAGAACACGTTTTAGACGGAGTTTCAGCTTTTGTTGCACAAAATGAAGGAAGGCAAACAATCAGGACCTGATGTTCTATTATATAAAGGAATACATCAGACAGATCTGCATCATCATAAACACAAGTATTTATAACAAGTGGCATGCACATCAAAGAAAAGAAGTGCAGTTGTGATACGCAACGGTTTATTGGATTTCTTGAAGAGCACATCGAAGATGCTCTGATGTGATCAGATGTGATCGGATCACCGAGCTGCACGTTGATACCGGATGTGAACGCCGCCTCGGGCAGTGAATTAATCCCCGTCGTGACTTTTGCCCAGGGTACCAACATCGCAGCAGGTCGAGCCATCGGGGTTGTCGTGGCAACGGGGGTGCAGACAGAAATAGGGAAAATCCGAGATGAGATGGCGTCCACTGACCCCGAGAGGACCCCGCTGCAAAAGAAACTGGACCAATTTGGAGAACAGCTGTCAAAGGCGAGGACCTGTGTGCATTTTAGAATAACTTTGGACTTCAAACTTGTTACTGCTTGGGACAGTTTATGAGTTTAAGTCTGATAATCTATAGATATGTTGTGTCTGTGTTCCTTGTTGTGACCTGCAGGTCATCAGTTTGATCTGTGTGGCGGTGTGGGCCATCAACGTGGGACATTTCAACGACCCGGTGCACGGAGGCAGCTGGCTGAGAGGAGCCGTCTACTACTTCAAGATCGCTGTTGCACTGGCTGTAGCTGCCATACCAGAAGGTCAAACATCATACTTGCCTGTGACACACACACACACACACACACACACACACACACACACACACACACATGCATACACACATGCATATTTTCAGTTTTTACAATTGGTGGTGCTTTTGTGTTTTTGCAAGGACAACAAAACAGGTGACATTTTTTTTTTAAACAGAAAGCTGGCAAAATGTTGGCATAGGAAATGAAATAAAAAAAACCTCTAAAGGTGCCCTTGAGCAAGGCACATGAAACCAGCTGCTCTTGTTAGATCATCAGGAAAAAAAACGGGTAAAGGCGATGAAGCGTCACCAGATATAGACATGGTAAAACAACGTTGCTCTCCCATTGTTTCCTCTTGCAGGCCTTCCGGCAGTCATCACCACCTGCCTGGCTCTGGGCACCAGGAGGATGGCCAGGAAGAACGCCATCGTCCGCAGCCTGCCGTCCGTGGAGACGCTGGGCTGCACCTCCGTCATCTGCTCCGACAAAACGGGAACGCTGACCACCAACCAGATGTCGGTCTGCAGGGTGAGACGAGGCAGGAGTGTCACATCACACTGATAAATAAGCAGCTGACGCCCACTTCATTTCAAAGTTACTCTAATGGACTTTTACTGATTATAAACTAACAGCTAACGTGTTGTCGTATTAACGTCAGATTAAGAAAGGGTTGAGATAACAAACATTCAGTCTAACAAATACATAACTAGATAACCAGAAAGTTGTCTTCATAGTAGCATAATATAAAAAAGCTTCCATTAAACTAATAATCAACTGCTGTGATGTGTGTGTGTGTGTGTGTGTGTGTGTGTGTGTGTGTGTGTGTGTGTGTGTGTGTGTGTGTGTGTGTGTGTGTGTGTGTGTGTGCGCGCGTGTGTGCGTGTGCATGTGTTTAGTTGTTTGTGGTAGACAGTGTGTCAGGAGAGCGCTGCAGCCTGAGTGGCTTCTCAGTCACTGGATCTACTTATGCCCCTGAAGGGGAAGTGTGAGTGTCTTTAACCTTTAACCCTTAACCTCAACCTTTAACAATTTATGGATTATGAATAATTCATCTTTTTTGTTGTTGTCACCATTTGAATACATTTGCTCCACTTTCCCTTTTGATTCTTCTCATCTCCGTCCTCATGCTTCCAGCTACAAGGACGGTTCGTTGGTGAAGTGCAGTCAGTATGAAGGGCTGGTGGAGATGGCCTCCATCTGTGCTCTGTGCAATGACTCATCACTGGACTTTAATGAGGTACGAGATACAAACAATGCAGCAGCAGCAGCAGCTCAGACTACCAGAGATTACCGTATATGGTTCGGAAACATTTACAACTGGAGTCTGATTCCAGGATTTTTTTTTTTTTACTGAACTGGTCGGTAAAAAGCACAGTCAGCATCTCTGAATCTTTCCTCTGTCCGTCCGATCCAGTCCAAGGGTGTGTTTGAGAAGGTTGGCGAGGCGACGGAGACTGCCCTCTGCTGTCTGGTGGAGAAGATGAACGTGTTCGACACGGACCTGCTGGGACTGAGTCCGGTGGAGAGAGCTACAGCCTGCTGCTCTGTAAGTGTAGGACGGCCTGATGGCTGCGTGTGTGCGTGTGTGTGCGAGGGTGTGTGTGTGTGTGTGTGCGTGTGTGTGCGTGTGTGTGCGTGTGTGTGTGTGTGTGTGTGTGTGTGTGTGTGTGTGTGTGTGTGTGTGTGTGAGAGAGAGAAAGAAATACAGGAAGTTAAAGAGAGACTTCTGTGAAACAGATGATTCACTGGTCGTTCTGTCTGACCTGCTGAATCCTTCTCCACGTTTGTTCTTGCTCTTATGTCTCGTTACCTAAGTGACCACCAAGCTGCTGGGTTTTACACTCCATAAGTCTGTTCGTGAATGTCCTTTCTATTTTTATATCCGTTTCCTGCCAATAAAGCTCACTGGGCCACGCTAAAGATGAACTGTACATATGATATTTGTTTCCAGGTGATTAAGCAGCTGATGAGGAAAGAGCTGACGCTGGAGTTTTCCCGAGACAGGAAGTCCATGTCTGTCTTCTGTTCATCCAATAAACTCACCAGGTCTTCGTCTGGAGCCAAAATGTTTGTCAAGGTCCGTTACACGCCGCTCGCCATCACACGTTTGGTTTTCCGGTCGCTGTTGAGAGACGACGTCGTCACCGTGTTGTGGTTCCTCCTCAGGGCGCTCCGGAGACCGTGCTGGAGCGCTGTAATTACATCCGGGTCAGCAGTTCCGCTCGTGTGCCGATAAGCCCGGCGGTTCGGGAACAGCTCCTGTCGACTGTGCGGGAGTGGGGGTCCGGCCGAGACACGCTGCGCTGCCTCGCCATGGCAACCAGGGACACGCCCCCTGACATCCATTCCCTCAACCTGGAGAACTCGGCGACCTTTGCTGACTATGAGGTGATGACGACGACAGTCCAGACAGCTCTGATATAAAAACAAATGTCCACATCTTTTTTTTTTTTAAGTCTGACATGAGGTTTTTTAAGGTTTCAGGAAAGGAAACTGGAAAATCGCCTCATGTCGGTTGTTACCAGTGTCTCTGAATACAAAATGAACTGTTTGTGATGCCATATAGAGAGAAATTGAACAAGCTCTCTTCGCCTTCCCTCCACCTCTTTTATTGTTCCCAGTCGGACCTGACCTTTGTGGGCTGTGTGGGCATGTTGGACCCCCCCAGGAAAGAGGTGCTCGGCGCGGTCCGAATGTGTCGGCAAGCTGGCATTCGAGTCATCATGATCACAGGTGATATTTCAGACACACAACAAAATGGACGTCCCGCCCCCCCTGAAAGGAACTAAATACTAACTGGAGTTATGTCCACTATCTGCTTGTTATTTACTCTGTTTCTGTGCATCCGTTTCCTTTCAGCTCCGTGTGAAAGTCGCTCGGGTCAATTAAGGTCGCGCTAATCTGTCTGTTTCCCAGCTCTGCTGCGTGTCTGTGTTTCATGAAGGCAGGGCCCATTATTTATTAGATATTAGGCCTCACAAACAGTATTTTTGGGGCATGTCTGTTTGATTGACAGGCCTGTGGAGCAGTCGGTTTCTGCTATAGGTGGGCGGGGCATAATGTCCTCAGGTTTCCAATCGGATCGAGTCAGAGTCACTTGCTCCTCCCCAGCTCAACCAAATATGGTCACTTCTGTTGGACTTGGGCTCCTGCTAGTACAAAGCCAATATGTGTCAGCCCCCAGTCCTGCGTGTTCTTTAATGAGGCAACAGGAGAAGATGTCAGGCTTCAAGGTGTTTATTTAACAGCTGCAGAATAATCCGTTTACAGAGCTCTGGGTCCAGACTATGTTTCCCTGACTGCAACAAAGTATGTGTCAGTTCACGAAGTCTGACTGACTGTCTCTCCCTGACCGTCTTTTTGTAGTAAAAAACACAGTGCCATCTGCAGTTGAGCTGTCCTCTGTTGATTTGTTGAGGGGGGTCGTCTTTAGCAGCTTGGTCCTGTTTTATGACTCAGAAGAGATAAGAAAAATAGGAGGTGAAACTAACGGTTGTAAATCAACCGTTCCATACCGTACCCGGTGTCCTTGTTGTTTTGCACAGCAGTATGCTGACCACATCAGTATCGCTGACCTATATAGGCACAGCCTGTTGCATACGCCTGAGGAGTAATAATTGATTAATATGAGATTGCATATAAGAAATATAATATGGCATACATATATTGTATTATTGTAAGCAAAGACTAGCATATAATAGCACACTTCCTGCTCCAGAATAGCAAGATGGCGACGGGTGAAACGCCGAAGTGGAGGCTCAGTTATCGTGACCGACCCGTCTCGACTATTCACGTCGCAAACTCAATTTCAGAGTACGTAGATGGGTTGTTAGCAAGCGGCATCCATCAGTGATGTCATCGTTGGTTTGTGAACGTTATGAATCCTCCAGTTCAGATTCTGTCCGTCACCATCTTTGCTAGTTCGGAGTGGTTTGGAGCAGGAAGTGACCATATTTGGACGAGCTGGGGGAGGAGCCAGCGGTGGATCTGACCGATCTGATTTTTGAATCTTCTTTTCTATTGAATGAGGGATCATTTTCAGACGTGGAAGCTACATAAACATAAACAGTCTGTGGTTGCTAGACTGGGAAATCGAGCGATATCACGGCAGGTTTCGTCGCTTCTTTCAGTTGTTTGAAATTAAAAGCTCCTGTCCAGTGGCCCTGTTTTTAGGAGCATTACCGCCACACAGAGTGGATCTGAACGTCTGCAGTGCTGTTATTATATTCTCCTAACAGTACTGAGTTTTCAATTCATTTCAATTGAGTTTTATTTATGACAAAACACCACATTTACCCTCTCATGGCACAAATCTGAGATTTTACAATATCGTAGAGAGAAACCCAACAGTTCCCACGACAGGGAGTGGAAAGGAAAAACTCTGAGGCTGGAAGCCATCGGCCTCAACCTGCAGAGGTGAGAGGACAGCGTAGAGAGAAAAGAACAGCATAGAGAGACAAAAAATAAACACAAATCAGAAATGCGAAGCTCCGGAGAGACCTGCAGAAAAAGACACAACGCTAATGACATGCAAAGGTGGCATATGAGTGTATGGAGAGCTCAGTGCTCAGCCTGGGCCTGTAGCAGGAGGTCTAAAGGATCTCAGGGTCCCCTGAGTCAGTCCGAACTGTAACCTTCATCCAAGAAGAAAGTTTAAAACCTAATCGTGGAAGTAGAGACGATGTCTGCCTCCCAAACCCACGCTGGTTCCACAGGAGACTCTCACTCTACGTTCCTCATCCTCACTCACTCAACACACATCCTGTTGTATGTAGAAAGTTCACGTGCAAGACTTAAAATGAGCTGAACTCTGTTTGGAAACTTTATCAGAAAGCCTTGTTTTTAAAAAGCTCTCGTTTCTTCAGCTGGTTGAAGCATTCATGACTCATCGGTCTTCGCTCTCCTCCAGGTGACAACAAAGGGACGGCCCTGTCCATCTGCAGGAGGGTGGGCATCATCACGGAGCAGGAGGAGCAGGAAGGGACGGCGTTCAGTGGGGGCCTGACGGGGCGGGAGTTCGACGAGCTGCCCCCTCACCTCCAGCGTCAGGCCTGCCGGACGGGGCGCTGCTTCGCCCGCGTGGAACCGGCCCACAAGAGTCGTATCGTGGAGTACCTGCAGAGCCTGAATGACATCACTGCCATGGTGAGACCTCGTACTTGAAGCAGCATCACCGGTGGTTTGATAACCAGTACAGCAGCACTCCTCTAATCTCTTATTCTCCTGCGTCCCGCCGCTGCTTCCCCGGTCCAGACGGGTGACGGCGTGAACGACGCCCCCGCCCTGAAGAAGGCGGAGATCGGTATTGCGATGGGCAGCGGCACAGCGGTGGCCAAGTCGGCGTCGGAGATGATCCTGGCTGACGACAACTTCTCCACCATCGTGGCTGCTGTGGAGGAGGGCCGAGCCATTTACAACAACATGAAGCAGTTCATCAGATACCTGATATCCTCCAACATCGGAGAGGTGGTTTGGTTAGTAGGTTTAAAAAACACTGAGTTCACACAGGTGGCTGCAGAAGACTATTTCTAAATTCAATTTCTCAGTACTTTTTTGGAACAGAGAGGAAGATTTATTTGAATGGATAATCCAAACATCTTCAACCTGTCCCTCCTCCTCCTCAGTATTTTCCTCACAGCGGCGCTGGGCATGCCCGAAGCTCTGATCCCAGTCCAGCTGCTCTGGGTCAACCTGGTGACCGACGGTTTCCCAGCAACCGCTCTGGGTTTCAACCCTCCAGACCTGGACATCATGTCTCGTCCTCCCCGCTCCCCCAAAGAGCCGCTCATCTCCAGCTGGTTGTTCTGTCGCTACCTCATCATCGGATGTGAGTCGTGAGCTGGGTGACATCATCGCATAACAACATAGAACTGGGATCAGCATAATCATCAATAACATCAGCATCGCAGCTATTAGATCAACACTCAGAACAACAGGGTCCAAATGGATCATTGTAGATCAAGTACACCCCAAAACACCTGTTTGGCTAAAAATGAATGAAATCCTAAAAAAGTATGCCATAAAGATCCAAAGATTAGTGTGTACCTCCTGACCCTGGTGGTTTTGTCTGCAGGTTATGTGGGAGCCGCCACCGTAGGAGCTGCAGCCTGGTGGTTCATGGCAGCTCACGATGGACCCAAACTGACCTTCTATCAGCTGGTAACGCTCTTTATTTCTTCTACACAGATCTCAAATGTTAAAGGATATCTTCTGTCAAAGAGCTGTTGCTTATGGATTAACATTTTAACGGTACCACAACTCTTACCAATACCACTTACTGACCCGGAACTGTCACAATACACTTTAACCAATAATACTCTTATTGTTTATTTTTGTTAAGCTTTAAGAAAAAGAAAAAAAAATAATAATCAGAATGAAATTACAATATGACTAGAAAGTGTGTCCGTGTCTGTCTGTCTGTCTGTCTGTCTGTCTCTGTGTGTGTGTCTGTCTGTCTGTCTGTCTGCGTGTGCGTTCATGTTATTTACACGCGTGTTTCCTCCACAGTCTCACTACCTGCAATGCAGTGAAGGCCACGCTGAATTTGCTGGCGTGCAGTGTTCCGTCTTTGAGTCTCCGTATCCCATGACGATGGCTCTGTCCGTCCTGGTTACCATAGAGATGTGCAACGCCTTGAACAGGTGCGACCAAAACAAACACACACCAAACTGCAGTCTGTTAAAGAGCCAAAGTGCCGCGGAGGATCCAAACAGCTAAAATCCAAAATAAGTGGAAAAACATAAAAAAGTCACGAAATGAATTAAACTGCAATTAAATGCACCAAAAATAATATTAAAAATGAAGTTAGCCATTAATATTTGATCAAATGTGTCATAACTTGATGTCTCTGTATCGATTTGCTTCTTTATTTCGATACGTTTTTACTGATCGCCGATCTTATTTCCTTATTTAGCATTTCATTAATGTATTCAGTTTTTGTGTTTATGTAAAACAGCAATATCAATGTCACATTAGTTCATTCATATATTTACGTCTTCAGGGATGATTTTTGCAGTTTCAGCCCTGCAGACAGGAACGCTCCCGTTTTATTCAACATGTGATCAGAGTTGAACTTCAGCAGAACGTAACTTGTTCTCTTGTTGCTGTCCAGTCTGTCGGAGAACCAGTCGCTGCTGAAGATGCCGCCGTGGTCGAACCCCTGGCTTGTGGGGGCCATCTGTCTGTCCATGGCCCTGCACTTCCTCATCCTCTACGTGGACCCGCTGCCGGTAAGGACGCCCGCACCGCTGCGTCTTCCTGAAGGGTTCGATTCCTAATCAGGTCAGAAACGTCATTCGGTCACGTCTGTGTGTCTCCAGGTGGTCTTCCAGATCCGCCCTCTGTCGTGGGTCCAGTGGGTGGTGGTGCTGAAGATGTCGCTTCCCGTCATCTTCATGGACGAGGCCCTCAAGTTCTTGGCCCGCAACTACATCGAGCCGGGAAGCCAGGTCCAGGTCGGAGGAAGCCGTCTCGCTGGTTCTGTTGATGATCTCAGTGACGTGTTTTATCTGACGCTTGTCGTGTTCCCTCTTCCAGACACTCGAAGAGGAGGAGGAGGAGCTTCAGAGGTCGGGGGCCGGCGAGGGATTCGTCGACGCCGTGATGTCGAAGCTGCGCCGCTCGCTGAGGGGCGTGTCCTGGTCCTTCGTCTTCATCGCCGCGCCGCTCGTGATCTGGATCTTCAGCCTGGACTCTGACATCACCAACATCTTCTGGGAGTGATGGGAGGGGGGGAGGGGGGGGGATACCGAGAGGGCTGCGTGAGGAAACAGTGAGACAGGTGGAGTGTGAGGGAGAGGCGAGGTAAGACGAAGACACCAAACACAGAGATGGTCATTATTTTTGGAGTGAAACATTTAGCAGACAATCAGAGAATAATTAGAATAAATTGCGAGGCAGGTTTTAAATGGACGCTTCCTCAGTCACAACGGTGCTACGAGCAGCTGTTTCTCTCCGTTTAGATCACATTTCCCTTCAAATCCCTCCGATAACTTTAACTGCACTCGCACCTACTTCGTCCTCCTGCGGCTGCAAAGGCAGTCGGTTTCGTCTGTCCGACACTTTGCACACAATAGCACCACAGACCAGACTGAAATTAACGTGTTTATTCAAAACAAGCAAGAAGAATAGAAGCCAATTAAAACCATGAAATTAAAATATAGACTGCTATCCAAGTAGTTTTTACTTTAGACTCTTTGCCAAATCGGAGCCAGGAGACACGCGATGTGAAATCCAACGCAGGTCATCGGAGGTTTCTGGTCGCGTTTAACTTCCAGAGAGTTATTTCTTATTTCCGTACGTCGTTCCCAGGAACTACGACTGTAGCTACGTAGCTTCAAACATTCGCTAACTGAGGTTGCACCGGTGGAAGTTCACTCGTATGTAAATCTGTTGCTAGGAAACATCTGTATCTCGTCATCGTAGCATCACGAGCTGCGAGCTTGAAAATATTCTAGTTTTAAGGAGGAGAAAACAATCCGAGCTCGCCGGAAAAATCGTTTGGAAATGTTGGCTTGAATATGTGTTTAAAAGTTAGTAATATTTAGGTAGTTTAGAGCGAGAGGGAAACGTCCGACTAATGTAGCCTACCAGGTGGGGATTATCGTTAAGATTATTAGCAAAGCAGCTCGTCATTCAAGATGTGCTGCTCAGTATACAGCCTCACTTCACAGACTCTTCTTTTTCTTTTTTGCTTGTCAGTGTGAACAGTTCAAATATCAGCAGGCTCTCTGAGCAGCGGTTCCAGCCGGCGCTCGCACCGCGCCAACATTTAGAGACGGCTGGTTTGTGTGGTGCAGTTTCAACCCGGTCCGAGTAGAAACGCGCCGAGCACGTAGTCGCTCACCGAGTTTGTCGTGTCGGGATTTTGTGTACAAGAAAACGCTAAAGATACTCGTCACTCTGAGAAGAATCGGCCCGGCCAATCAGAAGAGAGGGCGATCGATATCGATGTGCTTTAAAAAAAAAAGACACAAAACAGCCTGCTCTTGCTTTAAGTTCCAAAAAAAGAACCCTAAAAGGAAATGAAGAAGTATATTTTTGGGTTTTTTGGTGACTAAAACTACAAAATAAGTGTAAAATACGGGAGCTGTATGTTTATTACCTTCTTACTCTGAACACGGCAGTGCTTCTGTTGTCATGTTCTTCGCTTCCTTTCTCTCCCACGAGCTGCCTCTCTGTCAGTGTGGTGGAAACCATTCAATCTCACGGCCGACGCTTCGACACAGAAATAATCTAAACAGAGCGACTGACAGCCGGCAGGTGTTTCACTGAAACGATCGGTGATTCGTCTGCCGTCCTTTTCCTGTGATGTCACCGTGACATCACGCTGTGTTTGCCATTGAAAGGATTTCTTTAATTTAATTTAGACTTCGGTAACTGTCGGTGTGTGTTTCATGATGACAGGAGTGTCGGGGTCACTACAAGGAGGGAAAAACAGATGTGGAGAAAAGGTCGTAATTTGTATTTACATTCAGTTTTGATTTTATGAAAAAGGAAAAAGTGATGACGAGGAGAATAAAGTCACTGCGTCTGATGTTCGGTCACTTCCCTCTGCAGCATGTGCCTGTCGGACAGCGCGTACACTCATCTTCTTTTTAATTCTCACATTTCTCACATAATTGCAGTTTTTATTCCTATGACTCCACACTTACTGATTTTCTTTTTTTTTCTTGTAAAATTGCGACCATCTTGTAATGTGGATTTTTGTTTTTAACTTCTAGTTGCAACTTAATTCTTGTAATTCAGTGAATTTTTCTTGAAAATGACCTCTTTATTGAGATGTTATTCCATTACAGCTTATTATTATTATTATTATTATTATTATTATTATTATTATTATTATTCTCAAAATCATCTATTTTTTCCTAAATGTGGCCCAAACAGCAAGTCAAACACTTTTTATACCGTTAAATAACAGAAAAGTTTTTGTTTGTTTGGTTTTGTTTTGTTTTGTTTTGGTCACTATGACTCCTTATTATTTGTTATTTGTCCAAAACCGTAGATTCAGTCTTTGTTTGTTTGTTTTTGCTCAATTTTCAGTTTTTACACATGATAGCCTGAAAATTGCAAAAATGACTGAGAGGACATTTGTTGCAATAAATTTTTGTTTTGTTTTAGTTTTTTGGGCCTGCACTAAAGCAGAAGAAACACATGTCGATGGCGTTGTAGCAAGTATTTATTTGTACTATTTATTGATACTTAATTTTTTCCGCACTGTCCTGCTGTGACCGCCAGATTAAACACTAATGTTCCATGTTTGTTTACACTCTTTGTTCTTTTGTATTATAATTGTCATCAGCTGACGTCCATGTTTGGTGGAGTAGAAGGGAAGCGTTTCAACATCCTCACCAGTTTAAATCAAGTTTGAGCTGAAGAACTTCATAACTAGTGAGACTGTTTTAAAATACGTCTCTCGCACTCTTCCTTCCTGTTTCCTCACCTCCAAAACTTTTTGCTGATTTTTTTTTCCACTTTTGTTCTTTGGTCATCCTGCTGTCGAGGGGTGTGATGTCATGGAAACGATGTAACAGGATGAAAACAACAACAAACAATAAAGTTAAAAATTTCAAATTGAAGCGTGTCGTGCTTGTTTACACGTGACGGACGTCGGTTCCATGAAGGATTCAGCACTTTGTGGTTTGTTGATCAAGTAAAAAACGCAGCTTTTCATTTTCTCAATGTGATATCTTTGAGTTTTGGACTGTTGAATATGATCCAAATACACTTTCATGTTCAGTGTGTTGCTGAGATTTCTCCACTGATGTTTTTATCCTTGCATCTCGATCGCTGCAGGACGTGAAGGCGGCGGAGAACGTGAACTTCACGCTTCAGTATCTGACGGCCTCTTGGTGGAGACATCATCACACCGAGTTACTGCCCGCGTCCCGTGGAAGCATCTTCACGCACCACAAGCCAGGTCAGTGAATCTGTCACGGAGAGGTCAGACCTCGTAAAGTGCAGCAAACTCATCTTGTGCAAAATAAATGAGTGAACAGGACGCGAGCGACTGAATCCTCCGTGAACGATGTGACGGTGTGTAACGTGATGACTCACGTCGCTCTCTGCCCGACGCCAGCCGGCCGCCTGCCTGACAGGCCGGAAAGGTTGTTGGAAAATGCCAAAGGTGTGAAAGTTCACCACACGATGGAGCCAGAGAGCAGCTGTCAGGACGTCACACTGACACACTTCACTCTCAAATTTTAAAATCCTCAACTTCTTTTCCCCCCAAAATATTGAAATCACAGAAACTGGAGAAAATAAACAATCGTTCTCATTTCTGTCAAAGAACACGTCGAGTCTGGGCCAAAGTGTGTTGTGTGTGTGTGTGTGTGTTCGGGGGAGGTTAAGGGGAGAAGGGGGTGTGTGTGTTAAGGGGGAAGGGGGTGTGTTAAGGGGGGGGGGGGGCAAGACTGGAGCTCCATTTATAGACATACTGTACATAGAGAGAGGGACAGAGTCAACGTGTCGCTGCACCAGAGGGAAGGATTTCATACATTCACACTGCAGGACCGAAAAAGAAAAAGTCAAGTTTAAAACAAGAGTTTCCTCCTGTTGGGACGCAGAAACAGATTTAAGTCGTCACCTTTTTAAGGACAGTTCAGCTTCTGGTGGAGAAGTTCTCGTGAGGTGAGTCATCTTTAAAACGCTGGCTCAGGATTTAGGAGTTCCTCCTCACTTTGCCCACAAACATGAAGTTGTGTGTCTGAGCGGGAACTCTGGAGGTGAAGTTGGGTTCATGTTCAACACAGGAGACATATGACATGTGATTATACACACTAACATTTATTCAGAGGGGAAAGCCATCAGTGAATGGTGGTATTCACAGACCTGTGTAGGTATATAACACCTACAGTCTCTAAGCTCAGGTTTACTCATTTGTCCACTTTAACCAAAACATTTTAAATGTACATAACAAGAAAATCCTTCAGTCTTAAATAAAGGAAGGAAGTAGCAGCTGCTGTCGCGTCTCAGGATTTAAATCACTTCAGACAACGTGTCTCACAACGCTGAGAAATGTCTTCAATGTGTCATAACCGCTAACATTATGTAAATGTTTGTTGGCATCTGGATGATGCAAATGTAAATATTAGTTTATTGATTGAATCTTGTTTCCTGTCAGTGGGGGAGGGGGAGGGGTGGGGGACTTATTGGGATCCTTATAACCGACGTTTTGGCTGATGAGTTAGTGTTGAACATGATCGGTTTAATGTCCTGTGTGTGTGTGTGTGTGTGTGTGTGTGTGTGTGTGTGTGTGTGTGTGTGTGTGTGTGTGAGAGAGAGAGAGAGAGAGATTATCCACAGGTATTTTGCTGACTGACTTCAAAGGACACTGCTTTGACTTCCATTTGTGTTTCTGACTCTTCGTTTCCCCCGACAACCAAACGTCACCCAGATTTACACAAATGTTTGCGTCGCTGTTCTCTGTGAGGACATTAATTGACATAGTGCGCGCTGGCCCGTTGCCATGGCGATCACCATCACAGGTGAATGCTGAACTCCCCAACCCTCATCTTAATCCAGATTTAACCCTAAAACCCTCAAACATGCCCAGCGTGTCGGAGACGTGTCCTCACGTTCAGGGTTTAAAACTCAGTCTCACAAACATAACAAAGAAGTGCACACGCACACACACGCACACGCACACACACACACACACACACACACACACACACACACACACACACACACACACACACACACACACACACACACACACACACACACACAAAACACAACACTTCCTGTACTTACTTCAAAGTACAACAACAAACAGCAGTGCGTGCTCAGTCCCTCCAGGAGTGTTTTTTGTGATCTTTGCATTCACGAAAACTTGATTTAACAGATTTATCAAAGACAACGATGCAGTTTGTGGAGTTTTATTGAACTATTTTTAGGTTTTTTTTTGTTGTTTTTTGTGCAAAACTGTGGGAATATGCAATTTAAGGAAAAATAATGCAACGTTTTCCCTTCCTGTGGTAACAATCATACCACACAGAACAGAAGTTTTCATTTTCTGGATTTAAAGAATCATGGAGCTCAAAGTTACAAAAAAGTTCAGAGTCAGAAAACTGATGGAAAGTTTGCGACATCTTCGGTAATTTTTAATGCTTTTTAAATAATCCTAATTCAACACATGCTGTCGGCACTAAAACGAAGTGCAACCTCTTCCAGCCGCAAGTGTGTATATAATGTAATTAACACATATTCTCTATGAACCTGGTCACCTGATCAGCAGACGCTCAACCAGCAGCTGGTTTGTTTTGATGATTGGAGGATTGAAGACGTTATTTTTGTTGATGAAGTCAGTTTTGGTTGGAAAGAACGACTTTGTGCCGTTCAGCAGAACTTATGTTGAGAACTTTTATTTTGAAAAAAATTGATTCAATTTTGCAAATTGCAAGCTGCCACAAGTTATTACTGCGATTGCAACATGATGATGTCCTCGAGGGACTGCAGACTGTCTGTAACCTCGTGAGGACCAGGAGAGGACTTCCTTTCAGTGGAATAAGAACATTCAGGATGAAATGAAGCACAAATCTACAGACGACTGACGGCCTTTAAGGTTATCTCCATTTTAGAGCTTTGCGCTTCGGTTTGTGACTTTGACTTTGGTGGCACTGCTGTGTGTGTGTGTGTGTGTGTGTGTGTGTGTGTGTGTGTGTGTGTGTGTGTGTGTGTGTGTGTGTGTGTGTGTGTGTGCGCGCGCGCTGCTATTTCAGTGATCAGCAGGACTCTAGGTGTTCAAATGTGCTTTACACACATTGACTAACTGCTTTCTAAAGCTGCACACACACACACACACACACACACACACACACACACACACACACACACACACTCAGTTACCACATAGAACTTAATTTCAGCCCCACAAATATTTACACACTCATAACGGAGAACACTGGTTCCACTGATTTGAAGTTCAGCCTTCATGTTTCAGTGATCGTGTGTGTGTGTGTGTGTGTGTGTGTGTGTGTGTGTGTGTGTGTGTGTGTGTGTATTACTCATGTACATGAACATAATTTTGATTTTTCATTGGCAAAGCTAACTTTGGTCAAATGATCAGAGGGAAAACTCTATTTTCTAACAACTGGAGTTTTGAATTTTCAGCCCCGGCGATGAAATTTATCAGTAATAACTCTACTAAATAAGTAACTGCTGAGATCAGGCCGACAAGCAACAGCAGTCAGACCATCACACGTTGCTCAGAAAGTAAAGGAAAGCAGAACAACTCCCTGCTTTCGTTCTGAGCAGCCAGCCTGCTTCCTCTCTCAGTTTAACCTCTAGTGTCGACTTGTTTACAACCAGCAGGATCACATGACTGATATTTTCTCTGTTGGACCTGTTTTTTTATCGGTGAAGCCACATTTGTTGGTTTTATGTCATTAGTGATACAACTGAGTTATAATAAACTGTAATTCTCTTTTACGCAGTACGGTTTGTATCATCACCCTCTACTGTCTGACTGTGAAACCCTGCTGTACAACAATAAAACAATGAAATAGGAAAACAATTTGTTTGCAGCTGAAAGTTACGTCCCTGAAACCGTCCTGCAGTTTGGTGAACCGGTGTGTGCCTCCTATCTGCAGCTGTCATGGCTCCCAGCCTGGCGCAGGCCTACCGGAGGAGGTGGTGGATGGCGGTGACGGCCATCATAGAGAACCTGCTCTTCTCTGCCGTCCTGCTGGGCTGGGGCTCGCTGCTCATCATGCTGAAGAACGAAGGCTTCTACTCTCACGTTTGCGTGGGTAAGACGAACACACGTCTCCCTCACATCATTTAGATTTTTGCATTTCAGATCCACGTTTTCATTTAGGATCTCAGATTGTTTTCAATTCAAAACATAAACTCTTTCATGAGTACGTTACCAAACGGAAATGTAGTACATGTGTTGTGTATCGTTTGAACAACATGCAGCTCGAAGTATTTTGAACCTTTTGAAATGTTGTTCTCTTTGAACAGAGTGTGGATACGCAGCATACATTTGTAGTGATGAATCTCAGCTGACACAAATATCAGACAGAATATCCTCTGGTTTCTGTGCGGCTGTGAGAGCGCTGCTTTATTAGGAGGATACAACTCAATGATGTCTGAGCTTTACTACCATGAATAATGATAAATAAATGGTCGATGCCTCTAAAACCTCGACACCAGCGATCCATCACAGAAACAAAGGTCTGTCGAGTGAGCCGCTACAAACGGGACTATTTCTTCAGTTGAAAGTAGTTTCAGTGATTCAGTGCAACAATAAAATACTAAATAAACAAGGAAATGATGCATGAATGAAAGGATGACGTCGCATTTATAAAAACACGACACAAAAACTTCTTTCATAGAAACAGAAGCAGTTGGCCATATTCTTCACATCTTGTTTTTACCTCTTGCATTGACCTCTGACCTCCCACCGAGATGCAGTGTAACGAGCTTGTGTTTTGGATTCTCTACTTCCTGACTCGTTTCTCCGTCGACCCAGAAAATGCGACCGTCCACGCCAACGTGACTCCCGTGGAGGCCGGTGAATGGCGGAGCTGCGTGGAGCAGGAAGAGATCTTAAATCTGGGCTTCACCATCGGCTCCTTCCTGTTGAGCGCCGCCACGTTGCCCCTGGGGATCCTGATGGACAGATACGGGCCACGCCCACTCAGGCTGACTGGCAGGTATTACCCACAATCCTCTGAGAATTTGGTTTGGATCATATACACATAACATATTACACTCTTCAGCACGTGGTGTCACTTCACCTCCCACCGTATTCTGCGTTTCCTCGACTCTGCCGAGGAATTATTTTTGTGGAACAGTTGTATGTCTGGATCAGTTAGCAGAAATATACTTTATTATATGTACTGAGGAGAGAGGGGAGTCAGAGACAGTCTGCACTCCTTCGTCTTCTCTGGTCTCATTGTCCTGCTGCAGGATGAATCCTTCTCCCCCAAGATAAACAGCAGAGCGTGATGAATGGAGTTACTCCTCGTTGCTCAGTCAGTCTGCTCACATTTCACTGTGGGTTTGATGAAAGCTGCACGCTTGTGGATAAAATGAGAATCTGAACAGAGATAACGATTCTCTGTCATCATTTAGTTTCACTGCAAATGATTTTTGCACTCATTTAGGAAAACACAACATAAAAATATGATGGTGCCGTTTGTAGGACAGCACATTAACTTTGGACAACAGAAAGGGAACACTTTTGTTTTTAGCTTTAATGCAGCAGCTTTGTGAATGTGACACTGAACATGAACACAATCACCTTCAGTCTCTTTTCTGTTTTTACTGACAAACTGTGAACAAGACGTTTTTTCTGTTTCTTTACTTTAACACTGGTGTCTCTCTCTAACTTTAACTCGCTGGGTTTCCTCACTTCTTCCAGTTTCTGCTGCTTCGCATCACGTAGTGCGATTCTGTATTGTCACTGGTTGAAGAAGAAAGTAGGAGCACTTGTTTTGATGCACTGGATGTCCCTATTAAACATGCGACAACGATCGCACAGAGCAGAGGTCTCCAACCGTGTGCTGAGTATCAATTTGTCATTGTTAACATTAAATAAGCTCATTCGGCTGGTTTGGTGGAGCTCAGCTGTGTGAATAACTGTTACAGTGTCTGAGAGCTACATGAGGCATAGAGGTATGAAGAGATGACGTTTTTAATACGACTAATCGAGTCATGTGATTTACAGGAAAATGAAACTTCGCAAAAGCGCGTGGTTGGGGTTACTAGATAAGCACAAGGTTAGTGACAAAAAACAAGGTTAGGGAAAATTAATAACAGTAACTCAATAAAGACATCGTCCCACATGACAGTTCACTATAACAAAACGTGATAGCCACGCTTTGCACTGTCTAGGTGTGAAAGTTACACATTTTCCTGTAGTGGATGAAAATGAAACCTCTGTTGGTCACATGATCCCACGTCACGTGACATTTACGCTCTAAAAATGTGTAACTTTCACGCTTTGACCGCCCAACGTGTCTATTTCACGCTTTGCCGTGATACTGAGTTGGGGACTGATGTGCTCTTGACATCCTGTCTTTGTGTATTTCAGTTTCTGTTTTGCAGCTTCCTGTTCGATGATCGCCGCTGCTGCGTACGACCCTGAAGGTGAGACAACTCGCCGCATCGTCAAAACACACCATCGCTCCGTTTGGTCACGGTGACGTTTTACTCTCCTGCTTCACCGTGAGACCGAGGGACGCTGAGACATCTTCACAAAAGACTTCGAACAGGACGAAGGAAGCGAGCAGTCAAGTGATGAAACACAGTTTAACAAAGTAACCTGTAAGAAAAAAAAATGTCACTCAATCTGCTGTGAAAAGAAGTGACAGCTGACATCTCTCGGTGTTCTTGTTCTTATTTGGTCAGAAAACGTTCAAAAGTAAAAATTAATTAAAGTTTCATTATAGCTGATGGTGTTTTTCATTTGTTCCATCAGCGCTCTCCGTCCTCATCTTCTTCGCCGTCTCCTTCAACGGCTTCGGAGGAATCTGCCTGACTTTCACCTCTCTCACGGTACGATTAACACACACACACACACACACACACACACACACACACACACACACACACACACACACACACCTGGGAGACACCTGGGAAACCTCTGTATAACCACAGATACCAACTCACCCTGAAGGAGCTCCTTTCACCATGAAGGACCAGGAGTTCGACTCTCGGCTCCTTCCACAAAAAACACCTCTTTTTTTTTTTTTTGAAAACTGCTCCACACCTTCACTCACATCTTTACATTATTTGCCTCCACCTCATCCAATATTTTCATATATATGGGAACCTTGTTTATTGCTGACCTGTCAAGTCAACTCAACTTGGCATTATTTGTAAGGCATCTTTCATAAGAAGAAGAAAACACCAGGGATAAAAACAATAATTAAAATTTTAAATCAGAATGTTAAACATCAGCCAGATAAAAAAAAAAAATGACAGGTGTTTAGATTTCTAGATACCACAGTTTAGGGCAGAGAAAGAGAAGGCGCTCTCACCACACTAATTGTGGGACACATGAGGAATATTTCAAATAAAAGCAGAGGAAGTCAGGTTGATGTGAATCAGCCAGATCACATACTAGATGTGTCAGTGGGTTTTGGAGCCAACAACAGTAAAAATCAGATCCAGCTCGTACAAATAAAACCTCTAGTTATCTTTTGTAATCCATTAATCACATTAATCTGTAACTGGTTCTTCACCTGACACATATCAAACTCCAACATCTCATCTCTGTTCATCAACATACATATCTAGAAGTTTTGTCTTGCAGTGGCTTCCATGTAACTTTACTTCATTGAGTATACACTGAACCATAAATATGCAAATAGACCCCCTCTATCCCCGCCCACTCCCACGCCGCCTGCCTGCAGCCTGAACTGGCAGGTCAATTATATGGAAAGATTCACCCCACATGTTGAAGGGTTTGGTTCCTTCCTGGTGTGTGATGTCAGAAACCCTGGCTGCTCTTCTAAAACAGAAAGTCTGAGCTAAAAGGGGAGAAAATGGACTTAAGTTCACCACATGAACACAAACACGACTCCAAATGGAGGCCGGTGTCGTCCTGTGTCTGATGTATGTGTGAACAGAAAAATGTTTGCTAACAATACTTCACACCAACTCTCTTAAAGAGATTGTTTGTCAATGCTGTCTTTGCAGCTTCATGCCTCCACTGGCCAAAAAAATCGGTTACTGCACTCTGACATTGTATAACGGAGGGTGATCAAACTCAGCACAAGAACAAAAGATGTAAAGCGTCTCCGTGTCTCACCAGACACAGCGGACAAGTTGTCAGTATAGCGTACATACATGATCAGTCCAGGGGGAGCTCATCAGTTTAGACCAAGCGGCAACCGGCAGTGACGTCGCCCGTTGGTTCTGAATGGCCATTATGAAGCCTCCGGTTCCAAATTTGGCCAGCACCATTCTGCTAGTTCGGAGCGGTTTGGAGCAGGAAGTGACCATATTTGGATGAGCTGGAGATCTGACTGGAAATAACTGGTGGAGACCAGTATTTGATGAGAGAAGTTGAATGGGAGTCTATGGAGCCGGAGGCTTTTTGGAGCCGACCTCTAGTGGCACTTGGTGGTATTGCAGCTGAAGACACTTCTGGATCGGAACCATTCTTCAGACCTGGAAGCTACAAACACTTTTATATCCAGTCTTTGTTTTAAACCTCCTGAACTGCAGTCAGCAATAGAGAGAGACAGGAAACAGGGATAGTGACATGGGACAAAGTTCTCTGCTGTCTGGATGTGAACCAGAGACTTCACAGCAGCATGATGCACTGCGTCGTTCACCAGGATGCCCCAAATCCTCACGTTTCCATCTGTCTCGCGGTCAAAGTTCAAACACCTAAACGGTCCTCCTGACTTCTGTGATTTAGGGTGAAATTTGTTTCTTTATTTTGAGTCCGCAACGTCTACCGGACTGCTTCGCCAGTTGTGTATCAGTGACACAAAGCACATGTTTGGCAGTGTGTGTCTGTGTGTGTCTGTGTGTATTTTTGAAAGCTGCACATGCTGTTCTAAATTCTGCTGCAGCCTCTCAGCCAATCCAAAGCCTGGGAGGGTGTCACACCCCCCCCGCAGCCTGTCCTCTGGTCAACCCAATGTCTCTCTGACTCTTTCTCGGGATCCCCCCCCCCCCCCCCCCCCCCCCCCCCCCCCCCCCGCCTCCACACACACACACACACACACTTCCTGACCCGGACCATGTCCTGAACTTGACATAGTCACTGTGCCGTCATTCCTGCTCAGTTGTTTAGTGTTGCGTGTGTCGTGAGCGCGTACATCTGTCACGTTGTCGGGGCCCACCGCTCATCCTGGGGCCAAAATGTCAATCATTACATTCTCGTACAAGGACTCGGTTTGAGGTTACAGCAGGTTCAGATCACTTCAGGTTGAGCTGATGGTTCGGTTTAGAGTCAGCGAGTTGATGTAATGTCCTCTGAAGTGACGGAGACATGACGGCGTGTCGAGTGTTATCTGGTTGATAAGTTCTTGTTGTAACTACCTGATGTAGACGGTGGCCGTTCCCAGTTCATCTACAACCTGTTTAGTGCTGTCGACTCTGATAAAGCAGTTTATCCTCTAAGAAATTTATAGGTATTTTTATCTTCAGACCTATTTTCATACCCAGCGGGAGAGGCGCGGGGGGTGGAGGGGAGGGAGGGGGGGTTGTTGTTCTTGAAGAGGCGCTGATGCAGTGTGATCTCGGTGCCAATATTAAGGTGAATGTTCACCTTCTCCAGGCTTACAGCTGGTCTGAAGAATAAACCTCATCCAAAACTCCAGATAGGTTTTGGTGGATGTTTTACATATTTATTCCCACTTAACATAAATAACTTAAACAATGTTTTTTTTTTAATCGCAACCATCTGATTCAGTTAAACATATGAAAAATGAAGCTGTTGAATTGGATGTGAATCAGGCTGTTGGTGCGCGTCGTGACGCAGCAGCCGATCTATAAAAAGTCAACTCAGGTTCACTATAAATCAAATCAATCAGAATTAAATGACACATAAAAAAGTAACAATTCAAAAGCCATTTCATCGACTCATCTGGTTTAGTAACAGAGTAAAATACCAAACTACCTCAGCCACGCACGTTTGTGCCGAGCTGGACGGAAATAGACAAAAGTGTTGTTTTTTTTAAACCCAAAATCTCCAACTGGGTTCTGATCAAGAGGTCAGATCGTCCTTATTTATTTATTTATCTCAACAGAGAGTCTACAGTGTACTGAAAACATTCTCACAAAGACAAAGTTTATCCTGGTCAAAATATTTGATGAGCATGTTCAGGTGATGACGGTGCTACAAAGAAAAAGTAAAGAATCAGCCATTTTCTTTTTTTTTACAATTAAGCACATTGTTGAACATGAAACTCAAATTTTAAGACAGCCCAACTAATACATAAAATATTCTCTGTAAAGAGCTCATGGAGGTCAGGAGGGTTCATCCTCTGGAGACCACCAATGTTCCAAATTTAACAGCCGTCCATCGGATAGTCGTTGAGGTATTTCAGTCCGGTCCACCTCGGTGTCCTAATATGAGTCCACACTCTTTGATTGACAGCCAACGTCAACGTTCACTGCGACAGCAGGAAGCGCTGCGCTCGCTCTACGCCGAGGTACAAAGTCAGAGTACGTGAGGCGGCGAGACAAAATACCGACCTGTGAATATTTCACGTCAAAACTGGACTTACTGGCAGCGATGTGACTTCACTTCAGTTGTAAAAAAAAAATTTGGCCCCTTCATTCTTCAGAAGAAAGAGAGACGAACAACACACGATGTCAGCAGGAGCTGTTTGTGACGTCCGCTCAGAAGAACCGACCACCTTGGAAATGGTGTCTTTATTTCCCTCCTCCGTGTCCGAGCACTTCTCTTGACCAGCTGTGTGGATGGAAACAGAGCCAGGAGCTGTAACTCTCTCTTTAGCTCCCTTTCATTTGTTATAAAAAAAACATTTCCGTCACTTCTTTTGTGAACACTAAATATCTACATGTGTGAAACAGGTGTTTGAACGTCACGTGTCTGACCTCTGACCTCTGACTGACCGTCACACGCACGCTAGCTTATCTCTCAAATGAGGCTGTGATGGTATCCTAAACAAATATTCATACTAATTGTGTTATGTTTGAACTCCTTCAGACAAAATTATGTGTTTCGGTCCAAATCATCAAACCTTGAAATCATCACTCATCTAAAACTGATGTAGATGTTTCTACTGTGGCCCAGAACGGTGAACCAGACGCTGATCTAGAGAGACCGCTGCAGGTTCTCCAGCGGAGGATCTGCAACCTCGCCGCTTGTTGCCTGAAAATCGGCCGCGCCACGCCGCTCCTTTAAAGTGACTCCTGAAGGCCGCCAGTGGGAACGGAGACACGTGCAGCGAGCTGCGTGATTGGTGGAACTCCAACTGTGTCTATAGTTAGAGTGAAAGTCTGCTGACACACACACACACACACACACCCTCCAAAACCTACCATCTGTGTGTGTGTGTGTGTGTGTGTGTGTGTGTGTGTGTGTGTGTGTGTGTGTGTGTGTGTTTATTCCTTCTTTGGTGATTTTGTCCAGAATAAACACCAACCCGTGGTCCTCCTGGGGACCAAAACGTGGTCCTACTGAGGTCTTTTCTGAGGTTCTGGTCCAGGTTCAGGTGTGAAGGAAACTGTAAACCACCGATGAATGAAAATGTCCTCAGTGCGGTTGGAGTGTGAATTTGTTGTGGTTCAAGGTTTGGGTTTGTGTAAGTGCTGTCCACAGTGAAAGTGTGTGTGTGTGTGTGGTAATCAGCTCAATTTTCAGCCCTGACTTGAAGTGCTTGTGGAAGAATCAGCAGCTCCACCTGCTGGTTAAATGTTTAAAATGCAACTAAATAACTGGAAATGTATTAAGTTTATTCAATGACAGCAAGTTAGTTTATTCATTCTAGTCGGTTTTATGTTGTTTTCTCGAAAAGATTTAACCAGGATAAAGATCATCAGACTTGAACCATGTGTGATTAATAGGTTTAGATATGTTAATATAAGTTTATTTATGTATCTAATATTCTTTTTAATCTTTCTGTCGTTCTTTCAGCTGCCGAACATGTTTGGGAACGTTCGATCCACCATCCTCTCCCTGATGATCGGCTCCTACGCTTCTTCAGCCGTCACCTTCCCTGCTGTCAAGGTGCTCACACACACACACACACACACACACACACACACACACACACACACACACACACACACAACAAAGACTCTTGACCCAGCAAACATTTAGACACTGAATAACTGTTCCAGACGTTCCTGACGTTACTTATCCGTCAGCTGGACGTCCTTCAAGACGACGTTCTGTCGTGAACACAAACCACTCAATGCTGATTTTGTGCTAAATTTTATATACACAGTGTGAATTCAGTAGCTTCATATATATTATATGTCTAAATTAAAAACTTAATATGCTCAAAGTTTTAATGGTCTAACTAGTGGAACATGTAATTCACAAGATAACCACTGTTGGCCAGGGACTGATATTTGAAGGGTTATTATGTATATATATATATGTATGTATGTATGCAACCAGCAGTGACGTCACCCGTTGTTTTGTGAATGACCGTTATGAAGCCTCCAGTTCAGATTTTGGCCAGCACCATCTTGCTGGTTCGGTTTGGAGCAGGAAGTGACCATATTTGGACGAGATGGGGAGGATTTGACTTGATCTGATAGGAAACCTGACGATACTACGTCCCGCCCACCAATAGCTGTAACCTGACTGCACCACAGGCCTGTCAATCAAACAGACACGCCCCCAAAAACAGGTCTTCTTGAATCTTCTTTTCTAATGAATGAGGGATTATTTTCAGATGGACCTCCAGAAAACTAATAAGAAGGAGTGACTTTAGCTAACAACACCGAGATAACTGATGGACACATTTTATTCACTTTGGATTTGATGAGAGAAGTTGAATGGGAGTCTATGGAGCCGGAGGCTTTTTGGAGCCGACCTCTAGTGGCACTCGCTGGTATTGCAGCTGAAGACACTTCTGGATCGGAACCATTTTTCAGACCCGGAAGCTACAAACACTTTTATATAGTCTTCCTCTTATTTAACAACGATGCAACAACTTTGTCATCTATGTATAAACCTTAATTACATTGATAGTTCTAATCTTTAATTAGTAAATTCTTATTAAATTCTTTATTTCTTAGTGTTTGCTGTCACATTAACGTGCAAAACTGTTTTTTCTTTGGCAAATCAATATCCTGAAAATGTGAACAGTCGCTGTGCTCTCATGATCAGCTAAGTGCAAAGTTTGTCTTTAGTTTGTTTCACTGGCAGCAGTGTGAAATTGGATTGGATTAGTTGGATTGATGTGTAGATGGAGCTCTCCTCTCTCCACCCTGTTGAAAATAAAGGAAACACCGTTCACCACATGGTGGGACGTGTGTCACTATTTAAACATGTTTTTATCTCTTTCATTCATCCCCCTCGTTCCTCTTCTTCCTGTCTTCCTCCCAAACCTTCCTCTTCCTCCTCCAGCTGATTTACGACCTCGGCGTGTCCTTCCGGGTCATCATGTGGGTTTGGTCCGGTATGGCCTGCATGGTCTTCCTCAACTGCCTTCTGAACTGGCCCGGTGAATCCTTCCCTGCACCCGAAGACGTCAGATACACGTGAGTTCAAACACCCTGCTGCGTCACAGTTTACATGACGTACACACACTCAACTGTAGACACCAACACACACTAACTCCAGTTATCTGTGTCAGCGTGTCACTGCCTGATACCTTCCTGTCTGTCAAGTTATAGAAGGCACGTTCAATTATCTTTAAAACTACCAAACACGAAAATGTCATTGAAAAAGCCATAATGTACAAAAAAAAAGTGATTGTAGGATTGAGACTGAGAACTGGAGATACCGGCCCCAACACAACAACACAAAAGTTTAGAAAGCACAATAACGATAACTGTTTGATGACCAGGTGAAAAAATCATGTTATGATCATTTTGCATAGTTTTCAAATCTATTTTAAAGCTCTGAGATTTGTCATGTGACATTGATGCTCATAGATAATGTGAGCAAACACGATAGACGAGATTTGAGTGATTCTCCTCCGTCCCACGTTTCCACAGCACTGCCAGCTCACATCCTCTCTATGCCATCACTCAGTCGGGTCAGGGCTGGGGTCAGAGGTCAGGTGGGTCAGGGGTCAGACACACATTGGGTAGTGGCTTGTGTTTGGCACTTTTGTGAAAAACTCGTATAAATATTCAGTTATTAAAAGATCATTTAATCATGATTTTTGGTGACAAGTTGACCATTACTGCACTGAACTTTTCATTTACGTCAAATCTAATATAAAGAGTTATGAAATACACTGAGCACACTGCATGTTGAACCTTTTCTATGACTTTTGACAACAGATATTCAGTAATCCTGAATTTAATTCGTCAGTGCCCTCAAGTCTCGGCAGGTTTCACTTCTTTTAGACGGCGTTAAAAAATGACGTCCCTCTCCATCATTTCATGATTAACTGCTGGGCTCCTTTCAGATGTCTCGTTACACGATCCATCTGTTGCTCTTCTCTCTACAGGAAAAAGGTGAAGTTGAGTGGGCTGGTGACAGAGGACAAGATGACCGGGGACAGGTACATCACCATGGTGACCGTCATGGAGGACACGATGGGACCCAAGCAGCCGGAACCGGAGCAGCCGGACGCCCGCAGCACCTCCCAGGGTACTTTTTCCTGCCTTCTTAATGAGACCATCGCTTGTCTGGTGACGAGGTCGTCTTGGTACGAAGCAATTACTTTAGTAATCCTTATTATGGCAAAAACTAATGAACTAAGTTAAGAGGAACAGCAGCTCATTATTACTTTAAGATGCATAAGTCAGTTAGTCTGGAAGATTTCACAAACTTTTAAAGATTCTTCAGGTGCAGTTGAAAAAAACGTCAATTGCTGTGATGAAACTGAACTCTCACGGCAGACAGGAGGACCAGCAGTTCTCTCAGAGAAGTTCATCAAATCTACCAGCATCAGAAAATCACCTCAGATTAGAGCCCACGTCAAACTGTGGCAAAGAAAAAAACAGCGCTGAGGGAGGCCAATGAGAGAAACATCGGCTTTGTCCAGGAAACACAAGGACATGAGACCAGTGCACATCTGGACTTTGGTATGATGAGTCCAAAAGTGAGATTTTGAATTCCAGGTCTGCGTCTGTGGTTCCCAGTGTGAAGCTTCGAGGACGAGCTGTCATGGTCATAAACTCCATCCCGTCCGGTTTGAGCTTAGCGGGACCGTCGTTGTTTTTTCAGCAAGACGACGAGCCACAACACTCCTCCAGTTTGTCTGTTTACTGTAAATCCATACATGTTATTTCATGTCTTTAGTTTTGTTCTACACACTAGAAAATAGTATACATGTAGAAAAACCTTTGAGTGAGTAGCGGTGCTCAAACCTTTCACTGGTACTGAGCAGATTTGTGTAAAACAACTAGTATAGAAGTTTTTTTCTTGTCAAACAGGTCTCAGATCACTTCAGTATCTAAACTGATGATAGTTTCACCATCAATGTTATTTGCTTGTTTAAATTGTGGGTTTCAGAGCATCTTATTTATATGACAGGGAGGTCACAAACACGTCTGTCTTCCAGCCAGGATATAATTAAAACAATATTGACATGACTGAAATGTCTGAAAAGTTATTATGTCATATACAGTACGGGTTGAAGGTTTGGATGCACCACCTCATTTTCTTTATTCTATTTTCAACAGAAAAAAAAAAAAAAAAAAAAATCTGAACTATGAACTAACACTCATGGATTTATGTTGTAAGCCCCCCCCCCCCCCCCCCCCCCCAACACACACACCTCCCACTTTGATGAGAGTTTTAAGACTCTTCATTCTCTCAGACAGCTCGGAGGCTTTTCCAACAGTCTCCAACGTATGCTGAGCACCTGCTGGCTGCTCGTCCTTCACCAGCTCTTCCCCACCACCTCGGCTGGATCCGGGTCGGGTGACTAATCACTTTTGGTCAAACACTCGTGTGTCTGACTCACTGATGGCTGCAGAACAAACGACGGTCCCACGAAGCCCAAACCAGACGGCATGGCAAGAATAACTGCAGAACACTGTGGTCGCCGTGGTGATAAAGTCCAGATTTCCACTGGTCTAATGTTCATTGCTTATGTTTCTTGGTCCAAGCAGTCCTCTTCTTCTTCATGGTCTTCCTCGGTAGCGGATTCTCTGCAGCAGCTCCAATATGAAGACCTGATTCACAGCTTCCTGCTACCTGAACTATGGAAAGCATCCATGTGGGCTCTGTTTTTTTCCTGCCAATCATTGGTGATTTCTGAGGTGATGTCTTCGGTATTGTTCCTCATTGTGGAAAATAGTGAAATAAAAAGAAAACCCTGGAATGAGAAGGTCTGTCTGGAGTTCACCTGGGACCGTACGCTGAATTAATCACATGTCCTCCCTGGAAGCAGCATGAGATCCTGTCAGAGGACTTTTTTTTATTTACAAGTCGATTTCTTTCACAGTGCAACTGTGTCTGAAGTGTTCAGTGAAACTCCCGGAGGCTTCAACTGAAAGTGTCAGTCATCTTCGACCGTACTCCGTGTGTGAGAGTGTTACAAACTGGTTCCTAGTTCTGCCGGTTGTGAATTAGCATACAGGACACGGATGATTCAGTTACCTCCATTAGAACAAGGTAATTATGGAACACCAACTCCAGGTCTTTGATGGGTTCTGCTCTCGGCAAAATACCGCAAAAAACCAAAGAGAAAGTTTCCCATCGAACTGACCTCTCGGTGAACTGCGACAGTTTAGTTTGATTGCTGACTGTAACTCTATCTGCCAAACTAAAGGCTGCGTTCACACTTCACGTTTGTGCTTCTGCAGCCTCGGTGCCACTCTGTCGTTCTGTGTGCTCTCCCATCTTCCTGTGGAGTGTCATCACCATGGCGATGACCCAACTGAGGCTGATTTTCTTCATGGGTGCCATGAATAAGATGCTGGAGTTCCTGGTCACCCACGGCAACCCTAACCGTAAGAATGATAACCTACATACAGTACATATATATACATACATACATACATATAGATCCCTTTTTTTAAATTTAAGATCAACATTGTGGGGTTTTATTTGACAGAAGATTAAAGATGAAGCAGTCAGAATCATTTTATAGTGAGAAAACTTTGGTCCAAGCTGACTGCACTGATGTTGCTACTGATTTTGAACATGTTAAACCATCTGTTGTGTTTCCTGACCTGCAACCTTTGTGTCTTTTAGCTTCAGTGGAGCTACAGAAGGAGGTGGAGGAACAAGGTAACATCCAGGATGCTCATTGGCAATTTATGAGACTAAAATCCTCTGAGACTCGATTTAAGACCGAGTCCTGGTCGGGTCCCGACGGGCTTGAATAGAAGCAGATACCTGTTTCTTATTGATACACGGTCTTTGGACTTCCCTCCATCTCTGTCCTCTCCAGTCGGTTTCTACTCGTCCATCTTCGGTACCCTGCAGCTGCTGTGTCTGCTGACGTGTCCTCTGATTGGCTACATCATGGACTGGAGGTTGAAGGAGTGTGAAGAGGAAAATACAAACACACAAACGGAGAGGAGGTACGAGAAGGGTTGAGTAGCATCTCTTTGGGTTCAGATACTGAGCTGCTACATGTGTGCACTGATATACAGCAGACAGACAGCTGTTTGTTGCATAAGATCACCTCACCTCTTCCTGAGCTGCAAGCCTCTTCTGACCTTTGACATTTGTCCCCCTCAGCCAATCAGACTCCCCAAAGAGAGAAAGAAAGGTCCAGAAATTGACCAATGCCATGAGAGCTTTCGTCTTCACCAACCTCCTATTGGTCACCTTTGGAATCCTTTCATTGATTGACAACCTGCCTTTACAGGTTAGAGAAATACTGCACAGGAATACAACGATAAAATATTCCACGTATGTTTATACAGAATGAAGACGCAAAAGCATTTCAATTTACAGACAGAAAAACCAAAGCACATAAATGTGAGACGATCATTTCTACATCTGTTTGTTGTTCTGTCTCTTTCTCTTAAAGGTGGTGTCGTTTGTTCTGCACACCATCGTGAGAGGATTCATCCACTCCTGCTGTGGAGGTCTCTACGCAGCTGTGTGAGTAACACCACCAGGATATTAGAATTTGCGGTATATTTATATTGAAATTGGGATGTTTAACGTGAAAGATGTTGCTTGTAGTGAGAAAGCCACAGCAGAGTGTCACCTGGCTGCAGTTCCCTTCAGCTTCACAGAGATTTTAAGCTTCTGCCAGCTCACTTTTACTTCTCTTTTTAAACAGCACCGATGAACCCACAGCACACAGCACAAAGCGTGACTAGTGGGCAGAAAAGTGGAACAAATAGCAGCTAAAAAGCCACATAGTTTGTTCGGGGGGTTTTCAGACAAAATACAGGAAGGTGAATATTGGATATATTTTGTAGCGCGGCCAAACAAACAACTTCAACTGGAAGCTTGTGTTTCTGTGTGTCTGCTGGATGTGAAAATGAGCAACTGTTTGCTCGGTGCTGTGTTTACAGTATGTGGCCAAATAATATCAGTTAAATTCAATCAATATCAAACAGTTGAATGTTTTGCCATAAAATAACAGGTCACAGCATGTGACTCTTTATAAACTACAACCATGAAAAACAGCAACCCTACTTCAACGAGCAAGGAACTAAAAATGGATCAAAAAGGAAACCATGTCTTTTTATTTTCCCACGTCAGGTATCCAGCCAACCACTTTGGGACACTGACCGGTATGCAGTCGATGGTCAGTGCTGCATTCGCCCTGCTCCAACAGCCACTGTTCATGGTGATGGTGGGGCACCTCAACGGAGATCCTTACTGGGTAGGGTGCACACACACACACACACACACACACACACACACACACACACACACAGTGTTTTGTGACAGATTTGGAACTTGTACTTACACGTCTCTGCTTACAACAGATCAACGTGGCCCTCCTCATCTTCTCCGTGGTCGGCTTCCTGTTGCCCGGTTATTTATTGTATCACCGGAGAAACCTGATCCGAGCAAAGGCAGCGCGTCATAGGACGGCCGTCGGCCAATCAGACAAAGAGAGTGTTGCTCTGACCCAGTCAGACAGTGAAACGGCCAAAAGCAAAGCCAATGGGCATCCGGCAAATGGACACGCAACAAACGGGCTCACTGTTTGAGGTGAAATGATGAATTAATGTGAGTTCGTTCGTTTTTTTTTTTTTTTTTTGTAATGATCATTGTGTAGTTTGGGAATATTCAGAGGACGTAAACCTCCTTATAGTATGAAAACAATGACAACCAGCACGAGCAAAGCAGAAATAACATATTGGATAAAGTTCCAATTAATTCTTTTGAATGAATAAAACACAGATTATAGCCAGTACCAGAGGCCCATGGGCCGGCCATGGAACAGGAAGGTTGCATTTATAACTCTTTAATTTAGAGAATATCCCATCATGTAAAAGTGTCTCAGGGTTCCCGGTGTTGTCTCACATCGTGACGACCTGGAGATTAGTCTGAGCTCTGCTTCTTCCTGCGTGGAGCTTACTTGTGTATAGACGGAGATCCTTTTTTCCCCACTAACACCCTATAATGCCCCATAAGTAAGATTATGTATTATATATGATGGACTGCATGCTCAGAAAGGCAATAAGTGACAAAAGAACATGGAAACTGGAGGACCATACCAGTGTGTCTGCATGTCCTGTGGACTATAAACCACACACAGTACTTCTGCTCGAGTATTTCCAGACATCTTTCAGAGCATAACTTCCCTTTTTAAATGAATGAATAGGTTTGAACTTTGAGATCATAGATCTTCCGGGGCCAGACCGTCTGCTGCAGGACTACTTGATCTTATTGTGGCTGATGATAGTTCCTCTCGCTTGACGTTTGGGCTCAATGTCCTGCTGCACAATGAATGTGGGACCGACCAGATGCCTCCCCGATGGGATTCACTGGCGGACAAGAACCTAAATATCGAATGTGGCTAAAAGAAGAAGCAACGTAATAAAAAATAAACGTGACAATAAAAAAATGTGCTGGTAGCATTGAAAATAATCCCCGTGAGTAAAATAGTTATCGCAAGAGCGCCTTGAGATAACTGTTTTGTAGTGAACTCTACAAACTTGGCACACATGACCTCCATCCATCTGTCCCACTCTTGTGAAGGGGAACACCTTTCTGCACAAACATTCACGTGGAGAGGAGCTGGTGGGGAACAAATCCAGAGCGAAAAGGAGTCACACTCATCAGGGGGCTGCAAACACAACGCTAAATCAATCCAAATCTTAGATGTTATTGAGTACCTGTCTGCCATATCAACCTGGAAATTTAGCTTCTGTCTGTTCACAACTTAGTTTTTCTGCCCACAAGGTGTCAAAATAGAAAAAGGAAAAATTTAAGAAGAAATATTTCTGATGTTAAAATGCTTATTAAAGGAGATATTTTTGGAAAGCTCTTTCAGCTCAGCAACAGCTTCTCTTATACTTAAATTGAATTGAGTCCATCATACAGCACCAGTCATATGTCAGAAAACTTTATATATGGAGCCACAACAACACTTTGACAGCTTGTTCCTTTGACAATCACGTAGCAGCTGACTTTTTCCTCAGTATCTCTGTTCTATTTGGATTTCAGTTGCATTAATGTGATTATTTAAGTTGAGTCGAGTAAAAATCGATTTAAAGATAAGACACCGACACCGTAGCCCGGCTGCGCCTCACTATCGCTCACAGCTTCAGTTTTCTTTGCTGTAATTCTAGTCTGTAAGTCCTGCTGGCGTTAACATGTGCACAGACACTCTGAAGGGTGGACCAATCAGCAACCAGCGTCGGTGGTAAAGTGCAATGATGTTGAAGTTGGGCATTATTTTTCTAAACGTAGTTGCAGCAGTATGCCGGTCAGTGCGGATTGGTTAAAGGCTGCTCCGATGGTTTTAGAATGAATGGGAAGTCCGGGTCAGGTGGTACCGGGCCACCAGCACCAACACACTACTTTGAATAACATTCGGGTTTCGTTAAAGCAGCAGTGATTCATGTTGTTTTTCAGTTTGGAAACACTCTTTTTCTTGTTGGTGGTGGTTTTGTCGCTGCTACACTTGAGCTTGATACAATTTATTGTGACATCACGATCAGGGAATACTTTTAGCCAATCACAGGTCTGTTCAGTCTTTCTTTGAATGGTAAAAAGGAAGAGTCGATGTCATGGGAATCAGCTTCTTCCACCTCAAAGAAAATAAAACACTTCTCTTGAATTCACCTTTAAGTGACAGAGAATCAGAACCTTCAAGGATGTAGATCATAAATTATACATTTCATTGAGATCTGTCACCAACAGTTCCTCCTCCTCTCCTCCGCTGATGTTTGGAGATTCTGTGCAGGCACAGACTTGTTGGAGCAAAAACAAAGATTGAAGAAAGACACTGAGGAACAGATGTGAAGGAGTTCCTTTAATAAAGACGAACAGTGTTGGAGTGTAAATAGAAATGTGACTAGTAACTAAACCTGCTGTGTTTTACTGTTGCTACTCATGAATCACTTGAATGTAGGAAAGCTCGTGAGACGTGATGCAATTTAAACTGTTTTGTTGTGAATACTTGCAATGCACTATATAGCTTTCCGTAAAATATGTTCATAGAGAGCTTGTACAGTGTTGATAGAAAAATGTAACAATAAGATTTTTCGAGTGATTAATGTGTGATAATGTATGTGTCAAATAATTCAGTGTGTGTTTGTGTTTCACTCACTTAGGTTGATAGGATGATAAAAAGTGTCTTGATTTAACGGTACAATGCAGAATATATAATGCGATCCAATACACACTGGCCTCATAGATTGTTATGACAGAATCTATAAAGAATTGGACATTACATGCTTCAGAAAGTTGTATTTATTGTATAAGCGTTGTATTGGATTCCTGTGGTGTTCTTATTGTGTCCATGTGGTATTTTATTGTTCGTCAGTGATAATGAAGACCTGCTCATCACAGCTTTTGCTTCACCATCACGTATTTTGGTGTTGAAGAGAGCTGAACCTTTATCCCCCCTCAAAAAAAAACCCACAATTCATCTTTAAAAAAATGAAAGACCAGGCAGAACATATATACATTATATATATGAAGGCTTGTTCATGATAAATAACTCTTATGAGGACTTGTTTTGTGTTACATTTATTTGGTTTCTGGCTTGATTTGCAATGTTGTTTTTATTTGTAGTGGAAGAGTATAACGAATTAAAATTCACAAATTTAAGATTTAAAATAAAGTAGTTGTGTTTCTGTTCACTTTTTTTTTTTTTAAAGGGAATTTTTCTCAGTCAAAACAAACTCTTGTATTTGGCAGCCATGCATCATGATCCCAGGCCAGTTTATGACATGAATAAGACTGAATACATTTTCTCTGCATCTATTATCTATCTATAGTAAAGACCAGTGACGTTCACAGTTATTCCAGCTGGTCAAGCTGTTTTAGAGGGTGATGACCTGCACTTTAACAACACTGTAATGAAAATACTATGACTTGCATGACTCATCACTTCCTCAAACAGTCACCGACCCAGAGGGTTAACCCTTTCATGTATAGAGGTCACTACAGTGGACAGCTATTCAGATGTTGTTTTCTTGTATACGCATGGGTTTTGATAGCATAGTTGCACATCAGCCACTACAGTGAACGCTATTGCATCATCCCATACGAGGCTGATGTGCAACTATGCCATCAAAACCCATGCGTATACAAGAAAACAACATCTGAATAGCTGTCCACTGTAGTGACCTCTATGTTGTTCTGGTTTTGTACCCTCATGGTTGAAATGCACTTATTGTAAGTCGCTTTGGATAAAAGCGTCAGCTAAATGAAATGTAATGTATGAAAGGGTTAATGTCTGCGGTAGTTAAGCTCGTCTCACCGTCCCAGGGCCCTCCAGTGATTTCACAATACGTCTATTAAGGACTCCCAAAGCTACGAATGTTCGCTTTCAGCGCCTTTTACACGACCCACGCGTAAGTTAATTACTTTACGTAAATTAAGTTACGCACATTAGATGAAGTAAGTCCACGATGACCCTGTGGTCACCTGGGACGTGAGCAGTGGTCTCCCAGGTGGATCTGCACCCCCGACTTCCTCTCTGGGCGGACTTTGAAACACATAAATGTAAATATGTCAATATGACAGCCCGTCTGGTCATGTTTTAGGGAAGTGCAGGGTGGATTTGATATATTTTTGTAAAATCTATTTGGATGGTGAAGCAGCTTCAATAATGACATGTCAGATTTAACAGACTGGAACAAAGTGGTTGTTGTTATTCCGTTAGATTTGAGTGCTGCATTTGATAAAGTTCATCATGACATTTTAATCAGCACACCTGAGAGCGGATCCGTCTCGCTAGCGTCGTTCTCGGCTGGTTTTGCTCATATTAGTCAGAAAGGAAAACATTTGTTTCAGTGGTTCTGAGTCACAGACGTGTGAACATGAATGCGGTGTTTCTTCTCTTTACACAGTACATCCTCCCTCTGGGCAACATTATTAATCACGTGTCAGATATCGCTGCTACGCAGATGACACTCTGAGACCCACGTTGTTTGACTGCTCTTTTATTTCCTGTCTCACTGACGTCACTACATGGGCGAGTAAAAACGAGCAGAAAAACAGATTCTACTGTGAGATCAAAGTCAGGCGTAGTTTGCAGGCGGATGTTGCTGCTCCATCCAAACCGGTCAAAAACAAACGTGATTTTAAACTCTGGTGTAAATTTGATCAGCCATTTAAATAAGATCACCAAAACAAAATGAGATCATTTTAACTCAGAGTAATGTTGACATGCTGAAACGGGCTTTTATCACTGCAGCTCACGTCTAACTGGCTTCCTGAAAACTCTTTCAGTGAATTGTAGTTAATTCAGAACACTGCAGCCGGGATTACAATTGATTTGAATCTGTAATCTATAAAGCCTCACGTGACTTGGACAGGTTACCGAGGCTGAAGCGATGATGACGTTGCATCAACAGGTTGAACACTGCTATAACATTAGTTTGCTGCTCCCGGTTCAGTGCTGGTTGGGTGGGATTTGACTTTTGAAGCCCTGTGATGTCATCATCTGACTCTGTTCATGTTCTCTCTGAAGGCTGACATTATTCATCATGGTCAGGTTAAGATCACGTTAGCCTACTTACACTGATTGGTTAGTGCCAGATTAGATCGGCCGGAGGGAAGCGGGCAGTAAACTCTACACTGCTGTGATGAGTTGTTTCACTTTCAATCAGTTGGTTCCCACAACGTTCACAGACAGAACCGTCTTCCAGCCGATCCCATCTGGCACCGGACAAAACAGCACCGGCAGCTTGGTGAGAAGTGACGGTCCGCAAGAAAAAAGATCCCAGATGATACACACTGAAGGTTCACTGAACAATGTTGACATTTTCCTAAACCGTTAAGTTCCAGTAGATCATTTTTTCTCCTTTCCGTGCCGGCTGAACCTCTCCTACTTCGGAATTAGAATGAATTAGTTTGTTTTCATGCGAGTTATTAATTAATATGAGTGGATGTAGATTGCCGTCTACATGTGGATGGAACAGATGGTGTACAAATAACTACACTCGTGTGTGTTGCGGCTTTACGGACATTTGGGACTGTCAATTGTTGTACGGACATGATGCACAAAGACAATGCGCCAGATGGGTTGTTGTTGTTGTTGTTGTTGTTGTTGTTTTGTCAAGTTGACTTAGCAGCACTAACATTAAACAATCTGGCTTTTCCACTGCTTCATATGGACGTGCACACATTGAAAAACAGTTGTTTTTGTGCGATGGGAAATGGGTCATCACAAAACCAGCCATTGTTTTTTTTTCAATGCCATAACTGCTCCTTTAGATTAAAGGCTTTAAGAAGCCACATGTCAACTGCGCACACACACACACACACACACACACACACACACACACACACACACACACACACACACACACACACACACACACACACGCAGTGCACCACAATACAGCCCCATGTATGTTTTCCGAGGGATTTTAGATTTGGAATTATTTTGGAGATTGTGTTGGATCCTGCACTTGTACAAACCACACACACACACACACACACACACACACACACACACACACACACACACACACACACACACACACACTGACTACACAAAGGGTAGATTAAAATGAAAGTAAGGTCTGTGAGGATAAACCCACACAATCAAGCTCCTTATCAATATACACACACACACACACACACACACACACACAGACACTTGTTTGTCTCACTATCGCCATGGGGACAATGTATTGACATAATGCTTTCCCTTGACCATTAATCTCAACCTTCACATTTAAGTGGTTAAACTTGAACCCTAACCACAACCTAACCAAGTCTAAACCAGGTCTCCATGGTGACGTCATCTCCCGTCAGTGAGTGTACATTCAGGTTAAAGGGTTAAAGCCCCCACCAGGATGTAACCCCCCCCCCCCCCCCCCCCCCCAACACACACACACACACGTTACTGTGTCAGTGTGTCACACGAGCAGATGTAACACCTCAGGTCAGAAGCAGCTTCTGTCCCGACCAGACTCCATCATAATAAACTCGTTCTGATGTCAGCAGCCTCTCGGTCAACGAGCTGCCGCTAACTGCGCCGGGAATTCAATTTAATCTCGATTTAAGAGCAACCATGACGCTCCCTCTGGAGGGGGGGAGGAGGGGAGGAGGGGGAGGGAGGGGGGGAGGGCTCGCGGCCGCGGAGGCAAATAGAATGCGGTCGTGGCTTGATTGACACTTGAATCGTCCAATCAGTGTTATTTCTGTTGCGACAAGTCTTCCCGTGAGAGCATCGGAGTTTGTAGTACTGACAAACATGTCGGCCTCAGGGAGTCTTTTGGCCACAGACACAACGGGTACATGAGAAGACTACACGGTTGTCTGGGGGTTGTTTTCACTTGGCTGTCTTCCTTTTGGACCTTCCGCGTTGGACGAGCGGCCTCGCAGGGAGACAATGACAGAAAACCACGCCGAGCGAAGCTAGCTGTGAAGTAACGGGTGGCTAGCTCGGAGCTAACCTTTCTGTATGAGGACGAGCTGCTCTCTGGCTCCGACGGAGAATGGTGGTCGGAACTATTTGTCTCTGCTGAATATTAATCACCCGAGAGGAAATAACACGACCAGGACTGATCGTTTTTGGACCCTGAGCCATTTGGAAACCCCCTCACAGGTGAGCCTGCTGCCAGCCAGGGCTAACCTGAGGAGCTCTCGGCTAGCTGGTGCTAATGTTTCATAGACAGTCATGTAGATCAGCTGTAGATCAGCTGTAGATCAGCTGTGGATCAGCTGTGGATCAGGTGTAGATCAGATGTAGATCAGGTGTAGATCAGCTGTGGATCAGCTGTAGATCAGCTGTAGATCAGCTGTGGATCAGCTGTGGATCAGGTGTAGATCAGATGTAGATCAGGTGTAGATCAGCTGTGGATCAGGTGTAGATCAGCTGTAGATCAGGTGTAGATCAGCTGTGGATCAGCTGTAGATCAGGTGTAGATCAGGTGTAGATCAGCTGTGGATCAGCTGTAGATCAGGTGTAGATCAGGTGTAGATCAGCTGTGGATCAGGTGTAGATCAGGTGTAGATCAGGTGTAGATCAGGTGTAGATCAGCTGTGGATCAGCTGTAGATCAGGTGTAGATCAGGTGTGGATCAGCTGTAGATCAGGTGTAGATCAGGTGTAGATCAGCTGTCGATCAGCTGTAGATCAGCTGTCGATCAGCTGTAGATCAGGTGTGGATCAGATGTAGATCAGGTGTAGATCAGCTGTGGATCAGGTGTAGATCAGGTGTGGATCAGCTGTAGATCAGGTGTGGATCAGGTGTAGATCAGGTGTAGATCAGCTGTCGATCAGCTGTCGATCAGCTGTAGATCAGCTGTAGATCAGGTGTGGATCAGGTGTAGATCAGCTGTAGATCAGCTGTCGATCAGCTGTAGATCAGCTGTAGATCAGGTGTGGATCAGATGTAGATCAGGTGTGGATCAGATGTGGATCAGCTGTAGATCAGGTGTGGATCAGGTGTAGATCAGCTGTAGATCAGGTGTAGATCAGGTGTGGATCAGGTGTAGATCAGCTGTAGATCAGATGTAGGTCAGATGTAGATCAGGTGTGGATCAGGTGTAGATCAGCTGTAGATCAGATGTGGATCAGATGTGGATCAGATGTAGATCAGGTGTAGATCAGGTGTAGATCAGGTGTAGATCAGCTGTAGATCAGATGTGGATCAGGTGTAGATCAGCTGTAGATCAGATGTGGATCAGGTGTAGATCAGGTGTAGATCAGCTGTAGATCAGATGTGGATCAGATGTAGGTCAGATGTAGATCAGGTGTAGATCAGATGTAGCTCAGATGTAGGTCAGATCCAGCTTGTGTAGCTGGGAGTTCCTTCAAGTAACGTGACTGATCTCCACCTTGCTTTCATTTTATCATGATGGAGTCGCGACCAGCATCACAATCTGAACCCGGAGTTTAGACTAGAGCTTAATGTGCTGCACCTCATCCAAGCCCGCTGGTGTTAGTGTCGTCCTCAGTAGGACACGGAGGTGTCTCTGTCCCCACCCCGGCTTCAACACGCTCCCTCGCCGGCTCAGATCATTCCGGTCCCCCTCGATCTGACCGGCGACCCGACCCAGAAACCACTGCACGGTTTTTACACGCAAGCCGATTTAAAGAGGAGGGTCCGGTTCGAGAAAATGGGTCGAAATGATGACACGTACTTTCTGTCTTATCACACTACCGCCACGCTAAATACATAGTGAGCTTTGTCAAGCGATGCTCGGTCCGTGAGATCCCTCCGCGGAGCCGAGTCGGTGTGACCTGGCTCAGCCCTCCCTATCGAGCATCCTCTGGCTCTGCAGACACCGTGCAGACCCACGCTGTAAAAGTCATATTGAAAAGCGGAGACTCCTGCTCAGGGAACATGGTTGTTGGTGTCCGCGGGTTCAGGCGTCGTTTTGCCTCTTTGGTGCATTTAATCAAGGCACCGGCAGCCTCGGCCTGACTGCAGCGGGCCATACACACCCGGTATCCATGTGGAGGTGGAGGAAGTCTTCAGATCCTTAAGTAAAAGGAGCAATTCAGCCGTGTTAAAATATTCCACTACAATACATGAAAAGCCTACAGTACATAGGTATTAGCATGTAGTGTTGTAGCTGGTTTGAACTACTTTCTATCCAGGGACAGCAGATACACGAGAGGATCATCAGATGATTACTGGAAGAGGAAAGAAGAAACAATACAAAGCTCTCATCCACAAATCTGTTTTCAGCTTTTTGACTTTTTCCTCTCATCTTAGATTTTTGCTGAGATATTGGATCATTTGAGCATTTATTGAAATGAAACACGTTAAATAAAGAAATCACTGTTCGGTGGAGCTGTTAACTACTCGTAGACATCTGAAGTGTGACGCTGCTTTTTGTAAGACATCAGAAGCCAAAATGGTTTAACACTGTGTTGTATTTTTTTTAAAGGGTGTTACATTACGTATTGCGTACGTATTTAATTCATCGAAGAGATGTGGTGGTGTATAACGTCTCAATATTTCCTTCTGAAATGAAGTGTGAAGTATCAAGTAGCATCAAATGGAAATACTCAAAGCACGAGTATCTTGTGTAAAAGTGCTCGGTTACTTTCACTGAGGAGGTGTCATTGTGTTTGGGAAGTTTCTAGCTTTATACAGCACCTGGGAGCGCAGAGATTCTTCCTGATGGAGTCCCAATGCACAGTGCAGGAGATCGAGTGGACTATTGATCACATCAAACTCATTGTTGAATGAGGAAATATCTAATAGCTCTGTGGAGCTTGAAGAAATGAAGCTGTGTATGTTTAGAAAAGCACCACAGTATGAACGTGTCGGGCTTTTTGAATGGTTTACACACAAATTACATTCCAAGTTTTTACAGCATATCAAGGCAGGTTTATATATTAGTTATATTGCTCAGTATTTGGTATCATAGCAGCTGGACTTAATGTTTAACTTTTATACGTCAATAATGTGTCCAAGTTAAGGTTGTATAAATCCCCCTCACACCTCTACATTGACCTTAGACTCATTAAACCATGTCTTGAATTCCTATCTTGAAGACATGGGTTTGAAAAGACTGCTTGACTCTCTGATTGGTGCGACTGTGGCTCAGATGGTCGATGTTGAGGTTGGCGGTTCATTCCCCACTTCCTCCTGCTCAAGTGTCCTTTGGCAAGACATTGAACCCCCAACTTGCTCCCGATGGCCGGTGAGCACATTGCCGTGTGTGTGTGTGTGTGTGTGTGTGTGTGTGTGTGTGTGTGTGTGTGTGTGTGTGTGTGTGTGTGTGTGAAGGGCTTCGAGACCATTACCGTAGCTAAGTGCCAAAAATGTACCTTACGATAAAGTTAATATAAAATGAATGTGGACACATTATCAGGATTTTATTGGCCCGAATCTGTAAATATCACCAACTGAGCAATAGATGCTGCAGATACAACAGAAGGAAATACCACATTAAAAGTAGTTCCACCAGTCAAATCTGGAAAACTTCTCTGTGCTTTGCTGAGTGATCAAATTCATAAAATACACAAACAATTAATGAATAAATTAACAGTACAAATGATATGTATATGTCAACTGCAAAGTTACATTTGAAAAGTTATGTTGAACGTTCAAAATAAAACATGATTAAGGGATTTACTTCTTAAGGCAAAATTGCACATGCAAAAATTCATCCAGTGTAATGTCCTCCTACTGTGAGATAAATTAGAGGCCCAAATGGTGCAGAGAGAACCTCTGGCCAGATGCTGATTCATGTCTGCTATTGACTTCCATCAGTTCTGGAGAAAGTGTCAACAGAGTGAACATGTTTTGGGATAAACTGGCACATGGGATACTTGTTACTTTATCCTGTTTCGAGGCTTCATCTCCTGATGCAAGACGCACTTCAACTGTTTTGTGTCCAGGTTGAAGGGCTAACTGCTCTTTTGATGGGTGAGCTGACAGGTGGGTGTGTCTGGTACCGACAGGAAATCATCTTCTAATTCAGACTGGGACTCTTTTGGCAATCTTACAATTTAATTCTGAGTCTGTAAAAAGAAAGCGGCGCTGTAGTTTCCACTTCAGCACACTGACCACTAAACTACTGTCGTTTACCCGCCGAGCTGGAAAAGAAGCATAACTGACAGTCACGCTAACGGGTGTTGATGAGAGTCCGTCTCTGACTAATAGACAAAAGCAGAGGATTATGTGTAAGAGTGTGCAGCTTGTTCCCTGTATGCAAATAATAGATAAATGAAAGTGTCATTTTCTGGCCACCCACGCTGATCAGGTTTCTGGTTGCCGTTTGTTTTGTTGTTCAGTCGGTATCATTTGTCGGTGCTCCACCAACATCAGTCTGCCGGTGATGGTTTACCAAGTATTCATAAAAGCCTTTACCTTTTTCTCCTGTGTTGTTCAAAGCTAATTAATAGAGCTTTCAAACCAAATAGCGCTGACATCTTTTTAGAAAATGATCTCCAAGATAAGTCGAGGATGTGCCGTCTCCGACAACTTTATTTCAACGTTATTTGTTCTGTCACAATCACGATATTTTAGTTGGCAAATAATTGTCATACTAATGATTGTGATTAACCGTTGAATTAGTCTGTTCTGCTAACTTTGTGGCACTATTGTAGTATAATAGTCCTTATCATGGATCAATAATACAAAGACCAGGGCCATAAAAAAAGCAAACATTACCAGGGAGGTTTTTGCTGTGCAGGATGCAGCAATATGAACAGATACAATAAGTGGTAAATGACTTGATGAACGTGTCTCTGTATGAACTCCATTATTAATGAGGAACAGATGAAGAACACTGCAGATGTGGGGGACGTTAATTGGACCAAAGACTTTGTGTCGGAGGAGGTTTTCTCGACGCTTGTAAAGGCTGCAACATCATCACGGACATCAACACGGGCTGAGTCAGACTCAGGAAGAAGGAGGGCAGAACGATTAGTGCTGATGAATGGGGCTGCAGTAACAGATAAAGAGTAGCAGGCAGGTCCATCCATCACGCCGGCCTAAACAGATGCACTCCTCTGCTTATTGACCGAAGGGTTGAAGTCTCACAACCATAAACTGAACTGTTTACAGGGATGCGTCCTCGCAGCCGGTCTTAGGCTCTGCAAACAGCTTTCTGTGGGTAATCTGCTGAGCTGCGATGAATCAAAGAGGGAGAGAAGAGGCAGATGGCAGCTTTATTGAGACGTTGCTGTTGCAGAGTAAAAGTGCTCTTGTGGACGACATGCAGCGCTCTTTAAGAAATCTGTCGCCGTGTGTTTCTCACACTCTTAATTACAAACATGAAAAACTAGTTTCGTTGTATACGTGTTGAGACAAAGTTGGGAACAAATGAAATGCAAAATAAAAAAAAACTTGCGTTTAATTGTAACCGTCAATACTCAAAGCCATTTTACTGAATACATTGAGATGTGGTTGTCATGCTGTGGTGTCGGGATCACACGTGGACACAAACATCACGGGAAGAGTTGGTGAGGAGATGTGACGTTGATTGGCAGATACAGAGGGGATTGAAAACTATTTGTTTTTTTAAAATAGGAGCAGAGTCATCAGTGCTTCACTATTAGCGGGAAAGAAACCAGATTCTGTGGCCTTAAACTGTGGATACATGAAGCTTTAACCACGTTAATCTGGCGTGAACATCCGCCTCTCACAACCAGATCTGGCAGGTGAGAGATAGCAACCACTGCAGACGCTGTTCCCTTCCAGGTGACAGCAGATTTGAAGTCGAGATTTTTGGATGCATTTTACATTTAAAAACATTGAAGACAGTGAAGAACTGAACAAAAGCAAAGCTGTGTGTAAGATGTGCAAAACGGAGGTGAAATACTGAGGAAATGCCACAAATGTCCCAAAGCATTCAACAAGGCGTTCGCCAGATATAAATATTATAGGCTGTCGCCACTTTCATATGTAAAGATCTTCGCCCTTACAGAGTTAATGAAAATGACAGCTTCATTAACACACTGGAACCACGTTACAGTTCACTGACGCTTCTCTAAACGCTTTAGAGAAGTAATCACAAACCTGTCGCCATAACTCTCACAACCTTTTTCAATTTCTGATTAGTGGCTGTTTACTTTTCCTTAATATGTAGTTTATGTTTTTAGCTCGGTGATCTTCTCATACATGTTTATTTAGTGTTTATAACAACCACTTTGGTCGATTGCATAGAAGCACAAATCACTGCAAAGTGTTTTCCAGAGGTATAATTGATGTTTACATTTGCTGCCAAGTCTAATTTGCATGAGCTGCCAGCTGAATAAATAAAATAAATTCTAAAAGATGTTGTTTATCATACATATGTACACATAATTAATTTATAAGTGCATTAATGTAACTGTTTTGGGGTCTATTCTTAATAAACTTTCATATTTTTAATGATGCACTAAGTTGGAGGGGTTCCTTGTACCAGAATCACTTCTTTGAGATTCTGTTTCACAGCCGAGCAAAATTGGTAACGTAACTGAAATATCTCGAATCGATATCCAATCCAATCGAGACCCTGTGAATCGGAATTTGGTAAATTAGTGTCAATACCCAGATCTAGAAATAAAAGTCACTGTTGTGTCCTCAGTCAGTCTGATGGGCTCAAGCTTCATATCTCAGTGAAAGCTCAGCCTCCACTCTGATGCTACTTACTTACAAATGACACGGATCATAACGTGCTTCACGGTAGAATACAATGAAAACATGCAGAAAGTGCTCAACATGAAAATAGAGATCAAATAGATTAAGTTCAACACCTTGCAGTATTAAGAAGAGATCCAACAAGTCCCCATCGAGGAAAAACTTTCTTTCAACAGAAACAAAACTCTGACGTGGAGTTTCAAAAAAGACAAAAATATTCCTTAAATGGATCCTCAGATTTGACTAAGTAGAAAATGGTATTGCAAACAACCAGTGCTTCTGGTATCAAATCAGTATTTGTGCACTGCAGTTTTATTTTTTGCCTAATATATGCTAATATCTGTTCATACAAAGTGTGTTTTGTCTGTGCTAATTAGTGTTGATTGGATGGCTTTCACAAGAACCTAAAGATAAAGAAATATTCAAGTCCAAATAATAATAATGGCAAATGAACATATTCCTGATGGAAGACGGCCAGCCCGTCCAACCAAAGCCAACCAGAAGAACTCATCTCAGAAAGTCACCGTTCTTCTGCACGTTCCTGTTATTGTTTGACAATTGTTTGACCCGTGATGCAGTAAAAACGACACAAAACCAAACGATCACATGAAAAAAAAAAACATGACTGTGATATTTGAATGAAAGTAAGAAACCAATTAAATCAGTTTTAATGCTCATGAAATGAAATGTCCAGCTATTGATAGGACTTCCTCGGTTGTGAATGGAGCAGTGTGAGTTGGAGGTTGCTGTGTTTGACCTCTTGGTAATATTCAGCCCAGCAGTAATAGTTGTATTAATGTTCTACCTACAGAGCACAGACTGATCTTTTTTCTTTTGCACTTTGAGTTATCGCGCAGGATCTACATCCCCTTCCTGCTTCCTCCCGTCCAAACGCAGGCTCGGTTCCTAAGTTGGGTTCTTGGTCCCCTGGGAAAGTTCCCTCCAACATTTGTCCTCCAATTATTTGGCTGTGAGCAGCGCTGATAAGGAGCTGTTGGAGGAAGTAGTGTTTCCACTTCAATTGTAGTGTAGAAGGAGTGATTGTTGGGGCTCGGTTAAAACTTAACTATATATTATGTTCATCAGTGTCAACACGGATACATTAAACTGTCAGTTAACTGTGCCGTGTTGTTTCGAAATATTGGACAAAACTAAGATACCACACCTTTGGAGTACATAGTTTTAATAAATATTGCCGTACTGGAGTGTCTGGTCGTTTCAACCCGTTCCTCCTGTCGTTTCTACTGTAGGTGCAGCATCCTGACCGACCAGCACACTGGACTCACTTGGTTTGCGACCCTGGAGAACCATATCCATATCCATCATCCATATCCACGGAGAGATCCATCATCTCCACCGAGGAGGCCTCGGCTTGGCTCCGGACGGGGAAATGTGATCGCGTGCTGTTTCTGAGGTTAGAGAAGCATACTTCACATCTGAAAACCTCCAGATACAACTGGCCTTTGGAAGCTGGATTTTCCAACATTACAGCCACTACGTTTCACATTTTTGTCGAGGCTGTTTTTAGGACATTGCTCCAGAGAGGCTGTATCCTCCAAGGGATTGTTGTAAGAGGGGGTTATCCAAGCCTCAGTGGTCTCTGCTGGGAAGGAAGCAGAGGGAAGTCCCTGGAGAAGAGGGCCAAAAAGAAAAAAGGGCCTGTGGCTGGGATGCTGACGGTTACATAACCAGCAGGCGCGGCCGTCCACTAACAGTGGAACAAGGAACCCGGTGGGGGAGCTGAGTCCATTCAGCCGTGGCTGACTGATATACGAAACAACACCATTATCTGTTCACGCATAACTCCCGACGCTCCAGATCCAAACCGTCATTTTTAGCTGTTTCCTCCAAAACCTCCTGTACATGGATACTGATGGATGTTCTACTGGATTCTACCCTCGACGTTTTGGAACATGCCGCACAATCACCTCCTGCTCTTCGTCTTCCAATCGCGTCCGCGGTGCAGCCGGCCGGTGAGGTGGTTTGAGGCGGCCACCGGCGGGGTTTAGGGATGCCCCGACACAGGAAAACCAGGCTACTCCATTGGCCCACTTACAGACTGCTGTTTCTAATACAGGTCCTGGACTGAAGGCCGGTTGTCGCCTTCCCGAACGCAGAGCGAGACATTTGTGTTTGCAAGACTCTTGGTCACACTGCTGCCCTCACGTCTTCTCTCCGGGTCCTGAGAACGTCACATCGGACTGAACATTTGTACGAGTGCAGACTTAACCTTCAAACAAAGCCCATGTCCGATATCTGGACCCGGCCTGCACTGTTTCTAACTTGAGGAAAGTCACAGGAAAGAAAACCGGAAGTCGAGTCAGATTATCATCCCAGGCCTTTTTTCTTTCAAGCTGTCACCTCCGTTTTTCTTTCAGCCTCATTTCACCTCTTGTTGTTGCTGTTGCTTCTTCCATGAGCGTATCCTCCCGAAGCAGCTTTACCTCTGACTCCTCTTGTAACTCACCATGCCCCCATTTAAAGACTAATCAAACCGGTTGTAGTCACATCAAGGGCGAAACGCTTCAGTTTGTTTGATTTCACTGCTCTGAATCACTAACAAACTGAAACACACGGGTCCAAATGCTTTTTGTTTTTAATATAATTTGATTAACAGGCTCTTTTTTTTATTTGCACTATTCTGCCTTTGTTCTCCTTGTTAGACAACAAGCTGATTTACTCTTTTTTTTACACTGATTGTACTGTTGTGGAAAGAGACTCATGAGAATGACCACTTTCTTTTGGCTTGTGTTTGTAATTGCTTGACATGTTTAGTTGAACAGAGCAGATCCAGCGTTTGCATATTTGCCTGCGACAGATTATTCTTCGAACACCTTCCTCTTTACAATCAGTGGCTTATTTCTTCACCCCGCCTTCCCACCTGCTTTTGTGGCCGACAGGGAAACGCAGCTTTTACAGCAGAGACTTATAAGCTCCTTTTAATCTCTCACACACAGTAGATCAGGATTGACCTAAGAACCCAAGAAAACAAGCAGTCCCCCGTCCTCCCATCTGAGTGGGGCGATGCTGAGGAGCGTTTTCCTCTTTTGCATCTGAAAGAGGAACTCCCCCTCCGTCTCGTTTGTAGCTCTCTTTTCCTTTTTTTTTCCCCCAATCCATCCTTTCTGCCTCCACTCAACAAATCCACTCGGCACACCCAAGGGAACATTTAACTGAATGACAAACACCTTGTCACAGCAGTGAGTGAATAAACACACACACACACACACACACACACACAGGAGGTGATGGCAGGCAGCAGCAGTAAGAGCGGCGGGCGAGGTCCGTCCTCGTCGCCCCTCCCTCACGCCGTGGTCCCGTCCAGCCGACCCCTCCGACCCTCCCGCTACGTGCCGGTGTCGGCGGCCACCTTCTTCCTCGTTGGCTCCACCACCCTCTTCTTCTGCTTCACGTAAGTGACCACCGTGCAGGACGTCTCTCACAGACAGGCCTGTTGATGAGCTTCATTAACACCAACATTGCTGCGGTTGCTTGATTTGATTGGTGACAATTTGAGTATTTTAATATATTTAAATTAAAAAGGAGTCAAATGACAACTTGTATATGTAATACAAGTGAAAGGAGCTGCTCGTACGGACAATCCCACAAAAACTTATGAATTCCTCAGGTTGTTTTTTTTTATTAGGTTTTTTTTTAGCTCATAGACCACAACTTTATTTGGTTTATTCTCACTGCTCTCATTATGATTATTTCCAACAGTAGCTGGCAGCTCTTACTTGAAATGAAAACCCTCTGATAAACACGCAGCGCATTACCTGAGCAGCAGCAGCCAGAAGAGCTGGCTGGTTAACTTTGGTTAAAGTATTCGATCAGCAGTCATCACGAGGACGCAAACAAAACTATGAACAACGGCTCCTCTTTCTCCATATCTGCTTGATGTGAGAAGAAGCATCCATCAGGTTCGCCACTGAATGAAGTGACAACATGTCCTTCTGTTCACTGCTTCTTCCAATAATAAAAATAAGTCATCAGTGAATGCAGCTTTAAGCCCAAACATACAAATGTGCATCTTGATCCAAGTTTCCTGGATCACTTTTCCAGTTGAATCTGCAGAGGCAGCAGTAAAAGAAAAAGGTCTACAATCATGAGTTTCTACAAAGACTTGTATGTTATTAAGAAATGATCTGAGTCTGTTGGTGGCCTTCAGCAAAACAAACTAAATATTTCTGATTACTGTCAGACTGATGGAACGAGAAGAAATGACATTATGATGGGGAGACACAAAGCTGTGTTAAATGCATCTGTATGCAGCTGGATTGAAGCAGTCAGCTGCAGCAGAATGATTAAACGTGCTGGAAGTATTTTGTTAGTGTGAAACCAACTGAGCAGGCCTCTCCTCCCCGCCTCACAATCTCCCAGTAGCTCTCTGAAGGTTCAAACAATATGTTTACCACATGTTGACTTAGTCGGGCGCCCAGGATTTAAAAATGTTTTAAGCTGTTTGAGAAAACGACACCGTGTGTCTGCTCTGCACCGTGTGAGGTTGAGCTCCGTCCTGAGTGAGACACACAGAGGTCAGAGGACAGAAACGCAACCTGCAACGTGTCTGCAAAATGCTGAGCTGGAAGCGAAAGGGTTGCTCACAAATTTGTGTGTGTCACTGAGTTAGTGAGAGATCACCGCTGTTCGGCTGGATGCCGCAACTTTTCAAATTAAAAGCTTCACACAGGGTCCAGCAAGACACTAGGTTTTGACCGAGATATGCGTTTCTTTCAGGAGGGGCGGGGGGGTCCCAATCGAAGGGGAAACGCTGGATTCCCCTCTTAAATCTTATATTAGAACAATTTATTGGACACTTTTATAAAATAGCTTGGGAGTTGTGTGCACTGTTAAAAACACAGAGACGCATACAGAAAAAAAAACATGCACATGCTGTTGAATTTAAACTGTTGTGATACAACATGTGTGAATAGAATCAACATGTTTTTGTTCACATAAAAGAAGCTTATTCGACAGGTTTGGGTGGAGCTCAGCTATGTGAATAAAAAGTCTCCTTTAAACTGTGAAGCTGCAGTAAAGATCTCTAAACTTAATGAAATGGCAGCCAAAGAAATCTTCTTCATGTCCTGCTGACATTAGGAAGATTGTCCCCCAGATCACGGTTGTAGGCCAACCACAGCACCCCCAACAGGATCATTTTCGCTGGCACAGACGTAATCTAATAATGGATGACAATGTAATAACATAAATTATGCCCAGAAGGCAAAAAAAACCAAAACCAGCAACCAACCAATCAGGATGCATCTGTCCTGCGAGGGTCAGAGGACGTCCGGCTACGACCTCGACAGTTCTGTTGTTTGTCGTGTGACGCAGAAGCTTAAAAGAAACAAACGGTAAACAACAGTGTGGACTGAACTGAAGTCATTTTGGCAAGTAAACCACGTTTTCACATTTCTTTGCCTCAGTGTGGACTTTTAGCGCCGCAGGTGATTCTGACAGAGTCCGAAGTCAGCGGTGTTACCGACTGTCATCTCTAATCTTTGTGACACTTCACTCTGGAGTGTGTGTTTGTCTGAGTGAGAGTGTGAGATGTCCAAAAAAAGTGGTGAGAGGGTGAAATGTGAGAAAGTACCATTGACAGGTGTGTGTGTGTGTGTGTGTGTGTGTGTGTGTGTGTGTGTGTGTGTGTGTGTGTAAAAAAAATCTAATCTCTGTGGTGTGGGTCGGGGGGGGGGGGGGGGGGGTCAGCATGGTGGGCAGTCAGCTCTGTGCTTCAGATTAGGGAGGAGAAAAATAGGCCAACATCTGTCACCCTGACAAAAGCCCATCATCCGGTCTCTCACTCTTTCTTTCTCCCTGAGTCTGTCAGTGTTTGTATCCCGGCAGGTTGAGATAAAAAAAAAAAAAAAAAAAAAATGGTGTGCTTGTTAATTAAAGACTCTAAAAAAATGTTAAAAAAATAACCCAACTATATCAGCACAAAGCTATACTATATACTATACTATATAAGCACAAAGTCAATCCAAAAACACTTTTATGAAAGTCCAGAGACTGCTCCTGTTGCGCTGGAACGGTAAGTAGCAGCGTGATGTGCTCGGAGCAGGCGGAGGCTCGAACCTTCACCAGGAAGTGTTACAAGCTTTGTCTCTGGATTAACACCAGGACCTGACTTCCACTCGTTGTTGTCAGCGCTGGTCCGACGCGTCTGCGATTCCTTTGGTCACCTGAGAGTCGAGCAGACTCGTGTGTTTGTTTGAGGGTGGGGAGCTACGATTGTGTTTGTTGTGTGCGTTTTGTCATTGTTGGAGAACCCTGTTGCCGTGGTGCCGCAGTTCAGGTGGTTCACAGCGACTGTTTTCCCCCAGAAGGTCTCGGTGTTGACAGTCTGACCCTGAGGGACGACTTCACGGTGACACAACCCCGTAAACATCAACGAAAACCCGGCGGGTGTCTCCTGACCTGACGGCCTCCTTCGGTCTTGGGGGGTGGGGGGGGGGGGGGGGGTGGTCTTGAAATTACTAACATTTATTCACATAGCTGGGCTCCATCCAAACCAGCTGATTAAGCTTCTTTTATCGAAACAATGTCAAATTAATACTCAACAAACTCGACCAGTAGCTTGGTTTTTTTTGATGGTCAAAACATTTGTGACCATTATGAGGTAGCCATGGCAACCAAAATAGATTTTAATACTCAACTTCTGATGTATATTATTCCTCTGAACCATGGAGCTCCATTATTCCACTCCTGAGTCTGTTAAACCCAGTGGGTCCCTCTGTTGCACTGGGCGACACATGCATTGTGTATTATTTTCCCTCAATCTCATACACACTGTCCTGCTGCCTCAATATCTCAAAAGAGCACTAAAAGTGTACTTAATCCACTGCTGAAAATAATCCCCACCAAATACAGATTTTCAGCAACTACTGGTGTGTGAGCCGTTTTCATGTATCTGCGTCTTCAGTAGGAACCTATGAGCTCGCTGCTGACAGCCACAGACATGGTGGAGGACAGAATAACATCAAAATACAGCAAAGCCTCCGACCTCATCCTTTACAGGATCATCCTGCGCTTCGAAAGGCACGAACCTACAGAAACTTTAAACCAACTCTAAATTCAGGCTCATGTGAAGTCATGCGCAATCAAATCAAGCCAACTTCTAGTTGACAAATATAATGAATACAAAAATCTAAAAATCAGAGCATCACTGAACGTGTGTGTTGGTTTATTTTACATCAAAGGACCACCGAGCTCTCAACCTCACTTTCACTACAGCTGAACCGAACAGTAATGTGACAGATTCTTGAAGGTCCTCTTCCTCTTCCTCGTGTTTCAGGTGTCCGTGGCTCTCCGAGCGCTTCTCGGTCGCCGTGCCCATCTACAACGGGGTCATCTTCCTGTTTGTCTTGGCCAACTTCTGCATGGCCACGTTCATGGACCCCGGCATCTTCCCCAGAGGTGTGTGTGTGTGTGTGTGTGTGTGTGTGTGTGTGTGTGTGTGTGTGTGTGTGTGTGTGTGTGTGTGTGTGTGAGAGAGAGACGCCTTGCGCATGAGATCATGTATTTGTTTTGTCTGCAGCGGAGGAGGATGAGGACAAGGAGGATGATTTCCGTGCTCCCCTCTACAAGACGGTGGAGATCCGGGGCATCCAGGTCCGGATGAAGTGGTGCTCCACCTGCCGGTTCTACCGGCCGCCTCGCTGCTCGCACTGCTCCGTCTGTGACAACTGTGTGGAGGTGGGATGTTCCTCACCAGCACAAACTCACTGCATCCACATTATAACTAATACGTCAACAGGCTGATCTGTCTTAATGTGCTCACACCTCCACCTTTGACTACAGAGGCATCGGAGGACACGCTGAGGAAGCAGCCTTCCATTGCAGTTTAAACTAACTCAATAATAATAAAGTTTATTTGTATAGCACCTTTCATACAAGAAATGCAGCTCAAAGTGTTTTACAGCAAGAAAATGACATGCAGTGTTTCACCTGAAAACACATATAAAGGAACATTTAAAAATATAGAAAAGAAATTGGATGCATAAGAACCGATAAAATGCAGAGTAACAGATAAAATGAATATGAAACGGATAAAATCCATCGAATTAAAGTTAAAATATAATATAGCAATATCCATTTTAAAGGCGCGGTAGTTCAAGTGCAGGAGAGCTTCAAGAGTAGCTAGTTAAAGGTTGATGTAAAGAGATATGTTTGGATCTTTCTTTTGAAAGTATTAACTGAGCAGCTTCCCTGATATCTAACAGCTAGTTTGTTCCACATCTTTGGAGCGTAGCTGACAAAAGCTGAATCCCCCAAATATAACTCGGCTTCAGCTGAAATATTTCAATCAAGCTGAACTAAATTTGAGTCTGAACAGCAGCGTGTTGAACAGAACCCAGAAACCGTTTCTGTTTCCTTCCAAAAGAAAACGAATCCAAAACAAGTTCTCTGTCTGCTGCCAGATGGACTCCTCCTTTCACATAATGACGACCTCGTTACGACGGCATCACTGAGAGCTTTCCTTTGTTGTGAGTGTGTGAAAGTGAGAAATGATCTGTGCACAGCAGTGAGTTCTGATGTTCAGGCCCGTCAAATATTCAGATTTTCTCTCGCTTTTAGAGATGTCCTAAAATTAAAAGAATCAGGGACTAAAAAAAAAACCTCAACAGGAACATTTCTAGGAGCAACATCATCAGTAAAGTAGCTGAACTTCTGTCTCTTAGTAGATGAAGGCAGAGCGAGAATCACAACGTTCCTTGTGTTGCCTTTTCATTTATTTCCCCGACATCGCTCCAAAAATACGGTGGACACTGAACTCAAACAACAAAACTTAATTCCTCAACAGCTGTCCTGCTGGAAACCCTCTTTTAAAAACGCTATTCCTTTTGTAATCGTACATATAAACGCCTCTCGGACCGCTCGTCTCACCGCAGTGTCCCACTAACTGTCCCCCGTGCAGGACTTCGACCACCACTGCCCCTGGGTGAACAACTGCATCGGCAGGAGGAACTACCGCTACTTCTTCCTCTTCCTCCTGTCGCTGACGGCTCACATCATGGCCGTGTTCGGCTTCGGCCTGCTCTTCATCCTCTACCACCGGCAGAACATCGACCGGCTGCACGCCATCGTCACGTATCCTTTCACATCCCTCCGTCTCTACATGCTGTCGTGGTTTCTGTTAGGTTGTTTCAGATGAGACCACGTGAGGAGTTATTCAGTGTGTTGTTGGAGCATTTCATTTAGCATTCGGACATAATTATGAGAATTGACTAAAGGTGTCATAAACTGGCTGAAACAGATTTTCTTGGTTCGTTTTTGGTGTTTTGTTTCCCTGAAGGTTGAGCAGCTGTTTGGGAGGTTTTTCAGTTAAAAGGGGAAAATGTGCACTTTGGACATCGAGGTAGTGGAATCACAGGAAAAGATGTCGGTATTGGTGCAGAGCAGCAGATGTCCACGATGAACGCTCCTTTTTATTTTTGTGTTTCTGGTTAAATCTAATTGAATATATGAAGGTCCTCTATCTATTTGTTGAGTTTGATATCCTGAGACCTTCCTTGACCCCCCTGTGCTCTCAGACTGGCTGTCATGTGTGTCGCCGGCCTGTTCTTCATCCCTGTTGCCGGGCTCACCGGCTTCCACATAGTGCTCGTGGCCCGAGGCAGGACAACCAATGAACAGGTGGGAAGCTGGAAGCATGAAAACATCCCAGAAGCTAGTGGCAGAAATCCTGTAGTTGACTGTGGAAAATGTTCAGTGAAACATCAGTACAACACGTGGAGACAACTTGTCTTTGCTTTAAATGTCGTCATTTAAATGTGTTTGAAAGTCCTTTTATAGTTTGTTAATTGCTCCTCTTGTCTTTTAAATTCATGTTTGTTTATTCTTTGCTGGTATTTTCTGTCTCCAGGTGACAGGGAAGTTCAGAGGAGGAGTTAACCCTTTCACCAATGGCTGTTGGAAGAACGTGTCCCATGTCCTCTGCAGCTCCCAGGCTCCCAGGTGGGTTTACTCTCTCGGATCAGCTGTTCACAGTCATTATACAGATTTGTGTAAATGCAGATGTCTCTACTCCATAACCACGTCACCATATTGCTGCACGCCTCCGTGTGGGCCATATGGTGTCATTCACAATAATATTATGACATCATACTGTTACACCACGCGACACTATGACGTCATCAGTACATACAGCATCAACAGGCACGACACCAAAGCATCTACATGTAATACAGAATCTGTTGATTACAAACTTTAGAGCTGAGATCAGTTTTGTTCAGTTTTTGCTGAATCTTTAAAGGAAGCCTGTTCGTGCTGACAGAAACCAATTTTTGCAATTGTATATTCTTGAAATTGGCATTAAATTGATAATATGAATTATTAATGCAATATTTTTCTGTATTGTTTCATACCGTCAATAGTATTGTAATTGCACAAATACCCTGCAAAAATTGTGATATGGTTTCAGGGGCACATTTCGGATCCATTTCTCAGTTGGAAACTGATGCCAACAACTCTCTTGTTGAACCTTTTAATGTCTCCTGGTTTCATTTTTATTACCAGCATGGAGTAGTAAAAACCTGCCGGTAAACATTGGCAGCTTCTCGTTCCCAGCTGGTGACAACTGTTGCTCTTGAAATGACTAGCGTGAGCAGCAGGTGATAAAACCTGTTCAATGAGGAACAGCCGCACTGAAACTTACATTCAATTAGATTCCAATTATACGGCGATAAATCACAGCAAAAGCTCTCTGAGATATGAGCAGCGGTGGGAGGAAGATAAACTGCCCTCTGGAGCATCATACTATAAAACTATCCATACATTTACTTGATTTTTTTTTTTTGTTTGCTTTCAAAACTGTCATTTTGCTTCATAAAAACCACAGAAGTACTTTGATAGTGTAACTGGTAACCCCTGATGTGGGATGTGATGAGTGGATGATGTACATGTGTGTGTGATGGCTGCTGTTTCTAATGTGGACGCTCTGTGCAGGTATCTGGGCAGGAAGAAGTGTGTGCAGAGTGTGTGTGTGCAGCCTCCTTTTCTGCGGCCTCAGCTGACCGAAGCACAGCTGGCTGCAAAGATCCTGGACAACGGCATCCAAGGAGACCTGCACAGGGTGAGAAGAGCAGGACGCGCTGACGTCTGCGCCTCCAACAGCGCCTCCTTTTCATTCTGTTGGATTCAGTCAGCAGTGGAAGAGGGAGGGAAATGACTCAGGCCGGCTTGTAAACACGTGTTATGCAAAGGCACTCATTCAAATGTGCACTTGATAAGTTTGCATATAGGAAGGTCCAGATGGCAGCAGGAGGTTTAACGGCTGTTTGAATAGTGCCGTGACATTACATCAGCCAACACGCCACAAAAACACGTCTCGGCCCGACAGCCTGCGACGCTCCACAACAAAGAACACGACCGGGAGAGTTCAGATCGTTGTCTCCGTTATTGGGTCAGGATTTATGTCACGTATAAATATAATGTTCACAATCAATAGCATCTCGTTCATTGCTTATTCCAGGAAAAAAAGATCAAATTTGCTGAATAGTTGTAATCTGATTTTGCTTGTGTTCAGAGATGGTAGAAGGAGGGAAGAGCTGGTGGATGTTTGTTGTTTGTTGTTGTTGTTGTTGTTGTCTCCTCTCAGCCTCTGAGTGACGTCTGCGGTGACGGATTGAAGCTCTGCAGGAAGTCGTGATTCTGTTCCTACTTATGTCCTTCAGCTCCTTTTCATTACTTCTCTTTGACTTTGTCATCGTCATGAGCCTCAATCATTTCATTGATGAGACCAACTGCAGGTGTTTCTTCTCTTTTCATGGTTATTTATTTAGCTTGACTTATACTGGACTTTTGGGGCAGATATTAGTGAATATAAAGATTCTAATATTATTATATCTACAGATATTATTTATATATGAGCATACATTTGTTTGCGATGATCCCTTAAACAATGTTGATACTTGTACCAAACATGTGTGATGTGTGTTTTCCGGTTTATGTTCTAGCACGCTGACATCAGTGCATTAAAACACTGGAAGTTAAAAAAATTATAATTCAATTCAATTTTATTTATATAACGCCAAATCCCAACACAGGTTATTTCATGGCACTTAACACATTAAAGTCCTTCCAGCAGAACTTTACAACATTATACAGAGAGACAACAATTCAACAATTCCCACACTAACTAGGAGGGAAAAACTAGTAGTAAACTAATTATAAGAAACTATTAAGATTAAACCTTCTCGTTCACCCCGAGCAGCTTCACTGCACAATGTTGTGTAAATACAGAAAGTTCAGTCCAATATGAGCAGACGGGTTTACCGGTCGGGTTGTAGTTGTTGAGGAGAGAAGCTGGTCTATCTGTGGAGAGCTGAATAAGTAGTGTGCATTAACACGAGGTGGTGTGTTTCATATTTCAGACAACTGAGTGGGATTCTTTGTCTTCTTCCTTCCTTCCAGTCCAAGTCCAGTCTGGAGATGATGGAGAGTCAGTCGTGTGACGCCGAGCCTCCTCCTCCTCCGAAGCCGGAGCTTCGTTACCCCGGCATCAGCAGAGGGAACGCCGAGGGTAAACGCCGCCTCGCTTCCTGCTGCAGCTCTGGACTCTCACCCGCCGCCTGAGAGCCGACTTCTCACTGTCAAACCTTCTCTTCCTGCAGAGTGCAGCCTGCTGAACAAAGCCCCGCCCACCCCCACCATGTACAAGTACCGGCCCACGTACAGCCCCGGCAAGAACCACACAGCACTCACACACGCGTACGCCAACCAGGTACTACACACACACACACACACACACACACACACACACACACCAGCAGATGATCTGCAGTCCATCATATATGAAGAGTTTGGAGAGTGTGTGTGCTTCTGAACTTCCATTTTGTCCCCGCTCCTTTAATCACTGATTTCACTCTAATGCATCTCCATTTTTTTGTTTTCCCTTTTGATTTCCTGTCGCCCGTCTTGGTTTGGTTTCTCAGTGGCTTTCTGTTGATCAGTATCAGTAAGTGATGGTTCTAAAAGCATATTTTCCCTCTTATCTCCATGTTTTAACTCTGTTTCTGTGCCTCTCCGTTTGCTCTGGACATGGGTGAAATACTGAACGGAACCATTTCAGATGGGTTAGTGGCTGCATTTATCCGTCTTAGTAAAATAGAAATATACGGCTGACAAAGAGAAAGTTATTATTTGATGAAATGATGAGTTGATTCTGCTCAGTATTTGTACCCATGTCTGGTCCGCTCCCTCCCAACCTGTCAGTCTCTGTAAAAACAGTTTCATTCTTCATTTCTCTTAAGTTTGTTTTTCCACATTAGTTGTCCTGTCTGACTCTGAACTGTTTCAGTGGATCCTGTAGATTCTCCCGGGTCGGTCTGAAGGACCCGTTCCTCTGAAGAGCACATCTCTTCATCCCCTCCATCTCTTCATTTAGATGTTTCGCAGTCTTGTCATCTGATCTTCCTCACGCGTAGAACGTATGTCCTGAAGAACCAGATAGATGCTGCACAGTGAACTGGCAGGTCTCAGGACTCGGACAGGAAGCTCAACTCATTTCCCTCTTTTTGTCTGATTCGTGGGTTTTTGGAGACATCAGGTGGAAGTTTATTTATCCTTTCTACCTCTAAAAATACCTCCAAAAAATGTATCATGTTGATCATTTGTTAAATGTAATTTCAGACAAATTTTTTAATGTATATTTTAATAGTAATATTGTACCTTAAGTGTAATCATTTGAGCAACCTCAGCGTTCCTTTGCGACTGCTCGTCTATTGTCGTGTGACTGACAACCTTTAATCACCGACATCGTAATTCCAGTTTAGTGTCATTTAATCACCAATCACACTGAAAGAATGTAAATCTGAACATATTAATTATCTAATGGGGAGAAAAGGAAGACGCGCATGATAACTGACTAGAAGACATCTCAGTCAGGACCTTCATCGGGGTAAATGTTGGATGGAAAAGGAATCAAAAAAAGACAACATCGATTGTACATTTGGGAAATGAAGTGAGCTTCCTCGTCAGTGTGACGTTTGTTACATACAGAAGCTTTATACAGTACAACACCTCTGTTCTACATGAAATCTGCCACCAGTCTGTTGTTCAGGTGCCCTGATGCACACAGAGCCCTCACATCTGAGATGGAGTGAAACCTCTGGCTCTGTGCTGCCGATGAGTGACGGCAGGAAGCCCGATGAAGGTCCAGTGATAGAAGGGCCGCCGTCGTTGTTTAGTGTTACGGGGGTTTTCTTCATCTTAGCACTGTGCTGTCTCCAGATCTTCTCAAAGAAATTAGTGAAATCTAAAGGACCAGCAGTGTCAGTAGAGCAGCCGGGTGTCATGTCAGCATGTCAACACTAGAGGGAGTTTCCTGGTTAAACTCCCACAATGCTCTCTGCCCTTATTTGCTCAGCTTCTTCTTGTTTCTTTTCCCTCCCACCTCTCTCCTTCACCTTCCCTCCTCCTCTCTCCCCCCGCCTCCTCCTCCAGTTGAGTCGAGGGGAGAGTGTTGGCAGTGCCAGGGACTCCTCCTCCTCCACGTCCTCCCTCCTCCAGGCCAGCCAGCAGCCGGGTTTCCGCTCGCAGCCCAGCCTGGACCGGAGAGACACTTCCTCCGACAGAGTGGGGGGCGGGGGAGGTGGGGAGAGGAGGGACGGGGGGAGAGAGGTGGGAGGAGGGGGAATCCCGGGCTACTCCCTCGGCGGGCGCTCCTACCCCTCCTTCTCCGACCCCACCGTCCTGTCGGGAGTGGCGTCCCGCTCTTCCAGCTCCACCCACACGTCGGCGGGCGCCGCCCACGTCTCCGAGGCGACCACCACCTCGGCCAGCTTCAAGAGCTTAGCCAATCAGACGCCCCCGCCTCACCACCCGTCTCGAAACGGGAGCCTGTCCTACGACAGCCTGCTGGCAGGTGGGGATGAGTTCGACAAAGGGGTGGTGTCGGGCCCGGCGGCCCCTGAGGTTTCCTCCGGGAGACCCTGTACGCCGGCAGGAGGCGGCTTCAGCTCCCCCTTCCGGTCATTGCAGCAGAGAGATGCTGAGCTGCACTCCCAGTCCTCCCAGTCTCCCCACCACCACCACCGCACCTCCCACCACCACCACCACCACCCCTTCCTCCACCGCTCCTCCTCCTCCACCACGTCCTCCTCCCCTCCGCCTCCCGCGGAGAGAGAGCGCCTGCTGGGGGAGCCCCACCCGGGGGCTCACGCCCCGCCCGCCAATCAAAGCTCTGGCCCCCCCTCCTCCACGGCCCCGCCTCCCCCACATCACCACCACCATCACTCCCACCACCACCACCACCACTCCTCTCACCATCACCACCACCACTCCTCCTCCTCCTCCTCCACCTCCCGCCCTCCCCGCTTCGCCGCCCCTCACGCACCCCCCCACCACGCCTACCCCTACCGCACCCGCTCCACCGACACCCCCGCTGGGCTCCTCCACCACCTCCACCACTCACCCTCCCCGCTCCCCACACCCCCCGCCTCTGGGGAAGTCGCTCTCGTACTCGAGTGCCGCCGCCGCCGAGATGCAGTACCGGCTGGTCCGCAAGGCCTCCGCGTCAGCTGGAGCGAACGCAGCGGGGGTGGGAGGAGGAGGAGGAGGGATGGGAGGAGGAGGAGGAGGAGGAGGAGGAATACAAGTGCCGAAGTGAGTATGACTTTCACCTTTGAGGACGATTGGTTTGCTGCTAACACTGATTAAACCGCCTGCCCGCCTGAGAACCTGACTACCTGATTGACCGCTCCTCCTGCTCCTCTTCCCTTCTCTCTTCCTCCTCCTCCTCCTCCTCCTCCTGCCAGATTTCCTGTGAGTTCCTCTTCTTCCTTTTGCTTGTCTTCCATTGGTCTGTGAGGTCTCTTGCTGTGTTGTGCTGTCGTTGTCTGCCTGTTTGTTCTCGTCTTCTGCATCATCTCCACCTTCAGTTTGTTTGTTTTCTTACTTCAGATCTTTGTCTGCAGAACAAATGAAATATCTATAATAATATCTATAATATCTAATAATATCTATTATAATATCTATAATAACATCTATAATATTTATAATAACATCTATAATATCTATAATAATATCTATATATGAAAAGCAGGAACTAATGGAGCTTTTTCTTATGAATAAACTTGTTGCAGCAACTGCTCAGCATGATACAATGAGTTCATGTTATCTTACTAATAAGAGACTTACATGAATTCAGATGTTCAGAAACAAACATTTAGAAAGACAGAATAACAACGGTTGTGAAATAAAATGTGAAATACTATTTTAAAACTTATGAAACTCCTAAAAGGAGAGCGCTGATGTAACGTACGGCGTCCCTGTTGCTCTTCATCATGATCTGTGTGTGTGTGTGTGTGTGTGTGTGTGTGTGTGTGTGTGTGTGTGTGTGTGTGTGTGTGTGTTTTTCCCCTGCATAGTTAAACCTCCTAATCAGCGGTTGTTGTGATGAACTCTGATATTCTGCTCCAGTGTTACGTGTCAGCTGGTACTTACAAATATATTAGTTTGAATTGAGTGCCAACACTGCAGCCCAGAGGTCAGAGGTCAGAGGTCAGCTGGAGATGAGCAGCTGCTACAAGCACTTTTTAAGCTCCAGTAACTTTCCCAACCAACTTGTTTTGGTTTATGTAAAACCACCTCTGGTGTGGACAGAGTCTGGTTGAGGAGGAGGCGTCTCCCCCTCCAGGACTGATAGTAAACATGTGACTTTAACACCAGTTCAGTAGTTTAACGGCTCTTAAATCCTTCTGCTGGAATTTCTGCATTAATTATTCAACATTTTCTTTCACCAGAGAACAGAAACACCCGTTCAGCATGATTTCATTTGTCCGTTGTTGTCGTGATGAGCTGGTTGTTCTCTCCAGACTGCAGCGGTGAAGTTTTGCGTCACACCTTCTGCTTCTTTTCTGTCCTTGTTTTCCTGAAATCAGGGGTGAGCTGATCCAGATGAAAGCTCTGAGTCGGACCAACGGCGGCCAGCCCTTCTCCTCCACCTCCTCCTGCTCCGCCCCCTCCTCTCCCTCTCACCCAGTCAGTGGTTCTGCCCGGCCCGGAGTCGCCTATTCCAGCGCCGCGTTGACGTCGAGTCCCGCCCACAAGCCCCCGGCCGGCGGGGTGAAGAAGGTGACGGGCGTCGGCGGCACCACCTACGAGATTTCTGTCTGACTGTGAGCGGCTGTCAGCCCCCAGCTGGAGGACCAATGAGACGACGCGGAGACGCTGCCGTCTCCTTCTGAGGCGGAGATCTGGACTTGACAGGTGGGGCGGAGCCATTGTGTCTGGCTCTCGCTCCTCATTGGCTGCTTGACTGTGGAGCTGAACTGTACTGGACTGTCCCGCCTCCACACATCCGCCTCAATAACTGCTGGTGAAATGACAAGAAGGCCCGGACTAATGAAGCCAGAACTTCCTGGGAAGACGCTCCTTTTTTTTGTTGTTGTTGGATCTCAGTGGACCAAACAGAAACCATTTGGCTCATTTCTGTGTTTCATCATCACTGTAGCTCAGTAGGTAGAACGAGGCGTCAGGTTTGGGTGGCTCGTTATACAAGTAGAGAAGCAATGCATTACCACTGCCAGGGTTGGGCCTGGATCCCCACCGGGACCAGGACCCTCTGGAGGAGGGCTGGGCCTGGATCCCCACCGGGACCAGGACCCTCTGGAGGAGGGTTCGAGAGCCGCAGGTTTACAAAAAGGTCGCACGAGCACTTTTGGACTCGAGCTGCGTTTAGGGGACAAATTTGGCATTTCACGTTTTAACATGTCACTATTTTAATGTTGACATCTATATCACGGCAGGAATGAACGCGCAGCCTGTGTAACCCGATCAAAGCAGAACCAAAGGGCTTCACGTGGAAAACGGTGATCAGTCAAATCACATCAGATGAAGGCAGAGTGAGTTTTTAATACGAGCTGTGGCCCCCAGGTGTCAGTTAAACCTTACTTTTAATAAGAGCGTGCGCCGCATGGAGCTGCGTGTGGGAACACGGGTGGTGTTTGTGTAGCCAGGTGTTGTGTGATGCATGAAGTCAGTGATGCGGCCCGGGCAGAGTCCCTGTAACCTGTCGTCACACTTAAAAAAACACACACTCAGCGTGCGGTTCGTAGGATCTGTTGTGGACTCGTGACAATCTGCCAGCAGCCAGACAGAAAGTCAGCCGGGAACCTTTTCAGTCCACGCGGCTGCCTGACTTGACTTGCCTTTTTTTTTTTGACGCGGGGGAAGGGGGAGTGGGGAGGGGGGATGTACCATTGGAGGGGTAAAAAAAGCCGCCTCCTCTGATTCATCTGTTGATTTATTCCTAGATGTGAATATGATTCCATGTTTGTACAGGATGATGTGATTTTTTTTTTTTTTTATGTGGATTTCTTTTTCTAAAAAAAAAGTGGCGTTCATACTGGACTGCAGCATGCACTTCTTCTACGAGCCACTATAGGCCGCCGTGTCGTCTGTTTGAACAAACAGGAAGTGAGGAAACTCCAAAGTGAATATGGAAACCATGTTTTGGCCTTTTGTTGTTAACGGGCTCCTGAAGACAGGGCGGAGTTTTCTAGAAAATGAATTCCCTGAGCAATTGCCTTTTTGTTGTCATTTTTTTTCACCTATTTAATTTGACATTGTTTTATATGAATTTCTATGGAACTATAGCTATTGATAAATGAAGAGTTTTTAATATTGACTCAAATAAGAGGTTGTGTTTACTATTGTGTCAATTTCAGCATCTAGATAAAAAGAGAACAGCAGCCCGACTATCGATGTTCTGTTTCCTCTCAAAGAGTCGGAGTTACAGTGTCCTAAAGATCTGAAGACAGCAGGAGTCGCTGCGACTCTCGAGGTGATCCTAACCTCAAATTGTATCTTCTGACTTATGTAAGTAGTTTCCTATGAAACTTGATCCAACGTGGACTCGATCTCTTCTCTGTGATAGAGTGTGAGGGCCACTGTTGAAAACGGATTTCAAGAATTAAGTCTTGGAGAATTTGAGAGGGAAAAAAAAAAAAAGAAGGAAATTTCCAAGCAGATAAAGTTCAAATGTTATGAGAAAATAGTTGAAAATGTAAAAGGATAACTTCATGAAGTTGTTACTTTTTACAAAGCAAAGATGGCTTCATTATTATTGCACTTGCGTCCTAAAAACGTCATTTTGAGAATTAAAATGGTTCAACCTGGACACGAGCAGACAGCTTCAGTCCATGTTTCAGCCTTTCTTGGTGTGTTCATGTTGTTATTTTTTTTTCTTGCGAAATGTTTGGACTTTATTCTGGAAATCTGTCCCGGTGGCTCCGACACTCTAACCAGTAAAACTGCAAACGCCAGCTGTGAATTTCATTCAGTTTCATTCCATTTGTGAAGGTGCTCAAAATATAATGAAAAAGTTCCACGGATGCTCCTCTTCTGTATTTTTGGATCTCGTGCCATCGCGGAGATCTGAAGCTCACGAGATGTGTTGGTGATTATAAAAATGTTGTGACGTGGTGGTGGACGCTTCAACACGGTGCACAAAGTCTTCCTTCTCCCAGTGTTTGCTGAAGATTTGACCTTCAGACGCCCACCTCCAGCTGTGGCTGTAACTTCACGTGTTTTTACAGGATGACGGTTCGTTGCACCGGTTCAAAGTAAATCTGAAACCAATGACACCAATAATCAGTTTTAGCTTCTTCATTTTCCTCTGAACCGTCACAGGTCTGCAACACGTTCCACATCGGCAGCGAACATCGTGACTTCTGTGTTCGCCTTCAGGTGTCCCCGTCTCACCGGGTTGTCTTAATCCGTCGCCGGCCGTGGGACGGATGTGAGGTGTGCGAGCACACATGAAGCGCTACGAGAGAACATGTGACCTGTGACATCACGGGAGACGAGAAAGAGGGTTTCATTTTAGCGAAGTGTGATTGGCTGTAATCGGAGGACACTTATTGTCCCCAGTGAGGACAATGAGGACAGGGAGGGCAATGAGGACATAGTCCCCACAGTGGGTTTAGTGGGCTGCAAAGAGTTGTGTTCAGACTTCTTCAGCTGCGTTTGATGACAGACGAGAAACCAAAAGTCAAATCAAAGAAATGACAGATGTGTGTGTGTGTGTGTGTGTGTGTGTGTGTGTGTGTGTGTGTGTGTGTGTGTCCTTTTCTCTAGAAGAGGATTTGTGGACATTTAACTGAACATTTATTTTGCAGGTGCACGAATCAGAAGTCTTTAAACAGAAACCAACATCTGAGTCCAGATGTTCGGTACCGGAGGCGTACTGGTTCCTGTTGGTTGTCCGGATAGTATTGACCAATCACAGTTGAGCGGGCTTTGGTTGCGTGCAGGTAAACAGTCCATGTGCGCATCGGACAATATCCATCTCAGAACCATCGGCTGTCGTATGATAGTAAAATGTAAATACAAACAGAATGCGACGGTTTGCAGATCACATAAACTCGTATTTAATAGAAAATAGACACAAAGCAAATATTTAAACTGAGAAATTGTAGTTTTTTTGCCAAATATATGCTCATTTTTAATTTGATGCCAACATTTAAAGAAATTCAAAAAAAAGTTGGGAATAAATATTTACTTTGTACCAAGAATGAACTGAACTGGTGGTCAAAGGTAGTCATGACAACATTTCATCAAAAAGTGTATTTCACACTTGTCAGAGATGTTGTGACAAACGTGGGAGGAGCCAGCGGTGGATCTGACCGATCTGATTGGAAACCTGACGATACTACGTCCCGCCCACCGATAGCTGTAACCTGACTGCACCACAGGCCTGTCAATCAAACAGACACGCCCCCAAAAACAGGTCTTCTTGAATCTTCTTTTCTAATGAATGAGGGATTATTTTCAGATGGACCTCCAGAAAACTAATAAGAAGGAGTGACGTTAAAAAAAATAATTGATATAGTTTATATGTTGGACTGATGTTTAGGCGACCTCACTGCTTTAATCCATATTGTTCTACTGATAAATGATCAAACGAACAGAAGTCATTTAAAAGCGGGTGCTGGTGGTGATAACACTGTTTGCATCCTTCAGCTTTTTGTTTTTTTCCAGTGGAGATGTGATGAAGCTGCTGAACTCCACCTGCTCAGCAGGTTCAGTCAGAGATGAGCAGCTCCACACCCACTTCTCTCTCTGTGGAGATAAAAAAAAAAAAAAAAAGACATTTTACATGTTTACATTCATCGTGCGACTCCGACTGAACGCTGATGTTTCTCTGGATCCGCTGGATGTGGAAATAAGCAACTGTTTGCTTAAAGTTTCCCATAATGAGGTGACGACATGTCACCATTGTATCAGAAGGGCGCGTCGAGACCCCCTAGTGGTCAATTATATCAATTAATGGATCTTGTGGCCCATTTTCTAACGCCGACATTGATCCGCGTCGGTCGCGTTCCAGTTCCGACCCGCTGATACGAACTGCTTGTAAAGGTTCCAGAGGAAGTGTGACGGTTGTGAGTCTGAGGAACGACAGCCGAACCACAACTCTTCACGTGTACCTTGTTTTATTGCATGAATAAGAAAACAGGCCGCTGACAGCGACTCCTCCGGACATGGACAGGAGCAGAAACACAGCAGTCTGAGAGCAGCTGAAATGAAGGTCAAATCTATTTCAAATATATACACAGAAAACAGCTTTAGTAACAACAAAAGTAGTCCGGAATAAACTCTGTGTGTTTAAAAAAAACTAAACCTAAATACTTTAACAGTTTACTGCTGGAATGCAAAACAAAAATAATCATAATAATGCAGGATAATTGTATTCAGTACCTCAAACATTATTGTATCATACGATCCAAAAGAGCAATCTGATTTTTAATTAATTCATATAATAGCAATTTATGAAAAACTAAACGATGTGTGAATGTCTCCGATGACGTGATTCATTCTCTGGAAACATGCAGTCAGTTCTTCGTCATGCTGAAGAGGAGGCTGAAAAATGGGAAAACTTCAAACACAAATATTCGTTTCGTTAAGTTTAAACAGTGAAAACAAATAACTGCAACCAAAACGAGGTCTGGGAAAAGTTCAATGTGAAGAAGACACGAATGAGGAATGCAGGCGACGTGATGTGTTCACGGAGCTCATCTCAGTTTGACAATCAAAACAAAATACTAAATAAAAACAACAACAACAACAAAAAGAATAGCATGAAATTGGTGGAATGTTAAATCTCTGAAGGTTCAACGAACACGACCCGATATTCAATCTCATGTTTAACACTGCGATCAGTTAGAACTTAGTTTACACAAATATACAGTTAATTAAAAATCTACTCTGAATTAAATTAGTAGCATAAAAAAATGGAAATAAAAACAACAAAGTAGCGTCACATTCACTGCTCTCCTGGTTGATTAGTGAGACCGAATGAGTCACTGGACTTTACAGCTTGAGGCCGCGGAGACGTGCTGGGGAGACTTGTGGTGGCAGCACTTCCAGGCCCGACATACTGGATCAGGTTATAGCATTAGCACCCCCCACCCCCACCACCACCCCTTCAAAAGCTGGTCAACTGCATCTGTTTGCTCCTCCTGCAAAGTGTACTCGGTTTCTTCTTCTTTTATTTCTCTTTATAAGGTCCCATATTCTACACTTAAACCTGGTTATTTGTAGTTTGGGATTTTGAGGGTTTTTAAAGGACCTAAAAACATCTCGGTGTAGTTTCTACATCTGCAGGTTGTTTGGTGTCTGCGTCTTTAAGCCGCATTCATATCAAAGACCCTCTTTTGATGACACGTGACGCGAGTGTCAAGTTCGTGACATCACAAACTCAAAGAGGGTCCATCGGCTCGTCCACGCGGCTGAATACGGGCTGAGACACTTCCCAGTATTTATGCGTTTAGTTTAATATAGACCGGCTTTATGACCCAAAAAGATTATACAAGTGAATTTATACAATATGGGACCTTTAAATGAGTCACTGGGCTGAATTAGTGGATTAAAGGAGGTTCACGTTGAACTACTGTGGCAGTTTAACTCTCACAGCGGTCCAGGTTCTGACCGGGTTCTGACCGGGTTCTTGGACTTTCCCTGCAGCTAAATAATAAGCAGGGTGATGAGTCAGCAAACTGAACACTTTGAGAGGGAGCACGTAGACGAGGCGGAGGAGGAGTGAGCCGACCCGGACCTTCAACTTCCATCCAGATATCCCAGCTGAGGTGACACCCGCTGTCTTATTTGTCCTTCTTGGACTCAGGCTCCTCCCCCTGGGCGTCCTGCTCAGGCTCCTCCTCCTCGGGAACCGGGGGGAACTGGGATTGGCAGATCTTGTCTCCTCTGGTCTTGGCGAGCTTCTTGGATTTCTGGTAGAGTTCGTTCAGGTTGAACTCTCGGATGATGTTCTCCTGGTGGAGCGAGACAGATGGTTGTTTATTTGAAGTTGACCACTTCAATACAAAAAAAACAGTAAAACGTATTCGGCATGGACAAATAAATAAAAAATGGAAAATGAATTAATATTATTAGAGAAAAATCCCTGAAACTCAAAATGAATCAAACTTGGTTTTTTTTAGCTGCCGTCACTGTTGCTTTCTGCTGTAGTCATGACAACGGTCTCTTGGCTCAGCGTCATACTGGTACTGGTGTCAACTAGACATACCGCCGGCCGGTCACATGCCTCCGCTGACCGCTCCAGATGTAGTTCACAAGCACATCTGTCCAAACTAATACAGATTCTGTTTTTATGTTGATGTGAACTCAGTGACCTTTAACCTTTGACCAACAAAATTTTAAGTCACTTAATCTTTGAGTCCAAATGAAAATTGGTGCCAGATTTGAAGAAGGTCCCTCGAGGCGTTCCCGAGATAAAAGTGAGAATGGGAAAGTTAAAGTGACCTTGACCTTTAACCTTCGATCACCAACATCTAATCAGTTCATTCTTGGTATCAAGTGACTGTTTTTTCACCGAGGTTGAAGAAGTTCCCTCAAAGGCGTTCCTGAGATATCACGCTCACGGGATCAGGACGCACCGACGGACAGACGGCAGGACGACCCCAAATTATAATGCGGCGCGGAGGAATTATAATTTACTAATGGTACCTGGGCCTATTTATTTATAACAATAACTTAATATATCGAGTTATTTTACTTGTGTTACTTTGGCATTCAAACCATTTGGTATCTGTTGACACACGGCGCGTTTCCTTCCATCTGCAGCCTCAGCAGAGATGGAGATCAACCATCAACTCCTGGACCTTGATTGGTCATCCATTTTTTTTGGACAGATATTAAGTGTAACCGCCCCGCCTGACCTCAGTGAAGCTCCAGGACACGGCTCTGCCCTTCTTGTCCACCTGAGGGCGCCGCATCACCTCCTTCCCGCCCTGGAACAACACCAGAGATGGCAGCTGCTTGGACAGCGGAGACGCAGACACCTTGTACCTGAAGGAAAGTCGGGGAGAACGTGTGAAAAGTCCTCTTTTTTTCGACACTCGGGGAAACCAACGTCTCCGGGACCAAAGAGACGGAACACGTCTTACTTCTTGGAAACCTCTCCGTAGCGTCCGATGTCCACTTTGCCAAACTTCAGGCCAGAACAGTTGTACCTGAAACACGAGGACAGAAGCACCCGCAGTCAGTCTAGTTCACGCCAGTGAACTGTGTTCTTTCACTACGTGGACGGACGTCTTTACTTGAGAGACAGATCGGCGTAGACGGAGGCGAAGGATTGGCACTCCGGGGACCAGTTGGCAAAAAACTCCACGATCCAGGTGACGCGGCCGTCTCTGTCCAGCTCGTCCTGCGAGCACACGCAAAAACAACGGACTCATCGTTAAATTCAAATTCATCTTTCCTCTCTCGGTCAAGCGCTCACCGCCGTTTTTACTCACATCGATGGTTTTGTCGCTGAAGTATTTGATGTACTCGGGTCCCATGTAGAGAGGAGGCTTACAGGTCATCAGGAACACTGGAACACAAACGCAACAGGAAGAATTTCACCACGTTTGTCTTTGATGAACTTCCAGAAGAGGATCGACAGACGGAAAAGTGGGCCGGACCTAAGCAGAGCGTCAGGTAGAGGAGCCCCATCCTGATGTCCAGCCTGAAGAACAGGATCACGTTGGCCACTTTGCTGAAGAGGATGATGTTGCCCACATGTTGCTCCACGGTTACTGACAGGAAGAGACACAGAGGCACGTTCACGTCGGTCCGAGCTTCGTTAAAAACAAATTAAATCAGCAAACCCCTCAGCAGTACTGTCTCGAAGACTCTTCCGGTATGGGAGTTAGAGGAAGATGAAGAATGATATTCAGAATCCCTAAAATGAACTATTTGGAAGTCAAACAAATGTCATTTTTTTTGTCTCGTCACGATAGAAACGTTTGGGACCAATACGGCAAACAGTCTGACCAGCAGGCAACGGTCAGTGAACGATGCATATTTACATATCAAAAGAATCACGTTTGACCTTTTGAGAAATCATTTATTTAACAGAATAATTTAAAGAAACGCAACATTTCACTCACTCGCTCTTCGGTTCTTCATCATGACGATGGCGCTGAGGAACATGAGGATCTCCACCTCCCTCTGAGAACAAAAACAAGAAATATTAACGGTGATCAGCTTTCATGTCGACACGCTTTGATCCAAGATGTCAATATTTAACTGATAAGTACGACTGATGCCTGAAACTTAGTGTAAAAATACTTCACAGAGCGTTTAGAGCATCACGGAGCAGACCTGGTAATTATGAGCATGGTGGCAACTGAAATTGATGGACAGAGTTTCATCTTGCATATCTATTAATTTTAAGATTATTGTATGCATTGTGTATTTCTTCAAATCAGCTGTAGGTTGTGGCCCCTCCACAAGTATACTATGTCTCCATAGTAACATGCAAGCATCCCCTTCCGTACAGCTACAGCTCTCCTGTGTAAAAAAACTAAACAAAACAAAAATCTGCTCTCCTCTCCTTGCTGTTACACTCCTGCGACCTGCTGAAGTGAAGTGACGTCAGGAACAACTCAAATTGTCAACAACATAAATGAATAGCTTATTTATAACATTTGCATCGCGCCGTATGCCGTATGACACCTCTGTAGATCGTTGTGAACGATAAATGAAACGCTGTGACTTGTGCGTCTCTGCCAACTAAGCTAAAACAACATAAATCTCTGGTTTTGTGAGCGCAGTCTGGCCTGACTGTCTCCTCGCTCTCCAGCTGATGTCATCCGGCCCGTGCCGGCCAGCCTCCCGGTGCCTCGCGACTGTGGCGTTCACTGACCAGCTGCTTTATCGGTCCGGTCCCGAACAAAGCAAATGGACTTCGTGTCGTGAGTGTACAGACCCAGTCGAAGTCGCAGGGGTTGCCGTCCTCCCGCTGCGTGTCCAGATGGTCGCAGACGCCGGGCGTTTTCCGGACAGCGAGAAACGCTACAGACATGAAGAGAGAAGCGACGTAGTAGGGCTTCAGCAGCCACTTGTACACCTGCGGCAGGTGGTACAGGAAAGCGAACAATGGCGTCAGCAGAGCCATGTTTTCTGATGAACTACCGAACAACAATTTAAACGGGAACTCAACCCCGAAAAGACCGAGGCGGTCAGCGGAGACGCTGCTAGCTGGATATGAATGGCTCTGTGCTAAACCAGCTTCCTGTTCGACGTCGTCAAGGTGGCTGGAAATACGATTTCCGGTTCAGCTTTTTCAAAATAAAACGACTTATAATTCTATGTTGTGGGTCGTTTTAACTCTATATACCAATATACAGTATTGTAAAATGTTTTATGGCTAAATTGGATTTTGTTTTTTAATATTGTAATACATCTTTAAACATCGTCGCGTTTTCTGGCCTTAAACGGACACGTATGAGCTTTTTACTATGAAGCCAGAAGACGTAACTTCCGGTTTAACCGTCGTTCCCTCCGGCCAGCTTGGTTCATCTTTGGCTTTTGCAGTCGGCAAAAAATGTAAAGAAATCCTGATGGAAAGGGCGGAAGATGTCCGGAGGTCAAACAGGACGAATGTGTTCGAGCAGGCGCTCATTGGTCAGCCCAGGGAACTGGTCGCTGCTGATTGGTTGGCAGAACACGTGGTATCCCACCGGAAGTGATTCTGTGCCAAGCGAAAATTGGGATGCATTTTTACAATTAATTTAAGATTCAAGATGTTTAATTCGTTTTTGCTTGTTCTGCTGAACTTTTAGTCCCCTGAATTTCATTTCAAACAATTGTACTTGTATACGGTTATACAAGTACAATTGTTTGAAATGATTTTGCTGGAAGGCTCCCTTTTATTAATAAATAAATACAATTTAAAAAGAAGGAGAAAAGTAAATGAATGTTGGTAAATATAAAAACATAAATACATTAATATAATATATGTGTATTTACACCATGAAAAGTCTAAATTAGGTTCTAGCGACATTATTTTGCCCCCAATCAACCATCCTTGCCCCACTTTTTTTTTTTAACAATAACTCCCTGAAAGTTTGTTATTTTATAATTTTCTTTTATTTGAATTTGACATATTTTACAGAATTTCTTTATTTACACAGAGGAAGACAGTGGAAACATGGCGAGGTCTACCTTCAAATTCAGGGGACTAAAAGTTCAGCAGAACAAGCAAAACCTAAAAGTTCCCTAAAAATGTCTTTCTGTTGATGAAGACAAACTATAGTGAACAAGTGAAACACACACTGAGTCAGCAGGTGGAGTCTGGTTGGACATTTCAGAAACATTTTTCCTGTGACGCTGCATGTAAACCTTTCAGAAGGAATCGGAGGACAGAGTGAGACTGAATTGAAAACACATTTGAAACGGTCTCAACTTTAAACACCAACAATGTGCGGGATGACGTAAGACCGGTGTTTTTCTCGATTTGTGGTTTATTATCGGGCCTCAATGGAAAGAGAGATCTTTGTTCAGATAAATATAACAAAGAACTCGGAGGAAGTTTGACATTTTTTAGAACTGCTTTCAAAAATCAGGAATCTTATATTTAAAAGCCGGTAAACTAAGAAAAACAAAAAAAAGTTCTCGCTCTACTTGGTGCGTTGCAATACAAATAAAAGTTTCAGTTTTATGTGGGAAGTTGTCAGATTTTGATTTGTGTTGTTCAAATCCCTCAAAGAATAGAGAACAAGGTTTTTCTATTAACATTTTAAATCTCATTTGTGAACCTTTGGCAGTACCAGTGAAACATATCCACCAGCCGACGCTGAATCCCCCGAAGAAGGCTTCCTCCAAACACAATCCTGTACACTTTATGCATCACGGGTAAATGAAGCTGCTCTGCAGCATTCGTCACACGCATCATATCACTGCACGGAGACCTGCGCATCATGAAGCCTCGTCCTGCTCCTGAAGGAACAATCTCTGTTTTTACAGCCTTCAGGCCGAGACCCACCATGTCAGGGACCAACGATGTCCCAAGACATCATCCACCCAGGCACAACAGGAAACCAAAATGAAGAGCAATCATCCGCCATAAACGTTCTTTGTGAACAAATATCAACTCTTATTTTACAGCTTAAAGATCAGCTTTTGATTTTGCACATTTTTGTCAGCAAAAAAATTCCATCCTTTTACTTAATTCAATTCCAAATCCATTTTATTTACAAAGCATAAGAATCTGGAGGTCCATAGTAAGGTTAAGAGCTTACAGTGTTAAAGAGAGAAATCCAACACTTCAAAAGGTCCCGCAAGAGCTTTAGTGGGAAGAAAATACTTTTAACAAGAGGAAACCTTCCAGAGGATGTCGTGAAAAATAGATGGAAGGTTTCTTTTATTCAACACTGGTCTTAAAGCCACGTGGAGGACGACACCGGAGAGGACGAGTCAAGACCACGAGGACGAAGACCCTGCCGCTGTCTTATCACTTATCAGACTTTGAACAGGGTTTCAATGTTAACTTTCCCAGCAGTGTTTAACCATCATGGCGACAGAAAAGGGATTAATATGCTACCCAAAATGTTTCAGAAAGATATTGTAATAAAATAAATGATAATCTCGGCAAATTCATGGCGTTTATGATGTAATAAGCTTGTGAAAGGAAAAATTATAAATTGAATAAATAAAAACTCAAGCTTGGCAGTAAGTTTTTATTTATTTGGAAATACATACTTTTTTTTTTTTATTAATAACAATGTTAATTTCTTCTGTTGCTGAACATTTTTTGTTTACCTTTCTGAATACTTATTTGAGCCTCTTTTATTTGCACATTTCCAATGAATGTTGTACAACACAAGCAAACAAGTGAGATAACCAACACATTCCTTCCTAAATGTCTCACAAAGTGACCTCTAGTTCCGTCTGTGTCCACGAACACACGTCATCAAATGTCTTGTTTTCAGGAAAAGCTATTTGCACTTTAAGTCAAGGCACGGAACTCATGTTTGTAGGTATGCGGCGTTTCTTCCCGGATTCAAATACAACGCTGCACCACTCTGGTAGTGAGGTTTGTAAACCTGCATCGACGCAAATGATGCAGATGAGAGTGACTGTTGTGGTCCCTCTATGACGCGCAGGCGCAGTGAGGGCGTGGTGGAGCCGACCTGGACCAGCTTGTATACAAGGGGGACACACAGAGACAGCAGCAAGGGGTTGTGGGTGATTATTGAAGTCAATAAACTGGCCTACATCTCCCGATCACAGATTTGTTTTTCCTCTTTCATAAAGATTCCGGCCGCGTCAAAAATCATTTCCGGCCAAAGCCCCGGAAGCTCGATGTTGACGACGGATGCTCTCAGCTCCTCTTTTCTTACATAAAACCTCCATTCATCTGCATATACAAATAAAATTGTCGCTTGAAAAAGTAAATTCAATAATTTGTTACAATATGTCCATAATTATACAACGCATGTGTCACAGGGTGAACATTTTAATTTGATTTTGAGTGATTATAAGTCTATTAATAAAACCATAGAAGGGGTGTTTATTGTTTATTGTCATCAGGAATCATGGACTTGCTGAACAAACAAATTAAGCGTCTGTTGTTTTTGTAATGTTGATCATCTGTTATTAGAAAACAGGTTCAAGTGTTTTTGTATCGTGGGTAAACTAGATTTGTCTGTTCATGTGCATGTTGCGTACATCATTATTGACGAAAGCTTTTATTGTGACATGTCGAACAGGAAGTCGTCCGTGTCTCTGTCGCGCGCTTGGTCCCGAGCTGTCTCATCATGGTCGCCGTCCCAGCCAGCGGCTCGAGGAGGAACCAGGACGGGATTATCGGCAGCAGACTCCGTCGAGCTGCCAGGAGACATTTCTGGCGTTAGTGGACTCCAGGACTCGGCCCGCAGACTCGTCCCCGTCCGGACCGACGTGAGGAGAGAGGTGAGCCGTCGACCGAACCTCGGCAGCCCCGCTCGTCATCGGCAGGTCCCGTTGAACAGCCTCCCGGTTCATGATCGTGATGACATGAGAAAGACGGCCGGCCGTCCTCCGGGGGTCTGGCGTCGGTCTGGATGTTACTGAAGGCGGCGGTACAAACAGAAATAAAGGGGATGTGGCTGGATGAGGCCTGTACTTAGTTGTTAGCCGGCCGGTCCGGTTGAGACAAGCAGCTCGATTTTGATCTGCTGGGTTTCTGGATCCCCGCCGTGAGGTGATCCCTGCGGCTACGAGCCTCATGGCGACCGCTCGATGCAAACCCGGCCAGCTGAAGGAGCCCGGGACAGAGGGACCCGGGCTCCTTCAGAGGGACCCGGGTCCCCCGGGCTGTCTTCAGAGGGACCCGGGTCCCCCGGGCTGTCTTCAGAGGGACCCGGGTCCCCCGGGCTGTCTTCAGAGGTGGCTTTCAGTCCACAGAATCAGTCCTGCTCCGGGAACGTGGTGATATTTGTCCGGGGACACGGATTATTGACATCCACCTCCAGCCGCAGTTACACACCTGTTGTGTTTATTTTGTGACCAATAATATTCTTGTTCCACTTCCACAGCAACCTGTGTGCAGCCCTCTCCCGGTACCGGTGCAGCGGCGGCGATCATTGTCACAGCCTCCAAACTAACGGGATGACGGAGGGAACCGAGCCTCCTCACGTACACACACGGTGAAAGGGGGGCGTTCACGGGCTGCAGGAATTTCGACAACCGCAGTGGCAACGACTTGGAGAATCGGAGTGACTCAACTTTTCGACCCGGGAGCTGGTGGGGGACTCTCGAGTCTTGCTCATTGGTACTTTGGCAGCGTGGATGAATGAACCGGAGAGGATGACTGAACTCTAGTGTTCACTTCAAACGAGATGAGTCACAGTTCAGTGAAGTTCATATTTTCTGTAATAGTTGAGCAGTAACCTGAGGTCTCCTGGTCGAACCTGGACAACAGATGTCATCACAGCGGGATTACTGTGGAAAACATACATCATCAGGTTATTAGGTCACCGATATAATCTGCAGGAGACGCACGGATCATTCTGACATCACGATGGTGGACGGCACCATCCCCTGGTGCCTCAGGACTCCCGTGGTCTAACAGACGTTCGGCTTCCCCTGTGGGACAGAGCAGAGCATCTGTAGCGCGGTGGTCTGCCGTCGCCATGGACTACCACGCTGAGTGTTGCTTCTGCGACTCCGAGGAGGGTCACGGCGGCCCGGACGAGCCGCCCCTTCACAGCATCCACGCGCCCAACCGGATCCGCCCGTCCTCGTACCGAGCCCTGAGGAGCGCCGTGTCCAGCCTGGCCCGCATCGACGACTTCTTCTGCGAGAAGATCGGTTCGGGCTTCTTCTCTGAGGTCTTCAAGGTACGTTGACCTCGTCCACATCTTTGAGCTACAGCTCGTCAGTGGCTGGAATAAAGTTCTCTGACCGGGAATGACAAACCCAAACAGTCGGCGGTTGGTCGGCGCTGTCCGGCGGTTTGAAACGTGTAATCCTCCCTGGGAGGATGGAGGTCTGTAGATGAGTTGATTGAACACATGGAAGTTCACAGATTAATAACATGGCGTTGGCCCCTGTGGACCTCAGTAAAAATGTCAGTGTCATTATTTTCCCAGACAACCAGGACGCCAGAGCAGAAATGATTCATTAACTGACAGAAAACAGTTGGCAAGGTCGACAAACGGCTCGTTGGACCGTTGGTCAGACGGACATTTTCAACACGGTTAGACGATTATTGTCCACAATAATTGTGCGACGTATTGATAATGAAAATAGTTGTTAGTTGCAGTCTTATTCCTTCCACGACGCACTAATGTAAACTTGCCAATGTGAGTGTTAAGCTCCGTTTTGTTTCTGGAGGGGTGAACGTGTTTTGATATCCTGGTGTGGACTGAAATCTGAATACACAGAAACCCGCGGGGCCCCGTGTCACCGCGGGTTTGTGAGGGTTAAAACTTGGATTTAGGGTTAGGGTTACAATTAGGTGAGGCTGAGGCATGTAGTTGTGATGGTAAGGGGCTGAGGGATGTATGTCAGTGGAAAGTCCCCATGGCGATAGTGAAACCAGTTAGTGTGTGTGTGTGATTTCAGACTTTTGAAATATATTACAGAAAGCGTCGTGAAGAAAGATATTAAAATGTCATCCCTATTTCTAGGAAGTGAATGTGGCACCTGAGCTTTCTTGTGAAGGGACTGTATGATTTAAAAAAAAAAAAAAAAAAAAAAAAGATATTCTGGGACTCCGTTAGAGTAATTAACGCTTCATTTGTGACAGATCAGCCGTGATACAAATTGGACTAAAATCTTCAGACAAGTAACAGGGAAGTTACAAATGTCACGCCCAAAAACAAATGTGCGAACTCCTTTTCACAAGAACAAGTGGATCCACAAATGCTCAGAGATTAAGTTTGTGTATTTGCAAATTTGCTCTGTATTTTAGAGAATATGACTTTACACAAACACAAAATACAACTATTATAATTCAGTAAAAACCTCCATCGACCACCAGCTGGTGACTCAGCACAGCATCCACATGCAGCGCTCTGGACTATAAAACAGCATGTACTTGGAGTATTTGCTCAGGGTGAGTTTATACAACATGAATTCCAGCGCACATTCATCTGCTCTTATCTGAAATAGTTTTACACACCCAGAAACAGAGACATCAAAAAACAATCTTTCACCGGGACTGTGAAAGGCTTGATGTGCTGTCACCTTTTGTTTTCTGGAAATATCTGTTTATTCAATGAAACTTCATACGTTATACTCCAAGTATGTTAATGTTTACTGTGCTCTTCAGTGTTTTAAAGCTGTAGTTCTTCAGTGTCTATAGATATGAAGCTTTTTAATGAAGTTTCATGTGTTCTCCTTAGGAGTGTCACAAAAAAGTGATTCACTTGAGTGTCGCAATATTATAATTTGTGATACTGTATTGATTCTCCAAAACACTATTTCATTTTATTTCTTATCTTTGCATGTGAACCATAAATTAAAAATAGATTTAACAGTACAAAATATCGCCTTGCTTAGAGTATTGCAACATATTTAATGGTAACGTCTTCATAATGATGAGTTATTATCGCCAGATACTCACCGATACACAGATGTAGTTCTCTTTTTCACGGTAGGTCTTGGTGTATCTGAATCCCCCCCCCACCACCCTTATTGTGTTAGCATTTAGCTTAAAGTAAATGAAATTACAGTGTTACCGCACTTACTTCACATAAAGCACAAAAACAATAAAGGTCTCAATTATATGCAATCAAATAAACTATAAACAAAATAGAACTGAATAAGAATAGAATGAAAACTAAAAAACAGACCCGTAGTGATACTGTGGTGAGTATACACTGTGTATTCAGTTATAGCCCAATATACAACCCCGTTTCCAAAAACATGGGGACGCTGTGTAAAATGTAAACAAAAACAGAATGTGATGATTTGCAAATCATGTCCAGCCATATTTAATTGAAAATATGCCAAAGACAACATATCAAATGTTGAAACTGAGAAATATTTTTATCGTTTTATGAAAGATATATGCTTATTTTGAATTGTCACCAAGTTATGAACAGAGCCATGACAATTCTTCTTTTACCAACACTCTGTAATCGTCTGTAAAACTGAGGAGACCAGTTGCTGGAGTTTTGAAAGTGAAATGTCCTATTCTTGCCTGATATAGGATTTCAGTCACTGCAGTTCAGGTTCTCCTTTGTCGTATTTTTCTTTTCCTGATGCACCAGATATTTTCAATGCGTGACAGGTCTGGACTGCAGGAGGCCAGTTTATCTTCTCTTCTACTACGGAGCCATGCTGTTGGAATATGTGCAGAATGTGGTTGGACGTTGTTCTGCTGAAATAAGCAAGGGCTTCCCTGATATGTATGTATCACATCTTCCCAGATGTCCAAGCTACCCATGCCATGTGCACTAATGCATCCCTGTACCATCACGGATGGTAGATTTTTTTTAACTGAGCACTGATAACAAGCTGGATGGTCCCTCTCCTCTTTAACCTGGAGGATGCAACGTCCATGATTTCCAAACAATCAGATTGTGATCCATCAGACCTCAGGACAGTTGTCCACTTCACCTCAGTCCATCTTCAATGATCTCGGTCCAGAGAAGGCGGCGGTGTTTCTGGATCATGTTTCTATCTGGTTTCTTCTTTGGAGAGTTTTAACATCATTTGTGGATGCAGCGATGAACTGTGTTCACAGACGATGGTTTTCACAAGTGTTCCTGAGCCCATGCAGTGATTTCCACTCCAGAATAGTGTGTTTTTAATGCAGTGCTGCCTGAGGGCCCGAAGATCACCACCATCCAATATTGGTTTCCAGCCTTGTCCCTTGTGTTCAGAGATTTCTCCAGATTCTCTGAATCTTTTAATGATATTATGAACCATAGATGATGAAATCCACTAATTCTTTGTAATTTAACTGAGGAACAGTCAATGTTGTTGTTTTTCCACAGTCTTTGGTGAGTGGTGAGTCTCTCCCCATTTTTGCTGCCGAGAGACTCTGCCTCTCTGAAATGTTCTTTTTTTGTTGCCAGTTAACTGAATTAGTTGAAATGTCCCAACAGGTGTTTTTTTTTTTTTTTTTTTAGCATTACGCAACTTTTCCAGTCTTTTGTTGCCTGTAGTACGACTTTTTTTGTTGCCTTCAAATTTAAAATTTGCATATGTTTCTCATAAAACCTCTCAGTTTCAACATTTGTTTTGTTGTCTTTGTTCTATTTTCAATTGCATATGGGTTCACAATAATTTGCAAATCATCACATTGTGTTTTTTTGCACACAGCGTCCCATCTTTTTTTGGAAAAGGGGTTGTAACTTGATATACTGATGTATGGGGGCGGTTAAAAGGAGAATGACTGGAAAGCAACTGATATATGTGTATATATAAATATAAAATACATTGCAATGCAAACTTATGAAATGGTCTTGTATTCTGCTCAACAAACCCAGAGTCTAACTTTCAGATGTCCCACCTCATCATAAAAACAGCCTCTCGGTTCCTGCTGCTGGAAAGCGCCCCGTACCATGATGCTGCCACCACCCTGCTTCAATGTACAGGTAGAATTATCAGGTGATGAGCAGTGACTGGTGTTCAGCAGATATCGTGATCGGAGCTCTGCCCAAAGATTTAAACTTGTGTTTCGTCCGACCAGTCTTTTCCAACACCCTCCGAGTCCTTTAAAAGCTGCTTGGCAAACAGGCCATTGTGTGTTTGTTAGTCAGAGTGTCTTCCATCCAGAGAGGCCAGGTCGATGAAGCGCTGCTGAGATGGTCATCCGTCCAGCAGGTTCTGTCAACTCAGCAGAAAACCCCTGAAGCTCTTTTAGAGTGACGGTTGGGCTCACGGTCACCTCCCTGACCGAGGCCCTTCTTGTTACTCAGTTTGGCTGGACGGCTGACTGTGAAGCGTCCTGGTGGTTTCAAACTTATTCAATTTCAGCATTATGGAGGACACCGTGCCCCGGGGAACACTCACAGTGTCAAAGTCAAACTTCATCCACGTCATGAAAATACACCTATTAATAAACAAATTTAATGAAATATCCTCATGTAATTAGTCCGATCTTCCTGTGCAGTCTTTCAACTTCGGCTACACATTCACACTGTTGGCGATTTCTTTTCTTTCTTTTTTTTTTTTCAAATTTTTTTTCAACATCCTTCCATCATTCAGCAGCTGCTGCTGTGTTGCTTTCAGTTGGATTAAGTCTTTAACTTCATTATAGTTTTTTATAATGATAGTTTGCTCCTCGTTTTTAAAATATGTGCCTCTGCTGTCAGTACATGTGTCCATGTTGGTGATTGGTCAGATGCTGCAAACTCCTCCTCCTTTAAGTGAACTAAAGCAGAAAGCCTGAGTTAACAGAGAAAGCTGAAACAACCGTCGTTGTACCGATTCTCTCTGACGGAGAGTTTCAGCTTTGTTGGGCAGCTCAGACAAAAAAAGCCTGAGTATGTTGAACTGGCTTCGTAGAAACACCCCTCAGGAGTCGTTCAAGATCCTCCTGATGGCCTCTCGACTGCTGTTCAACAGCATCAGTGCACCGTTCTGATGCATACAATATATCGTATGGCTCAGAGTTCTTTAATAAAGCTGATTATTTATTATATGAGGATGAAAAATTGAAGTAATTAAAACTCCCACAGTTGAGGAGGAGATGTAGTGGCTCTGTTCATGGTGCTGAGTGTGCGTCCGTAAGATGTTGTGAAACACAGCATGCTGTTTTCCTATTGGCTCTGAGCTCTCTCTCTGTGTGTGTGTGTGTGTGTGTGTGTGTGTGTGTGTGTGTGTGTGTGTGTGTGCCTGCTGCTGGGTGAGGCCTCAGTTATGACCCGGTGGATTTGTGCAGATCAGGAGGAGTGATGGGAAATCCAGAAAGCCTATTAGTGCTCCGCTATTAATACACACACACACACACACACACACACACACACACACACACACACACACACACACACGCATGCACGCACGCATTTGCAGACCCAGACACTGGTTGTACTTTGCAGACACACATTACCAGTCAATGACCTATTCAGTCACATGATGCAAACCAACTGGAGCTGCAGCCTCAAATGTCAATGACCTTTGACCCCGTGTCACTCTGGTTGTGGTGAAGGTCGAACCTCCCACACAAAAGAAGTGATTAATAAAAGCTGATCGATAATTTACTGATGTTACTGTTGGTCTACTTTGTAAACACGGTCGTGTTTATTTCTGTAGACTTTAATGAACCTGAAAACACATTCAATATTATTACTTACCTTGTTTTTGATTGATTATCAGGTTTATATGATTGTAGATTCTGTTCTCCAAACAGCACATTTAATTTTAATTTTAATTGAAATCTGTGAAGACTATAGTCGGGAGTTCACTTCATTTTTGGTCTCCTCCCTTTCCTGCTGGGTTACTTAGTTTTCGGAGCGTGTTGAAGATGATGTTGATGACGTTGTTTGGTCACCTTATTCACATGTAGCGTCGAACTGTCATCAAATTAGTATTCAGATTGTGTGTTTCACATTACACAACAAGTCGTTCAGACACAGAGATCTGATTGGTCAACTGAACATTTGGAACAAATCATGACATCACACCCGGCTCATCACTACAAATATCACTCCACCATAGAATTAGAATAGAGTTTCATACAACATGTAATATAATGTAGTTTCTACTTGTTCTAGTTCTATTAAATGACCCATTTGGTGAAGTCGGGTCTCTTTTGGTCCTTTTTGGTCGCTCCGAGCACCCGTACCGTAACACCACGGATAGTCACGCACTTACAGTCCTAGAGGAGGCTAGCTGGACCGGTTTGGTTTGAACACATGACACGGAGCTAAAATGTTAAAAACACATGAGTCCATGGATATCTTTGTTCATCAGATATCTTTGTTCTTCAGATATCTTAGTTCCTCAGATATCTTTGTTCATCAGATATCTTTGATCATCAGATATATTTGTTCATCAGATATCTTTGTTCCTCAGATAGCTTAGTTTATCAGATATCTTAGTTCATCAGATATCAGATATTTTTGTTCCTCAGATATCTTTGTTCATCAGATATCTTTATTCATCAGCTATTCAGTTGGAGACTAGAAATCGTCTCCGTTGCTAGGTGGTTGCTAAGGGCCGGACTACTTCCTGGAGTAGTAAACATTTCATACGTTATTTAAGAGTCTACGACTGACTGTTTTTTAATTTCTTAGTCATACCCCATGTGTTGCCATGGAAACGGAGATCACACTAACATTTAGATTACATGTTTTATTTAGTTGGTAACTGTTATAATCGTAATATTCTACTCGAGGGTGAGGCTTTAAAGTCGTTATCGGCACTTCAGCGATGCGTACGGACCTCGACGAAAGCACGTCCTCTCTTGTAATCTTGCTTAATTAAAGAATGGTCAAAGAATATTGTCTGTATTAGAATTAGAGGGCCAGCTCGATCCTGGTGGGTCAGGGTTAGGGTCCACCTGGGAACACTTAAAGCTTTGGTTTAATACCCTGGGCCTGATCTGATTATCTCCCCACTGTTTATCTGTTTATTGTGGAGGTCTACAGAGAATTACCGCCCTCGCTTGGTTTTTGTTCTGTCATGCAGAGTGAATTTTAAAGAGCTTAATGACCTCTCTAAATTAAAAATAGTCCTCAGAGAGGGCGGCAGGGCAGATCTTACAGCCCAAACTACTTTTCTCAACACTTTAGAAATTGAAATTTACAACACAGAAAATGTGCAGACGGTGTCGAGGTCTGACTGCAGACGTTTCCATGCAGGAGACTAAGAAACACTGAGAGACGGCGAAGAGCTCGTCAGTCAGCCGAGGGACTTCTGTTTGGTTTAGAAATGAAATCAATTATTTTGTCATCTTTATTTTGCACAAAATAAACCCAACATACGGCAACTAGTGTATGTTCTTGCACACATACACACAATGCACGGCTCCCATCTACTGTTGGTTTGGTACCAAATCATCCTAAATATGATTATTGCTTTTCTTACATGTTTGTTTTGTAGGAATCAGATTCAGTTTTGGATCGATCTTTTTTCTTTTGTAGACGAGTTGGTGACTGATTACTCCATACATGGTGTCATTCAGATTTCTGTGTCTGTTCACACACAGATCACTTTTCTGTTGTGGCTTGTGTGAATCCATCTGCGCTGTGTTTACACCTCCTCTTGTCGAGGTGAGGAATTTTCCCGACCAACTCCTTTCAGTGCACGTGCAGCCAAAGAGAGCGACGCACCGTGCGAACAAATATCTGTTCCATCTCCGTCTAAATATACGTTATACAGATACAGGTACGAGGAGATGTGCACATTTAAAACGGTTTAAATGTACGTGAGCAGGACGCAGATGTAACCTTCGCCAATGGGCTGTGAGCGGGCATGTTGTCATTTTAACGACCCCTGTTGCCATGGCGCCATAGTTCAGATGGTTTGCAGCGAATGTTTTTGTAGTTGAACTCGGTGGTGACAGTCTGACTCTCAGACGAATTCACGGTGACACATCCCTGTAAATGTCAAAGAAAACTCCCATGATGCCCTTTTTTTGGGTTTGGACAGTGAAGCTCCGCCCCTCTGAAATGTGATGTCACTCATCGCACCTCTCCGGGCTCACTGTTTCATTGCTTTGGGTTCCTGAAGCATTTTAAGGGTCTCCGTTGCCGATTTCTCGAGTTTTGTCACAAACTTGAATATTTCTGGTATGTGCAGTCTGCTTATTAATATAGGAAGTGATCATATATGACACAGTAGTTTTTAAAAGAAATTGCAATTCTTTCTTCAACTTCAAATTTTTGCCAATTTCTGCAAAATGCCACAAAACAATCATAAAAGTCTGCAAAATGCAATTTTTTTTTTTATCAAATCCACTGCAAAATAATTTTTTATTAACTATCATGAAAAAATTCCACAAAGTCCTGGAGGGAATAGTTACAAATGATTATGAATAATTCCTCCTACACGTGCACGTGTTTATTGTTATGTTTGGAGTATAGCTGGACGAACACGCGCTCACATGTTCTTGCTGCACGTCTCTGAAGCTGAAACCACTTCAGGACTTCGAAGGTGTTCGACCGGCTCGTTCACGGGAGTTTTAGTGTGTTCGTAGTTGTTAGCAAGAAGCAGACATGCTGAATGCGTTGTCTCGGCCCTGCAGGTCAAACTCTCCATCTCATCCCCGTTCCTCCTCTCTGCTCGTTTCCAGGTGCAGCATCGGATCACAGGACAGGTGATGGCGCTGAAAATGAACACGCTCGCCAGCAACAAGGCCAACATGCTCCGAGAAGTGCAGCTCATGAACCGGCTCTGCCACCCCAACATCCTCAGGTACGACAAATATCTTCATATTCAAATCTCAGTCTTTCACTTCAGTCGGTGTTGTTTTTAACATTCGCTCAGTATCTTCCGCTTTCTGTCATGAACGGTATGTTGATGGAAAAAGTTCTGTTCTAGTCACGTTTCACTCGGGTTCATGACATGTACAAATGTTAAATCCCTGATCACAGCATGAAGCATTGCATTGCATTGATTGTTCAGTATTCAGAATAACTTTTAGCAGCTTCTTTTCCAGTTAAAGGTGCAGCTGGCAAACTGAAGCGCTTCGTGAACAGAGTTTATAGCCGCAACAAAACCATGAATGTTTCTCAGAGTAGTTTGTGTCGTCAGCTGAACTAAAGATTTGTTTTGAACTGTCCAACAAAGGTCAGCACACCTGATTTGTTCGCTCCATAAAGTTGCCTCAGTTTGGTCGACAGCTTGAGGAAAAGCTTCTGGAACGCGTCTGAACCGCGTTTCAGTGTTCAGCAGACTAAACCTGCAGCATCGACGCCGTCACTGAGAAACTCATCAGCTGGGATCAGATCGCCCGCATCAGCGTTTCATGCTCACGCTGATTGACAGGCGTACAGAGATGATGACAGTCCACTGGGATTAATCCCAGCATGCACCACGGCCAGTGCACCACTGGTGTCACGCAGTCAGCTGCCATCGTCAGAATTAACCGCCTTTCTTACCGGTCTGGAAGAAACGCAGTGAAAGCAACGTCGACGGGAACTCGTTTTGCTTCTATTTTGCGCCAAAATGTCGGCCGACGTTGTGTTTAGTGTTCAGGTGAGACGACGGGATGCTGCGCTGACTCGTTACCGAGGGTGATATAATGAGACGGGTCCAACTTCAAGAGATGAATCGTGCATATTGCACCTTTAATGTCTAATAGAGATTGTGGCCATTGGTCAGTGTGAATAAAAGTGCAGTCGATTCGCAAAGCATTTGAACCTTTTCACTTTTTGCACACTTTGTTGTGTTGTGTATGTTTAAGTTTGAATGGAAAAAGGATTGTTTCCCATCGTAGCCTCAATAACTCATGACAGTGAAAATCTGATTTTTGACATTTTTTTTCTAAATTCAAAACCTGAAATCTTAAATTCACAGAGTTATTCAGATCCTTAATTGGGCTCAAATCTGAGTCTTTGTCCTCACTGTAAATGTACTATTTTAAAATACAGAAATAATAAATCATTTATTTGTAAACTAATACGTTCAGATGATGATTGTGGATCAGCTGTGAAGTGATGAAACGCGGTTCAGATGAACACGTCACTCAGTTTAATCCCATTTCTTCACCTTTCTGCAGGTTTCTCGGCGTTTGTGTGCACGAAGGTCAACTCCACGCTCTGACTGAGGTAACACCTCATCGCTCCTTTATGTTCACAATTTCCAAGTTTTGCAAGTATTGTTTATTGTTCACGTTGGTGTGATGGAGTATTAGGGCCACTTTAAGACAGGAAAAAATCATTTATTTAACGTTTATTTATTTCATGTTTAAAGTAGAATTAAGGAGTACAAAGTTGATATTTTGAGATCAAACTCAAGACAGTCGTAACTTTTGAGCATAAATAAAGTGAATATGCTTCTACAAAATACATCTTATAAACACCGTGTTCAACGTGTTCGGACTTCGCGCTGGAACTTGTG